>NC_135227.1:12185284-12521951 GCF_052324685.1 Brachyhypopomus gauderio
CCCTCAATCTGTCTCCCTCTGTGTCTTCCTCAGTCTGTCTCCCTCTCTCTGTCAGGTGTCCTCTTTGCCATGAAGGATCCTGTGTAGTGCAGGTGAACTCATAGCTGTTTCATTTTAACATTAAGAATTACAATGCTGTTAGAAGAGGGTGCATGAAAGTGCTTCTAGACCACTTAGTGATAATGTTCTGAATGTTACTACAGGTTGGTCTGTTCTGTTTATCGCTTGAAAGTAACAGAATGTAGACACATGATTAGGTACATTCATATTTAATTTTAACTTAATAGAGAAGTCATTGGCAGTTCTTCAGAGAAATAACATCCAGTGACATCACCACCTCATTCCCTTCAAATGCTTTCATTTGATTTGAATGTGTAACCCATCCAGTGGATCATTCCACTCCAGAGAAACATGGAATTTGACTCAAAAATATACTTTGAGTGCTAAGATGTGTTCATTCCACTATAAATGCCACTAATCACATCTTTTAGGAACACTACATCCAAAAACATCTCTAAAGAGCACTACATATAGACACAGAGAGAATTCCTTAATGTACTTGTTCACTTCATACCGACTTTGAGCACCCGTGGGCGTCGACCAAAAGCAATGACGAATATGACAAGGAATAAATCACCCTGCGTGATGTCATTAGAAACGGCCACACACTCCGCTCCAGCTGAGCTGTGAAAATGTGAAGGAGACGATGAATGATCATGGTGACAGAGCGGCACAATCGTAACCGGTAATCGACGGGACCCCATGCAGGCACAGAACACTACAGCACATAGGAGGACACTGAAGCTCTTTCGCAAATATTAGCTCTGCCGAAAAAACATGACCTCTGTTCTGCAGACATGAACAAAGTCAACAGTTTCTGAGTCAAACCCCCGTTGCAGGAGGAGTAATGATGTTTTTGGCATAATTTCTCACCTTTATTTCTTACCTTGAATACATGGTCGTATTAATGGTGTGGAAAATGTGTGAAACATTTGGCCTTCAGAATCATACAAACTAATCTCTAAATCTGAACTAATCAGTCTTAAAATGCATTTATTTAATATAATTATTTATATAGATGTATATAACAATCCAATAAAAATGTATATAGATATCCAATTAAAGCAACAGAAAAACACAATCTGTGATAAAAAACCATTATGGAATTTTATAAATCATATTGTTTTAGAAAGACAAAAATGTTTATATCATGATTTGACTTTATTTGTCTAGATATCAAGCCATGTGACTACTGGATGCAAAAGCATTTAATGTCATATAAAACCTAATTCTATCTTATCAACTTTAAATGCAAGCTTCAAATTATCAAAAAAGTGGACACACAAGAGGAGGGAATATTGTATATTGTATCGTATATATAAACCAATATTGTATATTGGTGTATTTGTGAAAGCAGAAGAGAGGCAGAAATTGGGATGGGTGTTGTATGCTTTTAGCTTAACCAACTATGTATCCTGCTGTCGAAATGTCTCCAAATAATAACAACATGTGCTATTTCCTGACTGATAACAATTTGGGAATCTTCTAATTAAGTGGGGTGGGTTTCCCGATAACGAACGAAGTTACGAACAACTTTAAGAACGACGTAACTTTAAGAACGCCAAATTTACGAGTGTTTCCCAAAAGCCTTCGTAGTCTCCAAATTTACGAACGAGTTCTAAGTAGTTCTTAGTTGACTCCGCCTCTGCAGCTGCACTGGAAAATCTCCGCTAGTCGAAAACCGAACCACCGATTTACATAATTTTTTTCATAATTACGCCGCAAAAGCATCATTGGCAAAATGACAATCATAAAAACTAACAACTAATAAGTGTTGACATTTCAAGTATAGGGAAAAAATGAGTAGAACATATTATTACCTTTGCAATTCTGACCGATCGTAGGCTTTTATCAAGGCTATAAATAGGGCACACAATTAACCTTTCACACGTTATTCAAAACCATGGCAAACAAGCAGAGAAAATGAAACTTTCTGTCGAGTGAACTGAGCCAAAAACAAAAGTATAACCTACTGTTTTCAATAGCTCGAGGAAGTTCATCAAATTCAGAAAAAAACAAAAAAAAAAACTGTAGTCAAGTCAAAAATAAGGGGGCAGGACTCAGAAAGGAGAGGGCTAAGACTGGTGGAGGTCAAATGTCCACAAGTGCCTTCACTGTTGAGGAGGAGAAGGCACTGGGGATACTGGGCCCCACAGCTACTGAAGGGACACCAGGGGATTTGATACAAGCTAGTATATATATATTATATAATATAATATATTTTATACTATATATATATATATATATATATATATATATATATATATATATATATATATATATATATCTTTTTGCTGCATGGCGAAGCAATGCTTTAGTAACAGCATGCACACATTTATGTCAGCTTTGCTTAGTCCGTGGGCATCACCAACAGTCTGCAGAACAGTCTGTGGCATAAAATCGGAGGGCGGTCAGTAACTGCATCGTGGAGCTAAGGGCAAAATTCTGTATTCAGGCGAACTACATGGCTTCGTGGATTACGTCGTCTTCTTAAATTATGTCTTCTATTCAAAGCCAGTACTCTGAAGAGCTGCTATGTTCATCACACAAGCACAATTGCTAGCCTTAATCCAAGTTACTTATATGTGCTACCGATTAATCAATCCATTTTATTGGTTAAGTTAAAACAAGCTTAATAGGCCAACTTGTATCAATTTCTTTGCAAAGAATGCATTAATTTTGAGTCTGAAACGCTGTTGACTGCACGATGACGAACGGAGAGACCTAATTAAATATCGGGAAGATATAAACTATTGCTAAATAATTCAAAGTAGTACATTTGATTTCTGTTGACACATTGTGGTATATGCGATGTAAATACTTCAAAAGAAAATAGGCTACTAGGCTAATTATACACATAAACGCAAATGTAGTAATGCCGTGATTAAAACCCGCACGAGTGAAATTAGCGCCTCTATCATTTTTGAAGTAGAACTGCACGAGAGCTTCGAGTTAAGAAGTACTTAGTGAGTTACGAATGGGTCCGGAGATTCTTAACTTATGAACGACTATAAGAACGACGTAAGTTACGAAGAGTTTCAGGAAACACTCGTAAATTTAAGAATATTAGTAAGTACAAGGTTATGAAGTACTTAGAGTTACGAACGTTTCGGGAAACCCACCCGTGGTCTGTAAAGCTTATAAAGGCACTTCCTTGCTACTACAGGAAGTTCATAGATGGTCACAGGAATCCAAATATGTTCTATCACCACTTGACAGTGGACTGGTCCTTCTTCTCACAAACACTTCAGTATTCAGTAAACTCTAAAGTATTTTCAGAAAATATTTGTTCATTTAGAGCAGGGGTGCCCACAAGTTTTCAGCTTGCGAGCTACTTATAAGATGACCAAGTCAGAAAGATCTACCGGGGGGGTGGGGGGTTGTTGTGAGGTGGCGAACGTAATTTGTTGAGCGGATTGCAGATAGGCTACCATGAATGTCAATCAAAATACAACTGTCAGTGCAGATGTGCGATTCATCCACTACATTTACATTTACGGCATTTGGCAGACGCCCTTATCCAGAGCGACTTACATTTTTTTATACAAGTGAGCAATTGAGGGTTAAGGGCCTTGCTCAGGGGCACCTCAGTCATGGCCTCAGGTCTGGGAATCGAACCCCTGACCCTCCGGTCACAAGACCAGTTCCCTAACCACCAGGCCATGACTGCCCTCGAGGTTACGAAGTACTTAGAGTTACGAACGTTTCGGGAAACCCACCCGTGGTCTGTAAAGCTTATAAAGGCACTTCTTTGCTACTACAGGAAGGTCATAGATGGTCACAGGAATCCAAATATATTCTATCACCACTTGACAGTGGACTGGTCCTTCTTCCACTACTTTTTAATGTGACGCGATCTACGCACAAGTAAAGTGCCGAAACTTAGTTCATTACATTGGACAAACTATCTGATGATGTGGGTAAAATACTCACATCACCCAGTTCAACAGAAGAACAGGAAAATGTGTTATGATTCACAGACATTACCATGTCCCTTGCATTATGTCACATTGGAATCATGTGGGTAATAATAAAACTGAGGCACCTATCAGACTGAGCCAAAACGTACTTAAACATGTCAATATAATAGAAAACACAAAACACACACCAACCTGTTTTATCCCAAGCCGGTAGGCCATGATGCGGTCCACTGCGCCGGGGTTCATCTGTGTCCACTGGAGTTTGAAGGCATAGACACTAGGCTTGCTCTGCCATAGGGCACTGTACGTGTCGTAGTAGAACTCTGGGGCAAAGGCCTTGCCTGAAACAAACACAGCATCATCTCAGTCCTCACAGAAATCATGGCATCTAAACTGACTACTGCATTATTGTACCGTGTATACTATGTCTTTGTACCACGGCCACCAAGAGAGGCATGTTTGTGCTGTCTGATGACCTTGGACAGTTTTATGTCGGCATAGGCACTATTTTTGTTTAAGTACTTGAGTGTAGCTCTTATAGGCATGAAGCAGGACTCTCTGCTAATGAAATCCGTCCTTGAATCGTTATATCAACCAACTCGTAAGCATGTATTGTGAGTCATTCTACTGGAGCACTGGAAAGATAAAGGCAAATTGGAATGGAAAATTTTCAGATGAAAATTACATTTAGGATTTGCAAACCTATTCAATTATTTTGCTTTTACTCATACAATGCATCATCTCTACTGTTACATGGTAGATCCAGAGGTCATTATTTAATGAATAAATTGAATGAATTGCTGAGCTGCTTCTTGCACAGGAAGCTGAGGCCAGACTACACGACTGCAGAATGGGGGAAAGGGAGACGTGTGAGAGGGAGAATAAAGCCCATCTCCATGGGATGTTCAAAGGACATACACACACAGAGCAAAGCCATAAGGTCTGATCTGATAAGCTGATGCACTCCCTCCACTCAAAAAACTACAATATCCATAAAAAAACATAGCACCTAATTCTGTCCACACCTTTTTGTTTTGCTTCCCACTTAAAATGTAAAAAACAAAAAAGAAAAACTCAATAACAGACTGATTTTGACCCAGCAGACAGAACCGAACAGAGAATTGAGAGGAGTTAAGCATGATGCATCTGATGATTAAAAAAAAAAAACAGTCATCATTTCAGCAGAAGAAACGTCAGTGTCTTGCTCCACATAGATGTGCACAAAGGGTAGAGGGGAGGAAAAGCTGCCTACATCTGCAGGTCAGGGATTAGAGCTGTCACCAGCACTTTTTCTATCCCCAGCTTATTAAGAGGGGAAAAATCCACAGGCAGTGCTAATGGGCCCACTGAGTTTACTCTGTTTAATGCGCGGATGAATTTAGTTCCGCTGGGACTCACAGCTCGAGTGAAGATGCACTGAAAGGAAGCAAATCCACACTGCTTCAAACCAGTCAAGGTGCAAAATGAAAACCGTGCAAGGGTCAGGTGACAGGCAGCATGACTTCACACTTTAGAGTAAAATAAAAGCCTTTGAGGTTCTGGAATAGTAATTCTGACTCAAAGTTTAGCATCAGGATGCACTGTGACTCTGAGGCAATGTCTTTTCTATGGTGGCCATATGCACCTGAAAAATGTGAAAACCACATAACTGCATGGTTTATTGCTTAAATTATCTACATTTATTTCATATTACATTTCTACATTTAAATTTGAGCTTTTTTTATTCATATTTTATTTCTTTAATTATTTTTGCTGTATCTTTACATAAATCCTTGTGTAAAAAGGTTTGTATTGTTACTCTTAAAATCAGTATAAACTATCCAACAGTTACAGAATCCTCCAAGTAAAGTAACAACAAGGCAGTTTTTCTTCTGTTCAATTTAATCAATCACATACATTGAAGTCTTCATGTCGCCATATGTAATGGTAATATATGCCTTGTCATGAAATCTTTGAAGAACTTAAGGTCTCCTCACTAACTGATGTGGGTTAATTGATGTGGAATTTTGTCACACATTCAGCACATAATGGAGGTTGTTACTGCAGGAAGTCAACCTAGTACAGTCCAGCACATGAGTGTCAAGTACATCTCCTTAGAGACGTGTAGCTGTCAACATGACATGCAGTAAGGAGAAAAACTGACAGCAATGCTGTAAGAAAGTCTATAGGGCCACGGTACAGAACTCGTGTTCTGCACCATGAAGCTTCCTGTCACCTGACCTAACTTTTATTTTGTCTGCATTCTTTATAGCTGCCAGTCCATTTTCCAAATAAATGGCATGAAAGGCCATTCCTCTGTCCTCATGCTCTCATTCTCTTATTATTCAACATTTGAAGCTATTAAAGTAGTTTCGTTTCATCTCTAGCTGAGCCTCTACTCCATTAGAGACCCTCAATCTTATATCGGCGATCCGTTGCTTTCTTTTGCCTCACATTCAAGTAGATTCTTTCTGATTCTTTCAGGAGACAACATAACCCTTCAGGAGACTGTGCCTCAATACAAAAAAAGCTCAAGCAGGATTATCTTGCACTCGTGTTCTTGTCGTCCTCAGGTGTGTAAGAACACGGAGCTTGCCGGCTGTTCGTGAGAGGCTTAAAAGGAAACGGGATGTTTCCGCAGTGCAGAGGAGGCTCATCATCAATGCATGGGTTGTGCAAAATAATGGCCTTCAGCATGTCCTACAGAAACACATGAGATGCAGGAAGGAGAGAGAGACAGGGGAGAGAGACAGGAAGAAAGGAAGACAGAGACAGGGGAAACAGACAGAGGGAGACTAGGTCTAACATTGCCCAGATGGATGACAGAGAGAGAGAGAGAGAGAGAGAGAGAGAGAGAGAGAGAGAGAGAGAGAGAGAGAGAGAAAGAGAGAGATACAAAGAATCAAGGAGAGAGGATATGAGTGATATAATCCTCTTTTATGCCTGCTGAGCAGAGCAGGAAATTGTCAATGCAAATTAAATGATTAGTGGTGAAACATCTCCAAGAATAACCTATGCATCAAAAAGCAGGTAGCTCATCTCTTTCCATATCCTTCTCTGGTCCAGGGCACCTCATCAAATGGCTGGGATTTCACCCATGAATATTCAACCACCAGAGAAGGGCAAGAAAAAAAATCCTAGTAGAAGCTCTTATTTCCAGAAGTGAGAGCCTTGGTAGAGTACCAGACACATGTTCAGGCCACTTACAACATGGCACAAAATCAAAGACAAATCACTGACCTGAACCAACCACTTTTATCTATGCCACAGTTGGCCATATGCCAGCCATCCCTGAGCACAGCATCGAAATAAACTGCAATCAAAACTAGGGCAACACAAATGTCGCTGTTGGAATGGTCAAACATGGTAAATAAATATCTTAGAGAGAAAAAAAATGGTTTGGTGTTGTGTATTTAAAGAATGTAGCATTTTTTAATAAATGAAAAAAAAAAAACATTTTGTCTGATGTTTTCAGAAAAAAACATCACATACAAAAGCAAATTGCACAGAAATGTTAAAAAGACATCTGGAATTAATAAATTAATAAAGACAATAAAATCAATGTTGCAAAAATTAATGTGGATTTCTCAATAGTGTGTAAATACATACGTATTGCAAGTTGTTGTTATTGCACCAACAAAGTGAGGAAACTGAAGGAAAAATAATTTTGGAACCCTGCCCTCAGAGACAAGCAAGTGGCAGGAGTCATATAGAGGATTATATGCAAGACTTGGGAGGAAGTGAAGAGAGTGGTGAACAACAACAGAGCTGAGATCCAGGTGGACCTCCAGATCCTAACAGATCTGGACAAACCAACCAGACACCGATAGCAGACAAGGTGCAGAAGATAGCAGTGATGATGCACGTGGCAGTCCCAAATGATGGAAACATCCAAAGAAAGGAATGTGAGAAGTTAGAATAATACCAGGAACAAAAAGAAGTAGAGAAAACCAAAACAAGAAAGAGAATGTGTCTAACACCAAGGTTGTCCCAGTGGTGATAGGGTTACTTGGGGCTGTGACATCCAAGCTGGTTCCAACAGTTCTAGGAACTGCAAAAATACTTTGAGCACCCTCCAAACCTCCAAACCATCTCTGGTACTTGTAGAAGGCCTGAATGTAAGGAAAAACATGCACTGGAAGGGTGAGACAAAAATATAAGTGTTAATATGCAATATAGATAAACAAGTGTGGGGCCTTGTCTTCATGGTGCATCACCACATTGTGGAAAGTGTGTATTGAGAATTTAACACTGCACAAGAATGGACAGGTTGCCCCATACACTTGGAAAGAAATGAGAGTGGAGAAATTGAGATATAAAAAAAAATACCAAACCCCAAAATATCACAGTGGTAAGAACCCAGATAGTAACATGTAAAAATCCTGCACAACCATAACCTAGCACAATTATTTGATAATTTGATGATTCCACAAACAAAGAAAATGCTGGTACAAAGAAAATGCTGAAAATGTGCTGTGTAGATCTTATACAATATGAGGGAATAGTGTCCTCAATAGAGGACAATAACTATAATGTATGGCAGTAAATGGTTATTATAAATAACAGGGGCATTGCAAGGTGTAAACTTAGAAATAATCAAGCTCATGCTCCATAAGAGGCACCACCTGCAGTCACTTAAAATGAATTATAGAGTATTATAATGAGATGAATTATATGATTCCCCAAGAAGATACTAATTAATTACTACATCCTCCAATTTATATTCCATTTCATCAAACACTTTATATTTATGATTTTATTTGTTTTCCATTTAATTTTTAAAATGTCCTACACTGTGTTGCCAGGTCATTAGGTACACCCACTCCATACCTGTGCCAACAAGCTACCAATCATTTTTTCATAAATTATAGGTTTTTGCAGGTCAATTGGCAGATGGTACTTAGTTATGTTCTATGCATATGAGCATGTTATGTATGGACATTTTGTATAATATATGTATCACTTTTCATTGTATACATAAAGGTTTTAACAGTATTTACGAGTGCAATTACAATATAGCAGTGCATTAAAAGCATCCAGTTAACAGCTGGGCTTTGATCAAAACTTGTCCTGAAAGAGCATAGGACACAGGACTTAAGTACAATCAATACAAGAGTACAATAGTGCTGTCAGCACTAGTGGATTACTTAACTGACAGCAAAATGTACAGCAACCTATTATGTACAGATATAGAGCAATTGTATCTCATGAAATGATTTCTGAGTGTATAATAGCAAGCTCAGATAACACAAACACTCCTACCCATGACTAAGAAAGTGCAGCGTCCAGTGCCAGCCTCGTTGGTGATGTCGCAGGTGTAGGCACCATAGCCCTCACGATTGAGTGCCCTGACGTGGTACTCAGTCTCGTCTCGGGTGTCCAGCTGGCCCACAGTGAGCAGCCGTGTGCCGAGCTTCCACTCGTACTTCAGGACGCGGGATGGGTGGGCCCTGAGCACCCTGCAGGTCAGTGTGAAGGCCCGGCCCAGGCCCTGCCGGATCTCCGTGTATACCCGCTCCACTGCTGGGGGATCTGCCAAAGCACAGATGATATGAGGCCTCACAAACAGATTCCACTCAGCAGTGAAAACCTGCAGGAATGAGAAAGATGAGACCTTGACTCTTTGACATATTTATGGAAGCATGAACTCATTGACAACAAACAAGGAAAACAATAAAGGACTGCAAGAGATCGAATAGCAATTATGAAACCCATCGACTTTTAAAGTGAATGTGGACCTGTATGTGGATATAGGGAAGCAGTGAGTGATACTATACAAACAACCAATCTGGAAAAATGCAGAGCTTTGCAGTTTTGCAGAGAACGATGCCAAAAAGATGCTGCAGCATATGTGTGGAGACAGCTGTTATAACTGAAGCCTGAATCATAAGGTTGCACAAAGTGAACATTGTTGATTCATTCTGTATGTAAGCAATTTGGGCAGTGAATCATATAAGGGTCAGGAGTCGAGAGACACACACATACACGTGTGTGTGCATCAGAGCATGCACAGAGAAAGACCCTGGCCCCGAGAGTCCTCACTTTGCTGAGAAATAATCTGATGCCTCAGAAGGGAACTTGCGTCAGCACAGCATTTGCAGTTTTTCTGTCTAATTTGAAGAAAAGCTCAGAGGATGTGCTTGCTACTGTAGTGCACAGCACTTCTGCTTAAGTCCACTGAGAGTTGTGTAAAGAAAAAAAAGGCTTGATTCACAGATTCTCTAAGTGGTTTTACAAAGTCTGTTCTATGAGGATTCTTAGTAATCTAGGTCATTAAATTTACCAGTTGTATAAATTAGGCGGATTGGGCTTGCTTTGTAATATCGAAGATGTTTTCATGTTCATGAGATGGCTTTCATGAATTTAACCAGATTAAAAAATGGTTAATACTCCTGTAGGTTCCTGAGTGAGAAAGTGTACATGTGCACATAAAGTAAAAAAAAATGAAAAACTGTGGTGATATCATATCACTGTTTACAAGAATGCTATCTACAGAGGTAGCCCAAACTGCAAGAAAATAGCTTAAATAATGCCTTGTAGTAGAACAAACTCAGCCCACACCATGCCCAATTTCTTCTTGACCTACATTTGAGCACCACCTACTTTAAATCTAAGGATTCTCTGCAGACAGAAACATGGCTTCATCACCAGCGTCTCTCATCGTAGCCAACCCATGGACTAAGTAGAAAAGAAGTCCTGAATACTCTACAAGCTATAATCCCTAGCCTTTGGTTCAGGTATGTGGATGACACCTGGATCAACATCAAAGTTACAGAGATGAAAATGAAATACACTCCTTAAACAAGGTGGCTGTATACTGAAGACTATAAGTAACCCACTCAAAGTAATAATACAGTGTTTGCCCCATCACCAACTGACACACCAAGCTTGAGAGGTGATTAGGGTTCTATGTCACAGGGTTGAGAATGAGTGCACAGACAAGGAGTGCAAACATTTCAGAGAAACTTTGAAGGCATGGTGATACCCACACCGGACCCAGACTGCTATCAAAACAGTATCAAGGTCCAGCAGCAAGATCCAACTGACAGGCAGAGGGAGAAACAGAGCAGCCGGAAAAAGATTGTTATCCGCAATGTGGCTGACGTGTTTGAGAAACTCGGGAGGACTTTCAGCACACATTGCATTCTGGTTTATTTAAAAAAACCAGCAACACACTAAGAGAGAAACTCATACACTTGGAAGACCATACATACACAAGTGGATCAAATTAATATGTCCAATGCAATGTGGACACACTTTTAAAACTGGAAAGTGGCCCATCGTGAGGGTTAAATTCTCATTACACAAACACTTCTTAGAGGAGAACAATGAACACATTTTGGATGAGGGCACAGCAACACCTCTTAACAGCAATTTATAATGCTGTCATAACATTCTTAACCCAGCACTTTCACACCAATTCACACCTCCAGATCCAGACTTCAATGACCACCATGAGTCCTTAATGAGTTTTGTGACATCACAAATGTAAATCATCACAGATGTTTAAATGCTAACGAATTTCTTGTCACTCAGTTTAAGGCCCTTGGATGAACAGCCAAAGGTTTTTAAGATTACCCCGCGTGTCCACTCGGTTTGACTTACAATTTTGACATGGTCAGGTTTACAATCTTTCAATGACCTTTGTGCTGTAAAACTCTAAGAAATTAAGCCATTGGCCATTTTGAAGTGTTGTGTTTCAGTTGAATCTACCTGCCTAACTTCATGTTCATCTAAAAGGTATTAACTGAACAATATGAACTTAACATTAAAACATCTCCCAGCATATTTCCTATGTCCAGTGACCCACTACATCATGAGTTCATCATGGTTCCATCAGAATGCACTGAGAACCCAAGCTTTAAAAATCAGACATTTGACATTTTTGCACTTAAGAACAGACATGATTGGCATGTGCTCTGATGTTCAGCTACACATTGATCTTCATCAGGCTTAAACACTCTCTAATGACCCACCTGGTACATCTTGGGACTCTGATGTGAAGAATAAATCAGGAAGAGCAGCATTTCCAGCACTACATAGTGCTTAAGTGAATAATTAGAATTAATAAAAAACCAAGTGACCTTCATAATACTGAATGTGAAATTAGGGCTGGTACAAGCAGTCCATTCCAGCAACTCCCAAACATCTGTTATCTGGTCATTTTTACAATCATTTCAAAGGGCTACCAAGAATACAAAAAGCAAAAAAACTACAAGTGATTGAATGCAAAAACTGCTGGATAATATGGGTCAACAGAGAATGGTGAGAACTGTGCAAACAAATAGACAGACAGGCCACAACCACGCAAATCACATCCAAATTCAACAATGGCGTGCAAAATGTAATTTCAGATTGCACCATTTAACGAGCAGAAACAGTCAACATCAACACTAATATACTGCCATGCTACAGTACATCACCATGCTCTTTATCCCACTCCTCGAGACATTCACCAGAAACAATGAGATCCTCCAAAAAAGGGAGGAGGAGTGGAAGGTGGTGGTGGTAGATATGTTCTGTAATGCAGCTCATGTAAGGACACAGGCCTGCTGGTGAAGACACATCCAAATAGAAAGGTTTGGAAATGGCAGTTTTGGAAATACCTGTTCCAATGCAATTGCATTACAATTGGGTAACACAAAAATGAATACAACAGATGCCCTAGACTAATAATGGTAGATCACAAGTAATGTAAAATTACATTGCATTCACCCAAATATATATTGTCAACACATTTTGTAGGCAGGTCACTGATTGAAAACATAGCAGACATGTGAACAAGTCACTAAGTTGCAAGTAACAAGTAAGTCTCAAGTCTTCACAATCAAGTCTCGAGTCAAGTCCCAAGTCAATACAATCAAGTCTCGAGTCAAGTCCCAAGTCAATACAAGCGAGTCTCGAGTCAAGTCCCAAGTCTTAAACTTCAAGTCCTAGTCAAGTCACCAGATGTAATTTCAATATTTAACACAATTGATGCAGTTGATTAGTAGTATATTAAGTTAGTTAGTCAGACTAACTAACATTAGGCGTTTGAGTGTTTCGTTTCGCTTGAGTGAGACGTTGTCGCAATAGTCGTCATCACCTACAGCCCCCCCCCTCGCCTCAGTGACTTTCGTTCGTCCGTCCGTCCGTCCGTCCCCCCCGGTCCCCGCTTTCGAATTATCGTTAGTGCGGACTGCTCACAAAAGTCAAGTTGCTCATGTGGACCCTTGTAAAAGTTAATTTCCGACCCCTGAGTTATCACATCCTAGCTAGCTAGCTAACCGTTATAGCACTATGTTAAATATACATAGCAGAGACTTGCTTTTGTTTATGCAGCCTCAAATGTCGAACAAAGTTTGAACTGGTTGCATCTCCATCTCTTATCCTGACTCCACATGTCTACAGGGTTGCCAACTTTTGACTTTTGACGTTCGCTTGGAGTGAGATTTTAACCTGGAGCCGGTGGCGAGTGTATTTTGTTGAGCGGGGGGGGCGAACGTAAGTTGTTGAGCAGGGGGGGGGGGGGGGGGGTGGGGGGGGGTGGGGTGGCGAACGTAAAATGGACACAGATTCAGTGTTATATCGCCGGTGGATGGCGCCAGAGCTAGCGAACTAGTAACGTATTGAATCATATACTGTATGTGGATCTGAGGTAAATAAACTGGATATTTTTTTTCGGCGTGAGATATCGGAAGTGTGGCGTGAGAGCGTGTGAAAACGGTCAAATGCGTGTGTCTCACGCTCAATGCGTGAGAGTTGGCAACCCTGTGTCTAGCATGTCTAGTTCTTATTTTATTCACAACAGCATAATCTTTATAATTGAACAGGATCATTTTAGGGAGCATGTTGCTTGTCATCTCCGCACAAATTCAACGCTACTGCCCCCCTCCCCCGATCGGCTGCAGAACTTCACCTGTGGCTAGATTACGGATAAACTGAGCTGAGCAGTTCACATTTTACAGCACCATTTAATACAAAATGTTCCAGTTATGTTATTCTATATTACTTATTTATTATGTTAAAATAAGGATTTCAAGTCTTTTCAAGTCTTAAAGCTCAAGTCCGATTCCAAGTCCAAGTCAGTAAACCTTTAAGTAAACCTAAGTAAACCTAAGTAGACTTAGTGAACCTAAGTCTAAGTCAAGTCGCAAGTCTTCAGTGATGTTGTCGAGTCAAGTCACAAGTCATCAGTTTAGTGACTCGAGTTGGACTCGAGCCCAAGTCATGTGACCACACGTCTGAAACATAGCCACTATTGTGTTGTTACTAGATGTACTACTTTATTACTACTGCTCCTAAATATATTACTCTCAGCAGTCATGCCAAAACAATCACTAAATATCATCACAAAAAATATTAAACATTAGAAACTCATCCATGCACACATTCGTAGCAGAATCAATTACTCATCACTGGTCTTACTGAAAAAGACAAACAAGTTCAGTTCATTAAAAACGCCGCTGACAAAAACAAAAACAAATAAACATACAACAAAAGCCAAACACCACCCTTATTCTTAAACCCTCACACTGACTCCCAGGATGTTCCAGAGCCAACTTTAATCACTAAAGGGCCAGTGAATCTATGTGCCATGCTCAAGCAGGAATCTCAGATCACAAGGAACTCATCAGTTAATCATGCCCAAGGTCAATACTACGCTCAGAGAAGCAACATATTGCTTCTATGCAGCTTAGGTGGAATCCACAGTCACAGTATATACACACCACATAAAACCAATTAGCCTATGTCCATAGCATATCAATATTAGCATCTACAGTGCAGACAACACAACTTGGCTAACACACTTCAGTGTCCTCAGAAGATGTTTAGTGTACTATGTTGTACATGTTTATATATTATTAGTAGTAGATCACAGTGATCTATCAGCTGGATACAGTGGATCTCTTTGCAAAAGTGTTAAAGTGGGTAGCATAAGACCTGCGATTTCAGCAAGCATGAAAGGATGCAAGATTCCTTTATTGGACTTCTGGGAGAATAATAGTATATTGCCCTTTGGATTCAAATGGTAACCTAGAGGATTTTCTGCTTATAGTGTATAGGTTTTGCCTGGAAATGTAGGATTTTTATAGATACATATTCTGCATTAAGTCATTTAAATAACTAGAACAGGCTTCGTAAATTATTTTACTGCAGTCAGTGTACTGATACCAATTAAACAAATAACAGTAGAATAGTATAAAAAAATAAGGATTTACATACTTCAATCACAGAATACTGCTAATAATAAAAGGGACGTTTGAGAATTCTGTTGGAAGAACCATGTGAGATTCATTATTACTCCTAAACTGAAAGCCATTTAATCAAGGTCTGTAGAGAAATGCCTTTCCTGGAGTCACCATGAAACAACAATGCAAGACCATTTTCTGGTCTTGCCCAATTTCACCATTGTTGAACTGTTGTCAACTATTAAGTACATCTTCAGTACAAACACACGCAGCTCTATTGTCTATTTTTGATCATAATCAAAAAATATGTACATACAAGAGACAAGATGTTAAAAGATTTTCTGTTGACTCAAGATACTAAAGATCTGGTCAGGAGCTGCTGGCATGTCTATTATATCCTAAAGGTAATATCATGGGCTCCAGAGAGCTCCAACAAAAGCCCCATAATTAGAAATTAAGGGTGGAAAACAAATGTTACACATATGTTAGTACTCCAAATATAAGCATTTGAAAAATACTGTAAGAAATAGAATATATACAATGATGAACAAGACATCTAAGTGCTAGCCACCTGATGTTGACCTAATGTAATCAAACACACATCCTTTTATAATAAGAAATCAAATATTAATAATAATAATTACTATTATTATAATTATAGTAAGAACAAAAGCAATATTCCCACTTCACCCTTCCAGTGGGATATGATATATTGTTTTCCTCACACTTTGGCCTTCTACCAGAGGCTTGAGAGGGCCTCTGAGAATGAGGACGTGTTGTAATTTCACTGATCTTAGCATTCTGCTATTCTGGACTCAGCTTGATGATGTCATTCCTGGAAAGTGTTGGAGCCACTCCTATGACTTAGGGTTCACAGCCCCAGGTATCTGTATCTCCACTGAGACAACTTTCATTTTAGTTTTCCATGTTCTCTCTATTTCCTCTTTCACTCCCTGGTATTCTTCTATTTATTTCATATTCCCCCCTTTGGATTATTCCCTCATTTGGGATTGACAAATATATTAGCACTGCTGTTTTCACCATCTACATATAAGACTTGGCAATTTACCTTTTTTTGTTCATTGGATCTGGAGGTCCCACATGACTTTTGCTTTGTTTTCCACCACACTCTGTAATTCCTCCTGTTTGGACTTATGGGACTATCCTGTTTATATTCTTTGGTTCTGTCTCTCACTGTATGCTTCCCATAGCAGTTTGCCTCCTTCTAGGTGCTGGAATGCCTCAGGGGCATGTTTGCATAGTCTGTATCTTGGGTCCTGTCTTGCTTTGATTAGCCTAATGTTTAGTGCTTGTACCTCTCTACTGTACTTTAGTCCTACTCTACCTCTGCTGTCTGCTGGTGGTACATTCCACGCATGGACTCATCCTGCTACAGCACCTCCGTTCCTTCCACATTGCCCATGTGCCCCATCTGTCACATGCCCTCCTTCATTAGCTCATGTTTTGGGACATTGCTTGATGGATGTTTCATGTCTCATTCCAGTTGGTGGATTTTACACTTTGTAAACATTACACCTTTTACCCTGCTTCCAGCTGGTGTATAGCCTTTGCTACGAAATAAAACAAAGACGTGTCACTTTGCAAATACAGAATTATAACTGAACATAGGTACTACACAGTACACATAGGTTTCCTGTGAAACTGAAAATTTAGGATATGGACCACATTCCACAATCATTTAATGCTTCAACTTTAACTACAGCTACATCCTGAAATACAGTACACTGAAGTTACCAGTTGCATTCACACAGTTAGATATATGCACCATTTATATGTCTCAAGTGGGAACAAATCAGGAAGTATTTCAATATAAAGGACTTCAGCATGGGATTAGTAAGTGTGATGGTGGAAGGCACTTGACAGTTCTGACAATTCCACAATCAGTTGCACAAAAAAGGCTCCTTGTATAATTTCAGTCATGATAAATTTGTTGCAGTCTGATATTTTATCTTTAGGTCTGATGAAAAAGAGGAGGAAGAGTGAGCAGAAGCTGCAGGAAGAGGATGGGGTGGAAGAGAGAGAGAGAGAGAGAGAGAGAGAGAGAGAGAGAGAGAGAGAGAGAGAGAGAGAGAAAGAGAGGCAGATATTATGTAGAGAAAACAAGACTTCTTTAAGCAGTCTTTACTTAAATCCAATTGACAAACAAGTCGGCAACAATGCTAACACATTATAGAGTGTACGATACAATATCTCTGAGAGCTGAGGTCAACAGTTCAGTCTGCTCTGCCTGTGCCCAGGCAATGAGGCAAGCCTGAGCCTACCAAATTTTGTCATTCTGAATTTCATGCCTGAGTTTCCCAAATTGAACTCATCCTGGCTGCCATGAGGCTGGTGGATGAGGGTTTGATAGAGTAGTCATGGGGGTTATCACGCTCTTGCACTGACGGAAAGCAAGCAATATTTCGTATTTGCAAATCGATTTTCAACTATAAGGGGAAGAAACAGAAGGAGGTAGTTTGTTGCACTAAAATCAATTTGATTATGCATGTAAAAAGAAGAAAAAGAGACCCCCTTCAGTACAGTAGTTTCTGATATGGAGTGAAGGCTGGCCCAGAAAATAAAAAAGTACAAATAAAAGTACAAAAACGTGCAGGATGCAGACGTGCATTCAGTTTTGGATGCTCGCTCTTCACATCAGGATTCTGTTCTAAAAGGTGCACGATATCACAGTGTAATGTGGTACAATAAAAGTTTTAGAGGACTTCACAAGACTGCAAAGGACAAAATGATTTCTGAAAATTTGAGCCTCCATCAGTCAAGCAGATGCAAGAAATGCATCATTTTGTTTGCTGCACTCAAACATAGTGCAAGGTTTAATGTAGTAAAGTAATGACCCTAAGGAGATAGCTAAGGATCTTCAGGTACATCTATTTTCTTGCTCTTAAAAGTTATCTGTGTCCATGCATTTACCAGCAGGAAACACTGAATAAGAGGTCTTCATGGTAAAATAAATAAATACAAAATAGTGCATCTAAAGTTAGCAAAACACCACATGAATGTTCTACTAAAACAGTGAACTAAGAATCTAAGAAAGAAACTAAGAATGACTTTGTCTACAGCGGCAATTGTCTTGTTGTTGTGCTGTGTTCGTCCCTCAGGTGGGCGGGGCCCATGATCCATCTCACCTGAGGGTCGTTTGTTTGTCTATATATGTCTTGTCTTTGTACCAGTTGACTGCTGGTCATTGTATCCTTAATTTGGAATGTGTCACAGGTTTTTGGTTTGCGCACTTTCTCCATTAAACCATCCTTTTTCCCTGAGACTTGGCGTGATCGCTTCCATTTTATTTCGCACTCCCTGCCCATCACAGTTTAAAATTTTGTTATTGAAATTGAAAGATCAGATCACATTTTAGTATTCATACATTAAGAAGTCCTGACGTCTGACAGAGGTCCAATAAACTGCTTATGAACTTGCGTCCATACCTGCTTTTCCCTGCTTAATTCCACATTACATCTGATAAATCCCAAGGTTTCACAAACCTTTATTCCACATCTGTGCTTGCTATCTGGATTCCATAACAGACTAGAGGATATTTGCAGCTTTAAAAGAATGAAGAAACCAATGGCCTTGCCAATATAAAATGTCCAAAAAGGTTTTAGAAATCTTTAAAAAATGGGGCCTCTAAAAATTAGTCTATCAGGTAATCATTTTTGCTTAATTTACCTGTTTGATTAATTAAAACCTGATAATATTGGTTTTATTGGTATCATTTTTTTTCACCAACACCTAATGCCAGTCTTAAGATTTACAGTTTGAAATAGGATAAAAAAGAAGATAATGTCAGCATGTTTCATCAAGCTTCTTAGTTATGCCCTGACATGGAGCCAATATATTTTTCATTGTCCACCGTACCCCGGAGGGGCTGTCTGATCTGAGGTAGTACTTCAGGAGACATGCTGTCTTATTTAATTCCAGCACTGTTACATGTGTCAATTACACAGCTCAAGTGACAACACTTTAGAAGAGGAGAGACAACGCTCAAGTGACATGAAACCCTTGATGATGTGTGCACAGAAATAACAGACATGCAGTTACAGCGCACAACATGTGGGCACACATGCAGGCAGTGGCTTTAAATCCTATTAATGCAGCAAGGAACCTCAGAGGTGGCCTCAATGGAAGTCAGTGCCCACTGCAACTATAAGGAAGCATTGTATTTTCTCTGTAATGCTAAAGCCAGAAGTGAAGCATGAATGGGCGATGGCACTTTGAATTTCACTGAGGAATTCTCCTCCCCCATTCTTTCATGAGCATAGCCTAGTCTCTTTTTCATAAATGAATACTAGTGGGGATAAATTAGCTCTCTGCTAATTAGGCCCGCAGCCAGCTTTGAATGCCATGCTTAGCGAACAGCAAGCATAAAACCCTGGCATTGTGTCATCTGAGCTGGCTTCGTCGAAGAGAAATATTCTTCTATTCTTCAGTGCTGATCCCAGTTCTCCTCTGCTAATCATGACGCCAATTTTGTCACTTCATGACGAGGGTCCATATCTCTTTCATTTGGCATTAGTATCTCTCATTTGCATATACTTAGTTTGGACACTTTGCTCTGAATAATTGTGTGAGGCCAAATACTTCTAAAATCTTTGTAGTCACAGTTAGATGCTATGAACATCCATTTGCCTCAGAACCTTTGTCAAATCTAATTACTTATTACCCCTCAAAAGAAATAGTTGTTGTGAAGGTGAAAAAAAGACACAGAATAAACAATTCTTAGAGGCCTTCTGTGACATTTTATTCTCTACCTTTGAATACTGAGTCAAAAGGAGAGAGAGGTTGTTCAAGGAAGGCCATTAGTGTCAGGGTTTAACTGCAATTATCTCTTCATTAAACTATATTAGGTCATTAATAATCAGTAAGCTTTACCACATTTCAGAGCAATTAAAAATGACTTTTGTCCAAGGTGTTCAGAGGCCTAGCTGAGAGTCAGTTGAGAATCTTTGTCATTTGTCTTCTCATGAGAATCCATCAGTATCTAATCTCGTAGCAGAATTAACATTCCCACCACACCATCGTGGAATAAAATGATTTAACACTTTCTCTCTGTCTCACCCTCTGTCTTTCTCACCCTCTTTCTCTCTCTCCCTCTTTCTTGTTGTATTGCAAAAAGGGAGCTACTAGAATTGCAGGCCATGTTTCTTGCCCCATGCTAAAAATTACGGTTTCTGGTGTTAAAGGAAATGTCACATCCTAATGAGAGAGACTCGGTTGCTGCTCCTCCACGGGGTGAACGGCGCTCCTGAGAAAATGGCAAAGCATGCTTAAGTGACTCTCCATTTCCCTGCTCTCTCTGCCCCTCCCTCACCCCCACCCCTGGTCTCATCTGGCAGGGCACCAAACAGGTGAGTAGGGACAAGTATGCCAATTGACCTTTACAGTCCACCGCTGCTTGCCCATTGCCCAGCTCATGCGTGACGAGGGTCCGATCCTTCATCAGTTGGTGGACATGAGGCAGTTGCCTTGAGTCTTAGGGCTGATCCAGTTTGAGCAGTGTGTGCTTAATTGAGGGTAAGAACGAGGTTTTCTCTTTTTTCCCTTTCTTTTGTTGGATTGGTACATGTCTGGGCAATGAATCTAATTAACCCTTTTGGCTGGTGAAGGTCGAGGATGTTAGGACACAGTCAGCAGAAGATAATTGGGTGCAAGTGTCTTACCTGAGAATACTCAATTAAGCTTGTCCTGAACTTTGGCCTAAACTTGGCAATTGTCTTTGTCTCACAGTTTTGAGATCATGTTCTCAGCTCTTTGCTTGTAATAACTTGCTTATTGACCATCAAATCATGTTTACACCTTTGGTCTTAAACAGAATATGACAACACATGGCATATCTGTTTTTATGTTCCACTGAATTAGCAATGATCCTGGTGTAGTATGACAAGCATTTTTTTAGCTTCCTGGCTGTATGGAGTCATTTCATGAATAAGCCACATTAGTTTCAAACCAAAGTATGCAATATTCCAAATAGACATTCACACAGTTCAGAAATGAGCAGGGGAGACTTAACCTATGACCCTTGACCTTGGAATGCGGCTGTAATGGCCACATATTTTTAATGAAGAACCAGAGGGTTACTGCTCTCCAGAATTCCTTGGGGTGTTCATTTCTAACCAAACTCTGAGTTGGTACAAGATTTGTGGGGTTAGTGTGGGTCAGCACTAGTGCTGAAGTATAAGAGTTGTTTTGTGCAAAGCAATTAATCACAAGCGTGAGATCTATAGATGTGCAGGGGTCGACGGAAGGGTCATCATTATTATCTTCAGTGACAAGCACAGATCACACAGAGATGACTGCAGAAATACAACACAAGCTGGTGGCAAGAGGCTTTCTGTTAAGACCTGCTTATTTAGCAAAGACATTCAACAATTGAACCTAATTGTTTAAATACTTGGACTGAGTTCTATACGAGCAATTGCCTTGTATTTTAATTACCTTTCGGGGAATAAATGTCAGAGACAACATTCTGGTGTATTCATGAATTAACCTCCACACCTGCACTAATTGAATTCTCTGGTGTATATTTACTCACAGGCTTTCCATACTTAGCATTGTAACCCACAAAACAACCAAACAAGGGAAAGTAAAATAATTCAAGTCATTCGTCCTACCAGTAAAATAGGACGAAAGAGCTGAATCCAGTTCAGTGGTGCCACCAGTGTAATAAGGAAGCTCTATTATTTTATTTCCAAGCCTCTGATGTAGCTTAACTCAAACATGTATGCATTACAATGTATATGAAAAGGGAAGAAATGGCCTCTTAAGGCATTAACCTGCTTACTCTTTGGTGCAGAAAGGGGAAGAGTAGGGCTTTTATTTCATTACCAATATATGAGCATAATGCTGATTTGAAGCTCTGTGGCTGTATGAAATCCCAGGCAATCTCCCTGGTGGACAACAGCATCTTCTCTTTGTCCCTCTTTTCTTCCCTCTGCTTCCCTCCCTCTCTTACCAACTTTTCTCTGTCATCTTCCTCCCTCCCTCCCTCCATCTTCTCTCGACCCACGCAGTTCTACTGCTTATGGGAAGAACCGTTCTGCTGTCACAGATGTGAGCAGACATTATCCACGGGCATACATTTGGACCGACCATCCATAAGTGATGACTAGAGTGAAAGGATTACTTACCCCACCCCCACCCCCTGGAAGGGCCTTTATCACACATGGAGATGACATACGTAAATGGAATGTTACGGAATGAGTCATCACATACAGTCTGAGAGGTTACCACTAATGCTAATGCTAGTAAGTCACTGAAAGAAATGACTAAGGAGATGACAAAGGGCACTTCAACTAAGGAATCTGTGCTTGCATGAATATGTGGCTGTCCTCATTGCTGGATTAAAGGATGTCTGGTATTGATTTGGCAACTTTGTAATTGTTTCTGGAGGGGACTATGTAGCACAATTGCATAAGCTTTTGACTAAAGTTAATTACTAAAGAATATTTGAAGACATATTGCAGTTAAACTTTTAACCCCACACGCTGCAAGATATACTACATAGTTGCAAAAGTAAAAACAAAAACAGACTGCAAACATTGATGCAACAATTTTCTTTGAGACTGCAAATCAACAATACTCATTAAAAGAGACGCACCACAAAAGCAAATCTAAATGACAATATTATAACCCCTAGCCATAAAAAGAGATTATATGAAATCAATTTCATTATATGAAATATAATGATTTCATATAATAATGCAACTTAATAGTAATTGATTTATTTAAATGGAGGCACATGGAGGGTGGGTGAATGTAGTCCTAAAGGCCTACAATCTTGCGTCATCTAGTATGTCAGCCACTCCAGCATAAACACTTCAATTTATCAGCAGTTGATAATTAGCTGATAGCTGTGAGCTGTGTGTTAGTGTTGCAGTGCCAGGAACACTCAGAACTGTGTGTCACTGTGGTAGAACCAGGAACAACACTAATAACTGTGTGTTAGTGTGGTAGTCCCAGGAACAACACTAATAACTGTGTGTTAGTCTTGTAGTACCAGGAACAACACTAATAACTCTGTGTTAGTGTGGAAGTACCAGGAACAACACTGATAACTGTGTGTTAGTGTTGTAGTACCAGGAACAACACGAAGAGATGTGTGTTAGTGTGGTAGGACCATGAACAACACTAATAACTGTGTGTTAGTGTGGTACGACCAGGAACAACACTAATCACTGTGTGTTAGTGTGGTATGACCAGGAACAACACTAAGAGCTGTGTGTTAGTGAGGTAGGACCAGGAACTACACTAATAACTGTGTGTTAGTGAGGTAGGACCAGGAACTACACTAATAACTGTGTGTTAGTGAGGTAGGACCAGGAACTACACTAATAACTGTGTGTTAGTGAGGTAGGACCAGGAACAACACTGAGAGCTGTGTTTTAGTGTAGTAGGACCAGGAACAACACTAAGAGCAGTGTGTTAGTGTTGTAGTACCAGTAACAACACGTGTGCAGCTGTGCCATATACAGCATTTACAGAATTGTGTGTTAATTACATTTCGCATAGTGGGTGCAATAAGCAAGGTAGGAATGATCTGCCTGATCATTCAATGCCTGATTTGCCTAAGTAGGATATCACAGCGGGGTTGGGGACAGGCAAATCTCAAGGAGAGACCCTCACTACAGTGTAACAGAATAAAAGCAGTGAATCATGACTAAAAAAACAAAATCAGTGGCTCAGACTCCAACATCCACAGCTGCCATAAAAGACCTTTAGCATTAATCTCACTGGCCTTTTAGAATAGGAGAGAACATAGGAGCCGAAAGGGTACATGTTGGACAACACTGTGACATTGAAAATTCAAAGATATTAAGTCTAAAAAAAGCTTAAAGGTTTTTCATGCTTTTGTGGTTTTATGGTTTTATGGTCAGCTATCTGAAACATAAAAACTGTTTTTGGTACTAAACCTTTCAAACTATTATACAGTCTGATAGCAAGCATGTAAAAGGTGGTCACATGGACATTGGCTCTCAGCAGCCTTTTCACATGCTCTGTCAACAGAGAACTGTCATGTCAGAAACAGAGAATTGTCATGTTTCTGGAAAACACCTCTTAAAAAATTAAGAAAAATATAAACACCCACAGATACAGAAAAAACGTTCAAACGGTTTGTTGTGTACAAAAAATACACAAAATAAGATGAGTTGGTCTCGAGAAAAACTGGGGACCAGGTTTGAGTTTTCTTCTTTCATGCAAACATCATATTAGAGGAGAAGACTTTTCCACCAATCACTGACCTTGCTTATCTCCCTGTTATGTAGCCTGTTCACTGCAGTTTATCCACCTATTTCCTGTATGTTCATTATCTGTTCTACCCTCCTTACATTAGGTACA
Organism: Brachyhypopomus gauderio; assembly: GCF_052324685.1. NCBI lineage: Eukaryota > Metazoa > Chordata > Actinopteri > Gymnotiformes > Hypopomidae > Brachyhypopomus > Brachyhypopomus gauderio. Next base: position 12,209,769 of record NC_135227.1, read on the forward strand.
GAATTCTTCCGTTCTGTCAGCCTAATCATATTTCTCTCCCAGGTGACCTTAATATGACCCTTATATAACTTTCAGTTTTGTTCACCTATAACCTTTGTACTGTCTTCCTCTTCTTTCTTACATTTCCATACCACTGTCTTATGTTCAGGATTAACCACTGGGAGGAGCCCACATGATTATACTGGTTCCTTTTTCCATCACATGCAGTCTTACAAAGTTACCAGGATCATGTCTCTGATTACATCAATGCATGCAAAGTTAGTAAAGAATATATTCTCTACAACATCCTTAACACCGGCTCTATGCCACTGAAGGTCTTCAGGCAGGAGCGAGGGAAGGAGGTGGAAGGGTTACAAGGCAGGGTGACAGAGCCTCCTGCATTCAAATGGAGACCAAGACACTGGGGGCCAACAGAGCAATGGTGTGGACTGGTAATTTCTTCTTATACTGTATGCTTCCCCAATCACATTCACTAAGTTATATTGAAAATCTGGAATGCAAGAAGAATTCTCAGGTGGAGAGGGCATTACACTTATAGAAATGGGCATACCAAGCCCCTATTCAAGAGATTGTTTTAAGAAAGCTGAGTTTTGGCACAAAAATGTGAAACACAATAGCTTTATTTAAAATGTCATGCAAGCAGCACCAAGCACAGGGCTTCCATTATCTAAAGCTTGAGCAGACAACTTCAAGGTAAGTGACTTGCTGCAGAGCAAAGCATTTCAGCTCATTAGCCTGTCAAAAATTAATATTTAAAACTGTTAACAAACAGCTCATAAATATTTATACTAACCTATAGTCACAGGATATTATGATTGCATAAGGCTACTCAGCAGAACACCTTTGTTTTTCAATGAAAAAGCCGTTACTTCCACAATGTGTCCCCAGCTTTCAATCAGTCCCTGTAGGAATAATAATCACATCATATTTTGTCTCTTTGTACTGTATGTGTAAATGTGTATTGTGTCTAGGCCTACTAATGGCATACATAATAGAAATCTTAAACCTGATTTCACCATTACAGTCACAGTTCATTATAATCAGATCTGGTTGAAGCTTGGCAAATGACTGCTGCTCCCACTGAGCTGAAACATTGCAGTAATGAGCCAATCTGATCAAAACCAGACTGCAACCTATAACAAGCCAATCTAGGATTCTTAACCTGCACACATATTCACACCATGACTGTAATTATGAGATTCCATGATATCGTGTTAAAAACATTAAAGTGGCTGCTAAGCATGACAGATTTTGAAAAACATTTGTGATCAGCAAACAATCTCTTTTCCCATGAGTGAATCCAGACTTGGTCATTGATAGGAAATGCCTTAACCCTCCCATGCATACATCTGCATGGAACTGACTTACATCCATTTGAAGCACCTCATTCCTGCCACGTAACCACACTATGGAATTCATTACACTGCATTAACCTCCACACCTGCACTAATTGAATTCTCAAGTCTTAATGATCAGCAGAAGTGGAAAAAGATCGGCAATGAGCATCGCACGGCAAGGCTGTCGGTAATTATAACAAATGACATCCCGGAATGTCCCCACCCCAATTCCCCCACAAAATTAATGGTTTAGTTTTGTTGAATAGAGATCTTCAGCACACGATGCTCTAGCCAGAGAGGCTTAATTAGGTTTAGCAAAAGTGCACTCCCTCAAGAACTGTGAAGAGCACTGCCACTCACACTGCACGATGAGCTCCACGACGGCCTCTCGGGGCTTGACGTTGAAGCCGTTGTACTGGCTGGTCTGGCAGCGATACAAGCCGGTCATCTCGCGTGAGACATTGACGATGCGAAGCGTGCCGTCGTAGCTCTCCGTCTGCACGCTCCCGTCCGGCATTAGTGCCTCCTTCTCAGCGTGGGACCAGAGGATGATGGGCTTGGGTTTGCCCGACACCAGACACTGAAGCTCTACTGTGTCGCCCTCTTGGGTCACCAAGGGGGTCTTCCCCCGGGGTACCGTCAAACTCGGGGGTACTAGGTGAAAGTGGTGACATAAACAGCACATATTGGTTGTGCAGCACAATTAACATACAAAAACAAATTATGAGTATGATGGCACTTGTCCAGTGATTCTAACAGCTACCATATGTACCTTTCATAGAGGCTGGACTCTAGATATTTCAGCAGTGCATGAAACACGGAACATAAGCAGTATTTTTTTGCCACCATAAATTGATCTTATGCCTTTAGGCATACTGGGAATTCAGTGCATTATCACAGCTTGAATGATATCGAGATATCAAGACATCAAGGTAGTCATCCATGAGTACCTTGATATTATGATTCACACCGTAAAATAGGACAACCAAATTTATCTCCTGTACAGCTTCAAACAAAGACCAAGGAGTGCCTGCGCCTCTAAAAATAGCCGGTGGTGTACTGCAGAAGGCTGCACCATTAGTCATGAGACCTGAGCATGTTTTAATATGCAGCATCTGTACATCAGGCGTGCAAACTCCACATACCATTTTACTGTCTGATAGGTTCTTTTACAGGACTAATGCCATGCTGAAGTGAGCCATGATCAGGTCGGTCCCTGTGGCTTTTATCACGGTGTTATATTAGTGCAGGCCTGACTGGTGACCACACCGGACAAGCAGTGAAGTGCAATAAGGAAGGCTCTGATGCGTGTAGAAGAAATGGAGCTGAATAACATGAGGGGTGGGAGGTGGGTGGTTCTCAGAGCTGATAAAGTTTGCGAGGGAGAGGAGGAAAGACAGGGCGAGGACGAGATGGATGGCCACGGGTAAGTGGGAGGTGGAGAGATGGCTGAAGAGTGAAGGGAGGTACAGGAGAATGGGAGCATCAGCAGAATGCATTTTAATTGCAGGGGCCTTGTGTGAAAAGGATCTTGCATCTTGCATCTGTAGGTCAATAAAAATCGAATGCTGTAGTGGTAAAAAAAAAAAAAAAAAAAAAACCCTAAACACCTACAAAGAGAATTTCAGGCAATTCTGAATCAGTGAATTACTCATTGTGATTTGCTTTAACCATTTTAGAACGACTGAAAAGAAATACTGCACTGATTGTGCTTTATGTACAGAAAAACAGTTAAGCTGATCTCCTGACTCATGTTTGTACTGTACTCAAATGCAATCAGTAGGTGCCTGGCACTATTTGTCTTGCCAAAGTGTGCACCATTTTAGTGTGTAAAAGCAGATATACACAATGACAGTATTTTTGGAAAATTATTATAAATATCATAATTATAACCTTTTACCCAGAAATCAATATTCGACTTTGATGTAAAATCACAAACTTGTACTTTTCCACATCCACTGCAATTATTTGTCGTTTACTGCGTAATGCATGGATGATTGGTAATTAATATCAATATAATATTAATAAACTCATTAAGGAGTTTCTGCAGAGTTTTCATATTCCTGATCTGCTGTAAAGATGATAGAACAGTTCACAGTTTGCAGCTCAGAACTACTAAGGAGACTCTTTACTAAGGGAGTTACTAAGGAAACTGAGTTATCACATTAGCAGCTTCTCTCTGGTCTCTACTCTTAAAGACCAACCTCCCTATCACTGTAATTTCTCATTACAGTATTAAGATATAATCACAGAGAAGATCATCACATAAAAAGGGAAAAGGGTGACCGTAGTATTAACAACTGGCCTGTATTATTAACTAATTAATTAGTTCAATTAAATAACGGTAATGCAATAAGGAATGAGTTAGCATTGCCAGTTACCCAAACATTTCCACTAGTTCCAAAACTTATTATGATTAACCATGATTAATTGCTTGATTGAACTGTTTAACATAGGATTGGCTATAGCAACCATAAACTCCTGGACTCACCAGTGGTGGATGAGATGTTAACATCTATGCTGATCTCAGGTATGCCTCCATTCCTTAGTGATGCAACACAGGTGTAGGTGCCAAAATCAGTGAACTTGAGGTCAATGATATCCAGGTTGGTTGTTCCCGGAGCAACGTCAGGGTCGGTTTGGGTGATGACCATGCGCTCAGAGCTGCGCAGTGGCCGGCCGTTCTTCAGCCAGCTAAACATCAGCTCTTCAGCCGGCGTGGCCTCCACCTGACAGGAGATCTTCACCTCACGGCCAATTTGAATGTTGTCATCGTTGTGGTAAGGGTCAGGCGTGATCCAAAAGCGGCCTTTCCTCAGAGCTGAGTGAAATATGAGGGGAAATATTAAAAAAGTAAACAAATACATCTATGAGGTCATCAGGCCATCTGCATGCCTCAGATTAAAAGGTCTGCTTTCACCACCGATTCCTCACATTTTCTTCCATACCAACAAAGAAGCTGGGGAGGAGTGCTCAGTGGCAGGAATTTAGTAAGATCGGCAATGAATGTGGCAGCATATATATATATATATAGACACACACACACACCTATGAATCCCAGACCTAGAACAGAAAGTATTTTTCCTTCAGCTCTACCTGTTGTTGATTTCACATAGCCTGTTCAAATATTTGGGTACTACAAGTGAGGACGAGCCAAACTGGACTGATGACTACATCCCTGCAATTGTATTTTCAGACATGCACAAATTGTGGAGTGGACCCTTGTCAACTGGAGATATAATGATATATTATAAGTGGAAAAGACAATTGGAAAAACCTAAAAAACATAGTAATTTATTTTAGTCTTGGTAAAAAAAACAAAAAAAACAATCACACAGCACCTGCAACAAGAGTTTAAATTGTTTTACTATAGCAGTGAACATATTAACAGTTCACGCTCTCTCTTTCTCTCTCTCTGTCTCACATTCACACACAGAACTATATAAAAGGAACACATTTTCTACCATTCCACACCACAGCTTCACAGTACAACTCCAAACATCATCACATTTGGAGACAGAGCTGATCTAATCTGCCAGTCAGCCGCTGCAAATTCCACTAACATCTCTGAATCTTAAAATAGAACATTGCGGTGTCTCCACAAATAAAGTGAGAAAAATAAACAAAGAACCCTCAGTACTGGGACTTTGAGAACATAACGGTGATATTCTGCTGCTGAGCTTGCTGGAAGTCACACATATGCTGCAATCTAAGAAAACTCCTCATTCGGAGCTCAAACGTGACGTTTGTAAAGAGGAGCGGTGACTCATTCATTTGCACCTACAGCGTCACCAGGGTTGCAAGAACAAAGTGTTATAGCACATGATTTCACAGCAGTGACACAGCAATATTTTAAAATAAAGAACTTTAAGGCCTTATTGCAGTCACCTATATGGTTTATTAGCAGTCACCAACCTGGACCTCACACATCCCTCCTTGACTCCCTGGTAAAGCAGACATCTGGTCAAGCCAAGCTTTTGCTGGACCACCATCCACTGCATAAAATAGTCTTAAGCAAGTGTAAGCAGTACATCTGAAATGGTCAGAAATCTATCAGAATATCTGTGATTTACTGAATAATGTCTCCAGCAAGGCTGATAAAATAATCTCCAACAATGCTACTAGCTAATGTTAGTAAAAAATAATCATTTTTGGATGTAATGCATTTGTAAAACTACTTACCTAACAATATGATTAATGGAAGAACAGCAATCATTCCTCACAAGCAAAAAGGTGTTCATTGATATCTTCACTGCTAACCGCATTATGTAAACCTTTGTTTTAGATACATGCCTATGCCTTATATACATAAAGTGCACAGATGCACTGAGGCTTCTCATAAGTGCACATTTCACAGTGGGACTCAATCACTCACTGAGCAAAAAATGCTCTTTTAGGCTAGAGGCTGGCTCAGTACATAGTCTGGCAAAAAACACCCCCCCTAAGGAAACATAACCCCCCTCAAGCTAAACTAACAGAATAACAAAGTAACTGATCTAGTCTCCTTGACACTAAAACGTGCCAACCATGTAGTGTGATGCTCCTAACTGTTTCAAATCCTCTGTTTTTGTTCGTGTTCTACAAAGGTACAAATAGCCTCCCTGAGTGACAATGCAGATGACAATACAGATATGTCATTTTGGCATGAAACATCTAGATTACGTTTGTCTAGTTTGGCTCCATAAAGTACTACTAGGCAGATGACATGAATGAAAGCAAATACCATTTCATCTCAAAACAGAACTACAGTTACCTGAGAAACAGGATATGCAGTGCATACCTGTCAGATTGCCTCACTTTGAACATGAATGAACCACGTGGCTGAGTTATTTTTGTCTTGCTCCATTTACTATTTATCCATAACTGAACTTTTAGTAATCCTTCTGTCCAAATGCTCCACTTCACTCTCTATGCCTCCCCTGTGGTCCTAATCAAAAGCAAAGTGGTGATATCACAATCTAAGGAAGGAAAATGGACACAAATATTGCTTAGCATGAGACATGTCTCCTTAAGAAAATATCTGGAGAATTGTCTGACAATTGTGTTATATACATATATATTTAGTGTTCACTGCACAGTCCTGTTTCCCAGGATATTTAAATATGTAGATGAAAGTATATTGACATTTACAATACAGTGAGTCCCCGCTTAATGACGAGGTTAGAGACTGAAAAGTCTGTCATAAAGCAGTTTTCGTCGTTAAGCGTGACCCTAGATTTAGATACACTTTGATCGTAAATACAATATAGAAAAATCTAACAATGTTCTCGTCCGTGCGTACAGCGTGAGAAAGAACGCTCGCGTTGCAGAGATGGGCTGCGATGGAGACTTTTTCTCACCTGTTTTTCTGTTTTCCCTTCTTTTCCCACTCCCCACACATTCTTGGTGAAGTGACCTTGACTATGAGAAAGGTACTATACAAATGTAATAAATAAATAAATAGAAATGTGAATATATCTTTTGTGTATCCTAACTGGACATTCTTTGATGAGCAGCAGTAGAGACCCATTCAACATACAAGAAATGCATTTTTTTAAGCCATTCTTATCCTGAATGATATTGTGACAGATTGAAAACAATAAACAGCTGTGACTTTGCTGGGTGGTTGCCCACGTGGTTCAGCTTGGCCAGCTTTTTTCATGCTGGCAAATTTGCAAGTTAATCAAATCTGTAATTGAGCTGGGATAGCTGTGCTCTCTTTGGATAACCCCATAAAACTTGAGAGGTTTTATGATGTAAAAATATCGTCCCCTTTGCACACATCTGTCATTATCAAGAGGCCTTGCACACAAGCAACTTCCTAGTGACACACTGTAATCTCTGCTGACAATATATGGAGTCAGGTTGCTGCACATGGACCATCTGAAAATGGTTTTAATCTCTGTGCTGCAGTAAAATTTCTCAACATTTCAGCACCTAATTTAGAAGCCTATACTTGTGCCTCAACTTTTAATGAGCTATAATTTAAACAACAGTAACTGAGTGTCCACTTGCTACTTTTCTGTAAAATGTATAATATATAATTCACTGAAATCCTAGGATTTAATCTTATTTAATCTTAAAACCTGTGCACATTCAATGTGTATTATCAAATTACATCTACAGAACACTAATACACTGAAGAGGATGTTTTTCGGTAGATTGACAGTAGATTTGAATTCATGTTTGGTTTTAAACATTTTTTTTTAGATTTTTTTTTGTAGCATTTGCATTATATTTACCTCTATGGGTAAACTACTGTATGTTGTTCCAACATACTGCTGTAATCCCCTTTATCACATAATAAGCATCACAACAGTGTAATTGCATCCTCTTCAATGTTGCTATGAAGCAAACTTTGTTTACATTACAGGACAACTGAACATCTCAGTGGCATTCATAAAATGTCTCTTATTAGGAAAAATAGATTTTCTTTTCAAAAGCAAACATGCACCTACAGCCCATTTCACATGATGGCTAAAAATGCTTTCTGTGATCTGATGACAAAGGTTTTCTAGTATCAATTAGGGACCAATGCAGACAACACCAGCAATACTGGAAAGCCATTTCTGCTGAGACAAGAAGATAACATAGCTGGCTATCATAAAGTTCTTGTCCATGGAACAAATTTCTGCTTAAACAAGAAAAAAAGTTGGCTGGATGATGAGGGGAGATGTTGTGTATGGGAGGACGAGGGCAGCGGACACATCTCAGCTCGCCTGTTCTGATTGCCTGGTGGAAAAGCACCCCAAACGGGAGATGATATCTCCTCTGTAAATAAATAAAAAGGTGAGTTTCCATGGCAGCGTGCAGGCTCAGCAATCCCTGCCTCTGCCTTCATTGCCCTCTTCAACTTATAAATAAGTGAGAGAGCATGCGAGTCAGGGTTATCTCCCTGCAGTCAGAGCAGCAGCCACTTCTGCATGGGCCGCGTTGTGCTGAGGAGGCTGTGTGCTGACAGGACTCAAGCTGGAGTGATGCCTCACATGGTGAACGCTCCTCCTGCTTTATTGATGGTGGGTCGTGTGGGGAAAGCCTTAGCCAGGGGGCCACCGCTCCCACCTCTGGCGCCAGTAGAGGCACACGCATCGGTTCTTGCTACCCTACCCCCCCCCCCCCCACCCCTTTGCAGCCCAACCTCTACAGACCATCCTCACCTGAGGCTGACCAAAGGGGCATTGAGTGGACAGGGTTTGAAAAACAAGTTTTCATGAATGATATCAGAGTGGCTTACCGTAAAGCACACAACATTCTCCAGATCAATTCTCTTTGGTGTTTTTTAACGATTAACACTGCAGTCCCACCTCAGTGGACTAAAAGGCAGAACATAAAATGTACATTGTTCTGTGTATTTACTGGCTATGATTTGTATCCCACCCTTTTTAAAAACGTGCTGTTGATGCAGTACTAGAACACTAGGCTACCAGGTACTGAGTGTCCTAAGTTCTTTAACCTTTTCAATGGCAAATTATGCAAGACACCCACAGTTAACACTGTGATCACTACATACCGACATGTTCCCACACAACCCTCTTATATATGGTAAAAGGTCTCTCTCTCTCCTTTGTCAGGCAGAAGTGTACATAAATTAGTTATGTCCTGTTAGGTTGCCTGATCTGCCCACCCATGTTTATTTCTTCCTCTGTCTCACAAGGAGAGAACATTTTGAAGTGACCAGCATAATTGCTTTAGCTGACCTATGTTCAGGTGTCCAGCAGGGTACAAGGAGATGGCCGGAGTTCACAGTCCTTTCATGCTGATATCATTTTTGTCCCCAAGCTCTTGCTTATTTTGCCCAGCAAATGAGATTTCACCATCTGTGCAGTAGAAAAGCTGTGTGGTATATAACTTTCCACCAATGGCCTGAATAGTTCTCGATCTCACAAGTTGCAGTTAGTGTGTCGCTGTTACTGTCTGTGTAATGGTGTGATTGTTATGACCTATGACGAAAAACCTGTCAAAATGTGAAAGACTCAGAAATTCAGGGCTTGGCAAAAACAACTGTAGAGATGGTGCAACCCACAAAATATCACAAATCTAACGACCATGTGGATTAACCTGCCAAATGGAGGAGACTGATGGAATAAAATCCTAGCAAGTTCTATTATAGCTCAAACCCAATTGAGATTACAGGAACAGAAAGCATTTATGAATCCACAAATGTGGCTGTAAACATCAATAATTGCCCTACAGTGTTAAAAGGCCTTTGGCAGTCATGGCCTGGTGGTAGGGAACTGGTCTTGTGACTGGAGGGTCGTGGGTTCGATTCCCAGACCTGAGGCCATGACTGAGGTGCCCTTGAGCAAGGCACCTAACCCCAACTGCTCCCCGGGCGCCGGGCTGCCCACCGCTCTGGAAACGTGTGATCCACAGCCCCCTAGTAATCACTAGTGTGTGTGTGTGTGTGTGTGTGTGTGTGTGTGTGTGTGTGTGTTCTAACTGCACAGATGGGTTAAAAGCGGAGGACAAATTTCGATTGCGTTGTAAAAATCACAATTGACAAAATACGGCACATTTACATTTACATTTTACAACTGTTCTCTAGAAATGGAGGTAAGAGACATTGCATTATGCACATCTAATGGACACAGTGTTTTTAGAGACCCTGTCTCCCTTCAATTACAAGGTAAGGGAATTAAAATCTGAGGACCTAAAAAGTAATTACTACAAAATACTACAAAGGTACAATGAAAAACAGCGAAACAAAAATCAAGAACAAATCAAAACTACAATTTCCATCAACTTCAGGAATTTACAAGAAGATTGGAAATGCTGAAAGAAGGAAGTAAACATATTATCCTTTTGTTACTATAAGCGGAAGCTTGACTGAAGCAAGTACAAATTTTCTGTATTGTAAAATTGAGGTTTGTCCATGAGCATAAGAAAAACTGCACAGCATTGAAGGAAAACATATTTGCATTCTGTCTTCTTTGATATTTCTCTCAGATATTATGTTACTGAAGGAAGGATTTTTTTTCATAAGTTTCACCTTTCTTTTATTTACCAAGGTTCTCAGATTCTGCAACTCGGTTAAGTGTATACAATGTTAAATTAGGGAGGAAGTGAATGAGCTATGTGATGTTCTTCTTTTCATAACAAAAATGTCAGGTAGAGTTTGCCATGAAAATGAACATGCCCAAAGAATCTTGCCAAGAGCATAAAATTCAGATGTGATGTGCGGAATCATGAAAAGATCATGAAATATTAAACATACTTTTTTATTGTTGTATAAGGCTTAACGAGTGTGTGACGCCTTCAGTATGAATCAAACAGATAATTATTTTACTGACATTCTGAGCACTTACCTCTTACTCCCTCTGAAAAAAAAAAATTTATATAGAAGAAAAGCTAATCAGAAAGCTAATCAAAATAAATCTTAAACTCCCAGAGAGGCTGGTTGGCACAGGTATGATGCTCTGTTGACTGGCTTGCTTTGTGTCAGGAGTACTTCAGATTGTTTGGGAGTGACACCATTTTTCTATCTCCATCTCTCTGTGAGACAGCTCTCCACAGAGCCTCTGCTTCTCCTCGCCCCCTCATCCTCCTCCTTGGCAAACTATTTGACTCTGTCTCTTGATCCAGCCCATGCAAATGCAACCTGGACTCCATTTTCCACTACTTCTCAGCAGAGCATGCAGCCAGAAAAGGCCATGCATTCAAACCTTAGCCTCCAGATGTGCAAGCAGCCCTCTGCTGAAATAAGGCCTGTTCTCAATATTACTATGATTAGTAATAACATAATAATATTATTATTATACTATTAATAATGTAATTATTACTGAAAGATTTTGCTATTTTTCCCAAAGGTATGTCTTGATTACATACTGAGATCCATATGAACTGTGTACCATTTTAAAATATTTAGTATGTAAGGTTCACCTTTCTTTAGATTTTTATGTTAATCATGGATTTTTACACAAGGACACAATTACATATTGCCATCCTCATACAAAAAACATTTACATCAAGGAAATTGTAAGCATTAAAATTACTTGTTGCTCTGTATGCAGATTTTTATACTGATTACTACTAAATAACCATACTGACTTTTTTCACTACAAAACTGAAATCCATCAGTGGTTGAATAAAACTATACTGTACGCCAAATCAGCTATAATCTTTGAAAATCCACCAAACAAAAAGCTATTCGCTTATAAATCTATGTAAGGCTTCCAATCAATGGCAGATCTTATGAATGTGCACACAAGTACATAAATGTCTAATTCTGAATGAATAATTTCCCATAAAACAGCCACACACTGCATTTAAAAGCAGAAATGGAAACTGTCTACTTAACGTGATTAGTTGCATTTGGTTGCATGCAAAATGCATTCATCTTCTCCCTGGCTCCTGCCAATCAATTGTAATTCAGAGTACGCTGACAAATAGAGACACACTATCTGAAAAATGCCAGTAAAGGCATTCTCCACCTGGAAATTTGAGAATGATTCCTTTTCACGTCCCTGTGGATCCTTGAATCATCTATTCTATGTTGACCACTGGGAATATTTTAACATAGCCCGTGCCGAAGGCGGTGGAACAGACCTCTGACGATGATGTTGGTGGACTTCTTGGCAGGGTTGCCCACGTTGTTGCTGGCCACGCAGCTGTAGACACCAGCTTCCTCAGTGCTGATGGCAGGGATGGTCAGCGTGCCGCCATTCACAACACTCTTGTTAGGGAGTTCCTCTGTATTGCGGACCCATGTCAGGACTGGGGTGGGCTCCCCTCCTGTGGTGATGCAGACCAGGGTCACCGTCTGCCCTGGGTTGGCCACAATGGGGTCTTCCACAAGCAGCTTAATGGTGGGTGATGCTAATGGAATGAGGGGAAATTGTTACTAAAATTGGGCTTGAAGTGATAATCCAACCAAATAGTGCTAACATAGCAGTCTAGGAAAATCTGTTAGAGTGTGCACTGAGCTCATTACTGTTGAAATAAGCTTGGACTCGTGAAAGATCCAACATATCACTTAAACGGTACCTGAGGTTTTGTCATCAACTGGTTCAATGATTGGTAGAAAACCCACTTTCCAACCAGTCAATCAAGTGAGGTACCCTGTTTCCAACTCATCAGTGCTGGAACAGACCGTTGATACATCCCCTATATATTCCTCTTTCATTAGACCTCGACATCAATTGGAGTTGTTTTCCACATCATCCAACCCCCTAACTAAACTCTCCAAGCCTTGCGAAATCAAAACGCTCACGCTCCCATCATACATGTAGGAACAGCCATACGGGGCAGACCTTTGAGTTTCACTGTACTTACAATACAATAAGTGATATGTCTAAGTGTTTGGAATGTGGCACATACAATCGAGTCTTTCCCTAAATGCTTCTGCCATATGAGTTCTTGCATGCTGCGAGGTAAGTGCCTTGAAGTTGGCAAAGCAATCAGTCAAGCAACTCGATCCTGCCTCTGTCATCATCATAAAGCCCTACATGTGGCCAGAGTGCTGCTGAGAGAGAGAATAGAGAAATAGGCACAGTGAGAGAGGAAGAAAGAAACCGAGAAAGAGAGAAGCAAAGAGTGGGAGGCAGACAGACAAAGAAATAAAGAAAGATAGAGAGAGAGAGAGAGAGAGAGAGGAAGACAGCTGAAGGGGAGAGACAGCCTGCTCCGATCGGACTCTAATGGATCCCGTAAAGGTCAGGTCGTTGCCATGAGAGAAAGTGAAGCCCAACGGGACTGATAAGGAGTTTGGGAAGCCACAGGGGAATTTACTTAAGAATATGGTTCTTCTGGGGACTGAATTAACTGCCCAAAGGAACCATGTCCAGCCATCAACAAGCAGGGGAAGAGAAACGTCCTGGCATGCCATCAAGTTTAATACACTTACTAAGCTCTCCAACACCTGCTGTGCTCAGTCTATTTGTTATTGGAAAATGTCTAAAATGTCAGGTGTGTTCACAGCATGTCACCCATTAGTTTTGACAATCAGCTTGATTCTCGCAGCAAACGAGTACCAAGAGACAGAGATAGGACTGATAACCTAGATTAGTGGATGTCTTGAGATCTTTGTTTTGTTGTTTGTTAGGGGCATACCTGTTTTGTTGGTGAGCTGGAAGAGTACACTTTTGTCGGGGATGCCACAGACACTACGGACTGAGGCAGTGCAGGTGTAGTTAGCGTAGTCCTGAGGTCGAAGATTTTTTAGCTTGAGGATCTTTGTCTCCCCCTGCAGCACAGACAGAAAGATGTATGTGTAATCCTTGAGAAAATTAATTTGATTCAACGTTACAGGTTCATGCATAATGGAGTAGTACTTTCTGACGGCCCTGAGCGGAGTGTGGCCTCCATACTGATGTGAAAAAAGAGCTGTTAATGGTCCAAATCCACGTCAAGTGTGGCCCTCAATAATGCCAGTATAAGACTGAAGCCTGAATTAATCACGTTCTTAGATCTACATTGATCTACTTCTAAATACTGCTTGACACATTCAGAAAAAAAACATATGTTTGAGATACCTTAAAAAACAACCTAGAGTTCATCCATACTTATCCAGACTGACCTCAATCATTCTTAAACAGTGCCATGGAAACATAAGCTGAGTTATTTGCATTTTAGTCATTGCATTTAAGTTGTTCATCCTTGTTCTGACTGGCCACTGGCCCTTTGTGGAGGAGTTATGTGTCAAAGCCTGGCTAGTCCTCATTTTACACCATTAACTCATCATCCTGCACTACATCCAAATGGCTCCCTTTGGCTGTGCTTCAGCCGAGGGCTCATTCTGTGATGCCTGAAAGGACATCTCCCTTCCTCACCAAGTATTCTATGTTTAACTGAATTACTGTAATAGTATGTCACTTTGGATTGAAATCTTAGTACCAATGCAATGAATTTGCAAATGGTTCAGCTGCTCATGGAAGGTAGCACTGCGTGGTCTATTTTGAATAAATTGCTTTGTTGACTTCAGTGACATCAGCTATGCACTTTACATGTTTAAATTTCTATAGGTGAGACTGGGTCTGGTATGACACATTGTTGAGCAAAAGGATATAGAGCGGCATTTATACATATATCCTTAGGGAACATTAAAAAGCTGCTTTCAATGACTAATTACTGACACAAAATACATTAGTGGTTTTGAATTGCCATTTAGTTGTTCAGTCTCTGTGTTGTATCTGGTGTGGTTGGGCCACATTTTGAAATCAGCCTTTGTGAAGCTGTCACAGCTGATGTGTTCCTCACTGGACAAGAGAAAACTCCCACTGTCAAAGTGCTCTACACTCTCGATAGTGATGACTCTGAAGTGGAGGCAAAAGGAGTCGCACAGAGATTCCCCTTCAGGTAGGTGCAATTTGTAGCACGATATCTCACGAGAGAAAAGGAGCGGAGAGCGTAAGAGAGGTTGTATACACATTAGTGCATATTTGCTTAATAGACATGCTTAGTATCATGCATTTAGTTTGATGCTCTGGTCAAGGGAGACATCAACATAGTGAAAAAGAACAGGCATATGCCTAAGATATTTAACGCTCACCTGTGTGAAGAAAGGCTCATAGATCTCCACGCCCTTGTCAGAACCTTGGGACAGAAACTCTCGTCCACGTCTCCAACTGTACCGAACTGGTGGGTTGGAATTGGCAGCACACCGTAGGAAAACCGTCCTCTCATAATAGAACTGCTCCTTAGCCTCTCCTACACTCTGGTGCACTGTCACCACAGGGTCATCCAGATCTGATGGGAAAATGATGTACCTCAGTTAGTAGAGAAATGACTTCTATCCATTGAAAACTGAAGATTTAACACAGACTGATAATAATATATGACACCAGGTCAATGGGCATACAGCATAAACAGAAGAAATTCTAAATGAAAGTGGGCTGTTGTATTGAATTTTATTTAGCACTTTTCTACTGACATGTCAGTAAAATCTAAAATAAATTAATGATTTTTCTGCAACAAATAAAATGGATTGTGTTGCTGGTCTAGAACCAAGGAACCCATGACAAAGGTGGGTCTTCATCAGCCCTTGTAAAGTTGATTGGCCGTCATTTTCAAAAGTTTTTTTGCTATTTGTGTATTTCGTTTCATCTGCTGATATTTTAGCTGCCATTAAATGCCATAAAACTCACTGATTAAAAAGTGTACACATACAAATAAAGAAGCACTTGTAATCTTGCATAGACAAATACATAGAAAGAGTTCATTCCCTATTGTCTGCTGTGCTCTTAAAACAAGAACTAAAATGTGCAAACTAAAGTTGCATTCTATTCCACAGGGTCCTACATACTAATCCTGTGATGTGGGTCAAGGGAACTGAAGTGGGTTTCCCTGCAACATCACCACACAGAAGACATTATCTATATAACGCTGGCTTTACATTTTGCATGTAAATCAAAATGAGCAAAAGTGGTTGGTGAACTTTTGCGTCAACTTTGTGCACTTTTATACACTACTTCCTAAACAGTGTATAGTTCATTTTAGATTAATTTATTCACTCCCTAGGGATTGGAAGTCTTTGCGTTGTCCACCTTTCAGGGAAGAACTAGAATAAAGGGACTGCACATAAAAAATGGTCAGCTATAACCTCATGAGCCAAAGGACAGTGACACATATTTGTGTGTTGATGCTAAAAAAAAAGCCTCACTCTTGTAAATGAATATATACATTTTTTTAAATGTTACCTGTTACTATAGTTTAATGATCGTATTGCAGTGCCACCCATGATTATGGTTGTGATGGTCTGTTCCATTACATAATGATGTCACTGTGTGAATGCGGATAAGTGGAACAAGCAAACAAGTGATAGACGGTGTGGACTGAATGTGCTTCAAAGTGAATTACTGAGCATTGATAGGGACAAACTGTTTTTTAAGAACAACATTCCTCTTAAAATTCCACTTATGCAGCTTCCACAAAGATACTGACATTCATTGATGTTCGCTTATTTAGCATTTGTTCAGAATCAAAAGCACACTTACAGACATTTGGGAGTGCTCACATTTGTGTCAAAATTAACATTTGTTCACTGCAGATGTAGTGGCTCACTCTCCTTTCTTCTTCATTTTTTAGCTCTCTTAGTTAATATGTCTAGTTAATCTTTCTATTAGTTCATTTAACTTGTAATGAACGTAAAGCATTGGCTCTATAGAAATCTGACTGATCCAAGTTCATTTTGGGCATACAGGTTTCCCATTCAACACAATTTTTATCCCATTGTAGATCCTAACCATACCTCAGCCCACTGGAATTGCTGTCCAGCAAAGAGACATAAGTGGCAGAAGAAAAGGAAACAGAAGTGGGGAATCAGGCTGCGCTCTTGTTGTATCGGGACTCAACACTCTGATTTGTCAGTTTTCTCTTGTTTTACTCTTAACATGCACAGATAAAAAAGGGTAAAAACTGGGACCTTGGGTTTTTAATTTCGTTCCACCTCATGTACCACACGTGATGTGAATGACAATAAAGTCTCATTGAACCTTGAACCTTGACAACAGCAGCCTCACAACCCATGTATATTTCTTACACTCTGCTTCTATTCTGTCTACTCTTTGTTCTAAACATAGCCCCTATATGCAGCAGGGACACCTACAATCCACGTAAGATACAACATTCCTCCACCTTTAAGATGAGCAGAATACCTGCTTAAACTAAATAAACTTGTCACGGTGAGGCGGCCCCCTACCGGTCGCCTCCGTCCACAGCGGCTGTGTTGTTGTTGTTTTGTGACGTCGTGTACGCCCCTCAGGTGGGCGGAGCCCGTGATCCGTTCCCACCTGATGGTCGTTTGTCTGTCTATATATGTCTTGTCTTTGTACCAGTTGACCGCTGGTCATTATATCCTTAATTTGGATCTATTGCACGGGTTTTAGGCTTGCACACTTTATATTAAACCATCCTTTTTCCCTGAGACTTGGCGTGATCGCTTCCTTTTTGTTGCTCACACCTGCCCGTCACAAAACTTATAACAATTTACTTACATCTTTAATATCAATCATACAGACTACACTACCATGAATATCTGCATACTCTAATTATACATTATGGAAGTTTAGATACCAACTACACTTAGAAAAAAATCAACATTCCTTTAGTGTCTTAACTAATAAAACTTCCTTAAGTTATCTAACAAAGTCCTTCAGTCTCTCAGGAGGGCGATGCTCCCTGGCTGATCGTTGCACCAACACAGCAGAACCACTTGCATGATCCATCATCTTACAAACAGGTCCAGGGTTTGCCTGTTCCTTGACTGCATCTTCGTGAGTTTCCGCAGATTCTGTCATTGACGCTTGGCTGTGACCTGATTCAACCATACTTGAAGACCTGATGGTTTCTAGGTTCAGTTGATCTACATGTCTCTTCCAGATCTTTCCATTTCTCAAGATAAGAAAATACCATAGCTGGAAGCCATCTCAGCCCATATCCATAGTTGGCTTTGTTTTTGCTTTATTTGCTTGCTATGCACTCTTGCTCTAATGTCAGGTGTCAGTAAATTGAAGGTAAATGTCAATCTCCTGAACATTATCAACCCTGCATGCCAGATGCTTGTAGTCACGTGAGGTGTTATCCTGTAACTAAACAAAAACCTAAACAATTTTGTTTTGATGGTGTCTCCTTGCATTTTCAAGGTTCAGTGCTCGTGAAATATGATCCGTTATCTGAGATTAATTGAGGTAGACCAAAAACACTAAAGCTTTGGTGCAATTCTCAATTGTAACTTGTGTAGTAAATGCATTCAGGGGACATTTGGTCATTTTGAATGAGCATCTACAATGACTAGGAACATCTTTCTCATGAATGATCCTGCATTGTCAACACAAATTCTACACAAAGGGGATTCGGGCCATTCCCATGGGTGCAGTGGTGCTGTAGGTGATGCTTTTTGGTGATTTTGGCATTGTTCGCAGGACTGAACATATTCCACATCCTTGTCCATGATTGGCCATCATACAAAGGATCTAGCACCCCTTCATATGGGACATACCTATGTGTGCTTGGTGTAAGTATTTCAACAACACTCTTTGTCCTTGTGGCAAATCTACTCGTGATCCCCATAGAACACATCAATTATCGATGCTGAATTCCCTTCTCTGATAATACGGTGTGTGGTGACACTCCACTACCGTAGGCCACCCACTTAACACATACTGCTGTACCTGTGCCAAAACTGGATCCGAAACTGTCCAGCGCTTAATCTGCTCGGTTTCCACAGGGACTTCATCCACAAGATCCATCATCTGGACTTGCTCTGTCTGGCATTCATCTTCCATGCGATCTGACATTGGTAATCTGCTCAGCCTGTCTGCATTGGAATGCAGTTTACCAGTCTGTAAACAATCAGATACTCACACGCACTGAAAAAGCCTGACCATCTATAGCAGAGCCCATCTGTGGTGTGGACTTCTTCCTAAATAAAGAGACTAGCGGTTTATGGTCCGTGTACATGGTAAACATTCAAATATTTAGGTACTTGTGAAACTTCATAATTCTTAACTTTTTTGACTTTTTAGAGAGTGTAGTGGAGCTAGAAGTGTGGACAGGTTTGGCAAGGTTTTCCCATAACAGTTTAAAAGTTCTAGGTAAGCTTTCAACTCGGATACTACTGTTGGAGTAGGGGCTTCTACAATGGCTCTTACATTACTTCTCAGAGGTTGCAATCTGTTTGCATCCACCTTGTTACCTAAATACTGCACATCCATGTGCAGGAATGAACATTTGTCATCTTGCAGCCGTAGGCAAGCATTAGGTCCTCTTCATTTGTTCCCATCGCTAGTATATCATCTAGATATATAGCTTAGGGATGTCCCGATCCAGCTTTTTGAAGTTCTGATCTGATACCGATATTTATTTGCACTTCCGTTCCGATACCGATATCGGCCGATACCAATACCTGCCGATCCGATACCGATACGCATTTGTTGCGAATATCAGCGGCCGAATATCCAAATATCGGATCGGGACAAGCCTAATATAGCTACTCGTGGAATCCCTTGCAGTTATCTCTTCTATGACTCGTTGGAATATGTCTAACACTGACTTGACCCCAAAAGATAAACAATTGTAAATAAACAGTCCATGATGAGTGTTTACTGTTAAGTATTGCTTAGAAGCATCACCCATGAGAATCTGCTGGTAAACATGATATTTTATATCTAATTTGGTGAACTGTTTTCCTTCAGACAGTCATGCAAACAAGTCTTCTACATGGGGTATGGGGTAGTGATTGAGAGTAGCAACTTGATTTACCGTTAATATGTTTTTGACGCCGCCCCCCCCACTTATTTTAACAGATGCTGCTCTTGCTGAGACTGTTCCGTCTAAAGCTAGGTTTATACTTGACGCTTTAGTAATTCGCCAACCACTGGCGATCGATCGATTGCGAAATAGTACTTAATTTGTGTTCAACAACTTACACTCCCCATTCCCCTCCCGCTCAACAACTTACACTCGACACCCCCCCGAACAACAGGTCAGTTTCAGACAGTAAAACTGATGTTTGTGCTCCCAAATGTTTGTGCTTCCAAAACACTGACAAGTATCACTCTTTGCCTATCTTCATTTTCTATTTTGTTTGCTTCAAAAACTGCTCCAAAATCTCACAATATTCTTGGCTCTTTGAATCAAATGCTGATAATGAACCTGTTGTCGTCATTCTGATCCATTTTTTTGAGCCCCAATATGCTGCAGGGAGCCCCAATATGCTGCACCTACTGTCCACCTGAGGTACTACAGCTATGTGCTAAGCTAAAAGCGCATCTCTACAGACCATTACATCTGAACCTGTTCCTCACCACCTCCAGATTTCTCACTTACAATATGGATGAGATCAGAATAACAATAACTCACTGTGTCATGATCATCATAGTGACTTGGATACATTATTCCAAATGCTTCTATTGAGCTAGCAGGTGTATAAAGCACAGCATACTAAGAGCTCTGAGAAAAGCAGAGGAAGAGGAGTGTGTGTCTATCTAAACAACAAAATGTGCACAGCCATGGTTAAGAACAGACCTGCTGTCCAGACCTGTAGTTCTGAACAGACTACTCTTAATCATGGGAGTCTATATTCCTCCACAAGCTAATACTAAACTAGCATTGGAAAACCTACGTGATGGAATTAACAACTTGCTGGCTGTGCACCTGGATGGCATGATCAGCATAGCAGGGGACTCACGCACACACACACACACACACGCACACACACACACACACACACACACACACACACACACACACACACACACACACACACACACACACACACACACACACACACACACACACACACACACACACTAATTGGTTATGCCCACATTTGACCTGAACAGGGTATACAAACATCCCAGGAGCATTTATATCTTCTACTTTCTGCACATCAAAGACAATCATTCTAGATTTCCCTATCCCTGAGCCCATCCTATAGATCACAGATCAGCAGAACAAAACCATCCATCAGTACAGGAAAAGAGTGTTCCGAGGATTCCACATAAATGCTCCAAAGCAGCTTTGAAAGTACACATTGGGGTTTCTTTGCAGTGGGAACAGACCGAGATGAATATGCTGGTTCATTCCTAGGCTACATAAACTTATAAACTGAAAATGTATTGTCTCAAAGCATAATAAAGGTGTTTTACCAAAGACTGAGGATGAATGGCAAAGCGGTCTGCTTCTGTTAGGACACCTGGACTTAATGCTAACTCTCAACACCAGAGGTCTCCCTCCTCAGAGTAGTGCTGTCTCCATAGCAACCCAATATGCATACCTGTAGAGTGTTTACACTCATTACCTGCTACTTATTTAACATGCCGTTTGGGTATAGATCAATTATTTCTGCAGAGACCATTTAAGTTGTTGTTACCTCTGTATTCCATTATTTCATAAACTTTGCCTTCTCTCAAAAAATATCTGGGCAGTTTTTGAGGATTTACCATGTGGCAGGAACATGGAAGAACAGATCTTAAACTATGAAAGACTCCAGCCTTTGGGTATGCCATGACCTTTCAGATTTTGGCTTTTTCAGCTGAGAGTAGCTGGAACAACAGTGTTCGAAGGCGTTGAAAGTTCAGTGCATTTTCAGCACTATAATGCAACAAATTAATTGATTGATTTGATGATTCTGTAACATTTGTTGTATTCAAAAGTGAATAGCCTGAGCAATTGAATCGGTATTCTGGATAAACAATAATCATGTTTTTCTGTGTTCCATCAAATAAACATTTTATGTTCAGACAATTTCTGTGGGTTTTTATGCCAAGGTGTTAGTATCAAAGTCAAAAGTCTGACTTCAATACCAATTGCGACAAGCCTACTATGTATTACACATTGAAATCAGAAATGGTTTACCAATTCCCTAGACCTACATGTTGTCCTGTTGCCTCCATCTATTACCACCACAGCCATTAATGATGAACCCCTAGGTTACATGATTTCATGATTCCACCATGCCTATGGCTCTCAAAGCAGGGGTGTATTAGCTGGTGTTGTGACATAGATCTTCTCTTTGATTGCACCTCCTAGGTGAGTCTATCCCCTTTCTTTACCTTTGGATGCTTTAGTATTAGGATATATCCATCCTTCCACCTTCTTAGCTCAGCTTCTAAGTTGGGGAAAAAAGGATGGTTGGCTCAAGCCATGTATCGATTACCAAGGGTGCAATGCCATCACTTTAATATACTGTTATGCACTTCCCTTAGTCGTGTTGGCTATCGAGCAGCTGCATGAAGCCACCATCTTCACCAAGCTTGATCTTCACAGGGCATACAAACTCATTTGAATACAATTGGGCAATTGAACCGTTGTGTGTTAGTCTACATCAATAGCACACTAATCTATTCCAGAATCATTGAGTAGCATGGCAACCATACATGTCAACTATGCTGCAGCATTTAGCAGACATCTAGATCTTTGGAGAAGATCCTTCAGTCTGAGACATTCTTCTTAGGATAAATAATCCACAAAGGAGTGATCTTGGATAACATCAAAGTGCCAGACTAGCCTAAGCAGAGAATAATAAAATAGTTGCAGAGGTTCTTGGGATTCACAAAGTTATTTAGGAGATTCATCAAGAACTTTAGTTCACAACACTGAAGCAACTTTTTATTTCTGGCACAGTCCTGGTTCACCTATGCACCCTAAGCACTTTGTAGTAGAGGGAGACAAATCTAAGACAGGTGTGGAAGCCACCCCAAAGAGTTGGTAATCCCCAAAAGCTGCACTTGTGCCTTCTTTTTGTGGAAACTCTGACCCACTGAACACAACTATGGTGCATGGAATAATGAATTGCTAGTCAAAGAACTGTCCTAAGAACAGTGGAAGCACTGCCTGGAGGGTGCTATCCGCCATGTTTTTCTTCTGACAGATGACAGTAATATGGAATATGTTAAATCAAGACAGGAACTCAAGATTGCAGGGCTTTTCACAATATTTAATTTCAAACTGGTATATCCTATGTCAAAAAACACCAAAGCCAACACCTTGTCCAAAGTCCATAATGACAATATCCTCAGGCACGACACTGAATAATCCATTTTCTACTTGCCCTGTGTAGTAGCTCCCATTGGGATGGAGATCACAGAAGAGTTCACTAGGGACCAGACTCAAGAATCCTCCCTAACTGCCTGACTGTGTTCTAGGAAACCTGGGATCAGGTAGATGATGCAGTTGGTTTTCCATTTACCTCTGGTAGCCTGGCTTGGAAAATTATATTATGTTGTCCTGCCAGGTACTGTATATAATACTTGAATGTCCTCCCACCAGCTGATTGACTTGAACCACTCCCTGTTCCTAAAAGACCCTGAACATGGATGTCTATAGATTTCTTCAGAGTTCCCCTATCTCAAGGAAACACGGTTATATCATTGATTATTGATCACTTCTTCAGTGTATGCAGGTTGTTGCCATTGCCCCAATTTCCCAGTACCATGGAAATGTAAGAGATCCTGTTCCAAGATGTGCTCCAATTCTATGGGCTACCCTAAAGACATTGTGTCAGACTGAGGAAGTCAATTTATGTCTTGCGTTTTACATTATTTTTGCAAACACCTGAACTGAACATCACTGGGAGCTTCCCTTCAGGTTAGTGCCCACAAACTAAGTCAGGTGGAGATGCTCAATCATTTACATTTTTGGCATTTAATAGATCTTACAAAAGTGCTCTGTCATCTACTCATAGAATGTATCCTAGCCAGTACAGTGGGTTACAGTAAAACACACAGTTGAACTGGAATACTGCAAAATTCAGGAATCATTTGTTGATAGAAAAAAATATGAGCATAAGTACTATATCTAACAAATTAGAATATCAGTCAGGTCCTTCAGCCCCACTGAAGTAGTAGCACGGAGCAGATATTTTTCCTGGGTGTTATATAGCCCAAATTAACTGGTCAATGCCTCCACTGTTCTAATGCTCTTCCAGCATGTTTCAGGTTTCCAGCCATTGTTCTTATCCTGGTCAGGAGAACCCTCACCCGTCCTTGCTATGGACACCTGGATGGAACAGAGTGCTTTGGTATAGGAGGCTACATACATCCATTTTCAGTGAGCAATCCATTGTAAAAAGGCTTTTGCTAACCATCACCAGTATGTTACAAGATGCAGTTACCCTCCAGCTACCACATTCCTCCTACCTTTCATGTTTTACTGCTCAAGCCTGCACACTCCCTGGCCCAGCCTCTGCTTTCCATGGCCTATTTGATATGGACCCTCTTGGATTCCAGATGCTGGGCTAGATGTTCTCCCTGTTGGACTGGGAGGCGTACAGTCCTGAAGAATAAGCCTGGGCTCCTGGTGAGGACATCTTGGACCCATCTCTCATCATGGACTTTCACAGAGATCATCCCAGTCATTCGGCTCCTTGCCCTGAGGCAGGCCCAAGCATCGGCAAGCTTTGGCTTCTGGAACTGCGTCTGGGGGAGTGGGTACTGTCTGACTCCACTAAGTCACCTGGACTTAATACCAACTCTCACTGCCAGAGTTCTTCCTCCCCAGAATACTGATCAGTCTCCACAGCAGTCCACTATGTGCACTTTTAGACTCTTTAGACTCATTACCTGTTGCCTATTTACTTCAGCCAGTGATTGGCTTTTGATCTATTCAAATCTTGCCATTCCTGCAATGTTTGTTTTGACTCCGCCTTCTCTCAGAGTGTTTTTAAATGTAATGTGTAAATGTGCCGTATTTTGTCAATTGTGATTTTTACACCGCAATCAAAATTTGTCCTCCGCTTTTAACCCATCTGTGCAGTTAGAACACACACACACACACACACACACACACACACACACACACACACACACACTAGTGATTACTAGGGGGCTGTGGATCACACGTGCCCAGAGCGGTGGACAGCCCTAGCCCGGCACCCGGGGAGCAGTTGGGGTTAGGTGCCTTGCTCAAGGGCACCTCAGTCATGGCCTCAGGTCTGGGAATCGAACCCACGACCCTCCGGTCACAAGACCAGTTCCCTACCACCAGGCCATTACTGCCCCATTACTGTTTTTGGCTCTGTTATTTGACCTCTCCTCATACCATGGTTAAAATCTATGCCTTTATGTCTGATGCTGATTTTTGGATCCTGATTTTGTAATTGCATAAATGGAGCTGTGTCCACCTCTCAAGTTCACAATGAGTAAAATGCAGCATTCAGATCAGGTGGCAAACAAGCCTACAGTGAAGCATGAGGTAAACACAAAAGAGGCATCCGAGATGCAAAGCAGAGATAGGAACAACAAATTGACACAAAGCATAGAAATAAACAACACATTTAAAAACAACCCATATAATGTATGGAACAGCATCAAGGCACTCACTGACTAAAATACTACCAATGTATTGCCCGGTAATGACACCATTCTGATGTCCTGAACAGGTTATGTGCTCACTTTGACACTCAAAGCAGGGGGTTGCCCCATTCATTAACCCACCTGTTGGAGGGCAGATATTGGTTCAACAGCACCACCAGGTGATGCCCAGAATAAGGTCAGTGCGATCAAAGTGCAGGCCCAGATGGAGTGCCCGACCCAGTACTGAAAACAAGACTTGGTCAGCATACAGAATATGCTTGCATATACATATTATGAAGAATAAGTTTGAATATGCTTACAAACATATTCAACCTGTTGCTACAAGAAGCTGCTGTTGAAGCTGCTGAAATCATTCACAGTCATCCCAGTGCCAAAGAAATCAGCTATAAATTGCCTGAATATCATGTCATCCAATAATTCTGATATAGTCATGAGGTGCTTTGGGAGGTGTGCACATTCACACATTAGAGCCATCACTCCACCAGATCTGCATAAGCAGTTTGCACACCAGCCAAATCACTCCATAGAAGATGCCATTACAGCAGTGCTTCACACTGACCTGATACACTTCACATTGCCCTGAAGAACCAGGTAGTTATGTGAGAATACTATATGTGGACATTGGCTCCACATTTGACATCAGTGGCATAGGTTTAATTCCATGGTTCTTCTATGTGCTCATGGGTCATGGACATACCTATCTATGAGGATATGTATTTGATAGAGACTACAAAGCACTCTTTAAGTCAATACGAACAAGGGGGACTGCCAAATTCTGTAACTGCTGTAAATGCAAACGTCACTGGCGTCACTGGCTGACCATAACATCTATCTTCACCTTCTACACGTGAACCCCACAGGGTTCTGCTGAGCCCTCCACTTTTTACACTTATCACATATGCACACACCACCATTCACACTTCCATCTTCATAATTAAATTTGCTGACACCATCACCACAATAGTTGGACTCATTTCAAGGATGTCATGTCATACACAAGATGGCAGCACCTTGTATGACAGCAGCTGCTCTATTCCAACACAGTCAAACACAAGATTAGTCTATAGTTGTGGTCTTCATGCATCCAACTAATTCTGCAGCTTATCCAATGTTTTACTGGGTATTCTACACTGTAGATAACAGCAGTGTTACCTAGCATCAACAACGGTTGCTGGAAGCAATGCAAGCAGTGCAAGTGAGTACTCGAGTGAGTATTAGTAGGAGTCTAAAGTCTAATTTCCACAGACCTGCATTTCCATCTATTTTGCTGTCTAACATCCACTCACTGGAAATGCAAGGTGAGAGTGTTTACCCTTATGTTCACCAAGACATGGCTAAATTCCACTGTTGCCGATAGCACCGATAAAACCATTAGTACGGATAGGCTAAGAAACATTTCATGCAGAACGGAGTCATGCTCTCAGTGGCAGGGGAGGTGGTTTGGTTTTCTACTTACATCAACTGTGTCTCAAAACACAAGTTTGGAAAATAAAATGTTAAAATATCGACCATGTCTGTGAATTCACAGCCATTAGCATCATAGCTATTTACATTTCCCCCAGAACTGACACAAAAGATACACTATTCACATTGTGCCAGGCTGTCAGCATGATGCAAAATGCCAGACTATGTTTATTGCATCGCTAGAGACTTTAATCAGGCCTACCTGAGGACAGTACTATGACCTTACTACCAGCATGTGGATTTTGCAACCAGGGGAGAAAACACACTAAACCGGGTTTACATAAACATGAAGCAGGAATTCAGGAACTTCCACCTATCTCTGTGATAATAATTCCAGCAAGCACACCACTACTAACCAGAAGCAAGCAATGTGCAGCAGATAAGGACCTGTTCTTCAGCACTCTAAGTTTTGAATGCACTGACGAATGTGTTCAGAGACTGCTACTGTCAAGCAACACATCCCAGGTGGAGTGTGCGATGTGATGATATATATATATATCAGTGGGGAACCGTCAGGGCCCTCTACGCCCTCTCAGAGGGCCTAAAATATTCTTAAAACATAAATATATATAATATAATTTATCCAATTATATTTTATCTACTTACAGTTTGACAATCGACATCTAAACAATTACAAAAATATAAGCAAAAAAATTATTCACCCGTGTCTATTCAATCTGTGTTGGCAGGTGAGGGTTTAAGTTAAGTGGAAGCCTGTGAGCCTGTGTCTCCCCCAGAGGTGTCAATTCCAGGTTCAGAAAGTAAAAGTCCTCACCAGGATTTTGCTCAGGCTTCCTGGATTGTGTTGATTCCACTAATTTTACCTGGATTGCACTAATTAGAAAAATTAAGCAAGCTTGAGCAAAATCCTGGTGAGGACTTTTACTTTCTGAACCTGGAATTGACACCTCTGGTCTCCCCCTATCAGGACTGTGATGTCCGCTGTTCGTTTACAGAGGGCCTGGCAGTTATAATTCAGCGCAATACCAGTTTCAAATGACAGTAAAATTGACCAATCATATCTTCCCTCTTAGTGGGCGGGCTTAACTGTATGATAATTTCCACCCGCTGTGGCGATGCTAGCTGTCGTTAGCGTACCACCGCTAGCTAGTTTCGATTCATTCCTTTGATGCCCTCGTGCATGTTGTTTACATATTCCGCTTCCGAGGAACACGGAGCTGTGAACCTCATTTTGTTGGAACCTTATTTTGCTTAAGAAGTTATCAAGTACAGATATTATTGTTTATTGTGTTTCTAAAGCTGTATTGTCGTCTCAACTTTTAATTATTATTTTTTTTATTGCAGTTAATTAGGAGAGGAAACAAATTTTTTTCGGGGGGGTGGGAGCGGGCCCAGGTATATATATATACAACATATCCCTGAGCAAAGCCATCGTTCACCCATGCTTCAAGTCCACTACTATCATACCACTTCCGAATAACTCACCAGCATCAATACTCAATGACTGCTGCCCCATCGTAGTCACATCCTACTTTGAAAAGGCTGCTCAAAAGCACATAACATCCAGACTCCCTGCAATACTCAAACAACTCCAGCTTGCATACCACCATATCAATAGCACTTCATCTGAATATTGCCCATCTGGTAGAATAAGAATAGCTATGTGCTACCCCCCAGCGTTAGCTAAGAAAATTTGGCCCACTAGGCATCAACATGCCACAATGCAACAGTGCAACACTGGAGTAAATAAACCTCTGAAATAAACACCTGAAATCCAATAGCAGCTGTTGCTGAAAGTTTTGAGGGGGTAGAAACAAACTGAAAAATCAAAACAAAAGGCAACATATATATCACACACACATACTTATCCAAGCTCTTACTCTCATCATGGCCATGCAATGCCAGCTCAACTCATACAGTCAGTTATTCAAGAGAGGACAAGCAGATCTTTTGTCACATCTTCACTGTGCCTTCTAATCTCAATCCTGTAACCTTCATCTAGCTGTTGAGTGATGCTAAGCTTCCCAAGGAACCCCAGCCTCATATCATTGTCAAGATGGCTGCAGCTACTTTTGTGCCATTTGTATTTCTTAGAATGATGTTTCAAATATTATACCTCCATTGTTGTCCACAATGTTTCAGTGCCAGGGGTTTGAAACAGCAGATAGGGAACGCAATAAAATGGATTGCTTACATTGCACCCTGTTAGCATAAAGAGCTGGAGAACTCTCAGGTATAAGCTCATCTTTGATCACAAGCTTGCTGCTGAGTTTGTAAATTGCAAGGTTCATACACCTTTTCCAAGGTCAAATTCAAGCACTTTCAAGGTCCATTTTCATTATTTTCCAGAAACTTACAGCTGTAGTAAATTAGCTATTTATACAATTACACAAATACTCAAAATGATGAATGAAACTTTTCATTGCATTAAAAGAGATGGTAGCATGTTCAGTAATATCAGAAGAATAAGAATATTACAGAAGCTTTTTGCCATTTTATACTAGATGCAGGCCCGTTGACAGTCTTGCTGGGGCCCGGGACAAGAAAGTTTCATGTGCCCCCCCCAATATAGTATATAATATAGCCACACATCAAAGCTGTTTCTGACAGCTGACTGGTTTATACTTGACGTGTCGCGAGCGGCGCGAGGGTCCGCGCGGCGAAAATGACGTAATCGCAGTGGCACCGAACGTGCGCGAGGGCCTCGATTTGCGATTCGATTCGCGAGGTCGTGCACCTCTCGAATTTTGTAACTTCGCGCGCGCCGCGTCACAAAAGTCATGTTTGCAGGGTTTATACAATGGAATTAAAGCACTTGTACGTCACTTTAAAGGTCCATTTCAATATTTCCCTGAACGCTAAACTTAATTAAGTTAAATATTTATACATATACTCGAAATAATTCGCTTTTTATTTACATTATTTAATGGTTGTTTATTTTCAAAACGCCCAATATTAACGTCTTCACGTTCTCTCATGTTTCGTCCTGGAATTACATTTGTTGTGAAACGAAGTAGTACTTTAGCCTAAATTCCAGCAGTTTTCAAACCTGGAACACAATGCATTAAAATACATTAAAATTCGTCAGGTAAATGTTTTCCTTTCTTTTCTGCGCTCCAGATATATGTTTACTTACTATCCACCACTGTATTTCCCGCTGTTGGGCGGGTACCAGCCAGCTACGGTCGATGCTGGATCAAACCATTTTTCAGTGGGAGGTGGGGGTGTATGCACTTAATGGAAAATATGCAGATAGGTAAAAAACTAATATATTTTAGCCATTGAGCTTATTTTGAGTACAAAATTTTATATTAATGAAAGATTTCAAGATTATTTAAAATTATAGACTTTAAATAAAAAATAAATTGCTGGGCTCTTTGATGGGCCCCCCTGGCCCTGGGGCCCGGGACAACAGACCCGGTTGTCCCCCCTTGTCGACGGGGCTGACTAGATGACATAGCTAACTAGCTGAATACATATATGGTTAAAAACAGGGCTCTCAAGTCTCACGCATTGAGCGTGTGACACACGCATTTCACCGTCTTCACATGCTCACACGCCACACTTCCGATTTCACACGGCGAGAAAAAAAAATCTAGTTTATTTACCTCCGATCCATATCTATGTCGCCCTCCACTGGCGATCGATCGCGATATACAAACCCCCACCCCGCTCAACAACTTACGTTACCACCCCCCACCCCCCCCCCCACCCCCCCCAGCTGAACAATTAACGTTCGCCACCCCCCCCCGTCAACAAATCTCACAGTCTGACATGAATCCAAAACTTGAGAGCCCTGGTTAAAAATATGCTCGTTTGGTTAGGATTTGCTCCAGTAGCTAGCTTAGCTACCATGCTAGCATATATTTTATTTTAATGGTTGTTTATTTTCAAAATGCACAATCTTAATGTCTTCAGGTTCTCTCAAGTTTCATGCTGGAATTACTCGTCATGTTAGAACACTTGTCGCTTGTATTTGTAATGTAATAGAAGCAAACTACTCAGTCAGATAGCTATATTGTTGTTAAATGAAACAGAGTTACAATTTCAAACATTTTCAAGTACTTTAGCCAAAAATTCCAGCACTTAAAAAAATGTCTAAGTAGATAATTTGATGAGGGCGGCGCCCTTATTGACTAGCCACCACTGCTGAAATAGACACCTCTAAAACTAGCATCATGAACACTGGATTGGAATGGATGTTAAATTTGTACATCGGAGTTTGAAGAAATCTTGTTCAGCTGTGTACTGCTTGTATAGTCTGAACGAGCTAATGAGATGGACCGTCAGTGTGCAAGACTACAACCATCACAAGAAAGGATCTGACAATGTAGTGGCAGATGCTCTGTCCTGAGCTTAATATCATTGTACGCTGTGCTTTATTGTGAATTATTATTTTTTAAATTCTGTATAAAAAATTTGCAAAACAGGTTTATTCTTTAAGCTAGGGTGACCAAACGTCCGTATTTCCCGGGACATGTCCGTATTTCACGTCCTGTCCCGGGCGTCCCGGGATATTTTTTAAAACTGTGGAAAAGTCCTGGTTTTTAAATTACGTTAATCGGGCCATTAATTCTACAGGCACTAGGACCCTGAGCACGGCGCTGTATGACACGGAATCCCTGAGCCTCATCATACTCAACTGGCGGAGAACCAACAACTTACGTTCGCCACCCCCCCCCCACGCTCGACAACTTACGGTCGCCACACCCCCCCCCCCCCCCCCCCCCCCCCCCGCTCGACAACTTACACACAGTGTCCTGGTTTTCCCAAACAAAAATATTGTCACCCTACTTTAAGCTAAGTGTGTTATGTGTCCGGAGTTCTGCTGCCATTGGATAGTGGTTCTCATTAAAGTCTTGCTCGATCCACCAATCTAGGAGCAACTAGGAGATTGCTGGGCAGGACTACGATGTTAAAAGTGGTGTCTGGAGACTCAAAAGAGAGCTGCTTTTTGGCTCATGGTTGCTCGTTCGCTACTGCTTCATTAAGTCTTAGATTAGTTTAGGATTGTTTAATTCCTTTCTTTGCTTGGGCTCTACCCAATATTCTGTTAACTGAGCAGTGCATGTGGTGGTGGATACAAATATATATTTTCCCATTCTATATTGCAGTGTTTGTGGTGGTGTTTGTTTATTTTCCCCTTTGGAAATACACCCTAGTACAGGGGTGGCCAACCCGCGGCTCGTGAGCCGCATGCGGCTCTTTGCCTGGTTTCGTGCGGCTCCCCAGCCGGTCCGCGGGCTCACCTGCACTAACGGGGCGACACACTGCTACATTTTCGTGGTGCGCGGTTTGTTTACAAGCCTAGCGAGCCGCTGATACTTTTAAAATCGCCGTAGTGGAAAACATGCATTTGACTGTCTTCACAGTACGTGAACAATATGTACATTAACCACATTTATTTATCTTATCAACACCACAGAATCATTTATACCTTCCATACCAGTTTCCTTTATTTGGGAGTTAAAATGTACAGGTTGACTGTACTGTCTCTCTCACCTACCTGTCTATTGGGACCTATACGACATGCAAGCTGTATTGCTGCTTTGCAGTGCTTATTCTTTTCTTTCACACTTATTTGAAGTATGGATAATAAAGACTGTACTATGCAACCCTCGCCTTCATCCGCCTCAATCCCCGCGTCACAGAATGTGCAGCCTGGAGCGGCCGGAGGTGAAGAGTCTTCTCCTCTGGAGATCCTCGCTCTGCAAGGAAGGGCTCTTGGTAAGCAGCAGCAGGAGCTTTAGGACAGGAACTCCATTCAGTTTTGGTGTCTGTATATCCTGTATATCCTACCCTTCACACGACACTCTATCACCTTAGGTCTCCCTTGGTTTAAGTTGCACAACCCTGTCATAGTCTGGACCACGGGCCGTTTACTTAAATGGGTTGCACTACTCAGTGGTACTCAGTTCTCTCCCCGTGTGGCCATTCAGTCCACGCAAGTCAAGAGATCCCCAGTCCGTACAGAGACCTAGCCGAGTTATTTAGCTCCACCAAAGCCATTCAGCTTCCCCCCCACTGTCCTTGGGATTGCCATATAACGCTCAAGGCGGGTACCACGCCTCCTCGTGGACGTGTTTACCCCATATCGCAGGAGGAGGAGAAAGTTATAGGGCAATAATCAAGGAGGCACTCGCGCAGGGCTATATAACCCCCTCCACCTCACCTACCTCAGCCAGCGTATTCTTCGTTAAGAAGAACGATGGGGGCTTGAGGCCATGCGCAGATTACCGAGGGCTCAATTCCCTCTTGGTAAATTACTCCTACCCTCTGCCTCTGGTGCCTTCAGCACTGGAGCATTTGCGGTCTGCGAGTGTATTCTCCAAACTTGATCTGCCTATAACCTCATCCGCATCCTTGAGGGGGATGAGTGGAAGACGGCGTTTAGTACCACCACTACGAGTATGGCGTCTTGCCATACGGCTTGGTGTCAGCCCCGTCGTTCTTTCAGGTGTTCATTAATGAGGTCTTGAGGGAATATTTTAATAGATGCGTTATCGCCTACATTGACGCCATTTTGATCTTTTCACAGACCCTGGACCAACATGTGCATGATGTGCGGGCTCTTCCTGGACACAGTCCTGCGCAATCATCTGTATTGCAAGCTGGAGAAGTGTGAGTTCTACCTTCGGGAGGTGAACTTCCTGGGGAACTTTGTGGGATGGACACAGCCTCACACGTGGCGCGGGGGCTACACCATGATATACTGAGGCACATTACCTCCTGCTCTGTGTGCACTCATTGTAAAGTGCTGCGCACTCCTCCGGCGGGCAAACTTCACCCTCTACATGTGCTCGAGCAACCATGGACTCACATCGCTTAAGACTTCATCACGGACCTTCCCCCCTCTGAAGGTAACACCACTATTTTGGTTGTCATAGACCGGTTCTCCAAGATGGTTCGGTTCCTCCCATTGCTTGGCCTGCCCACCGCATGGGAGATGGCGCACCCCCTGTTGCAGCATATATTCAGGCAATTCAGTCTGCCTGAGGATATCGTGTCGGACAGGGGGCCGAAGTTTACCTCACGGGTGTGGCGGGAGTTCCTGTCAAAACTTAACATCACTGTTAGCCTCACTTCTGGGTACCATCCTCAGGCTAATGGTCAGGTGGAGCGTGCAAACCAAGAGGTGGGGAAGTTTCTGTGTTCTTACTGCAGTGAGCACATGGACATGTGGTGCTCCTTGCTGCCCTGGGCGGGTACGCTTAAAACTCTCTCACTCATGCCACATGGAGAAGACGCCCTTTGAGTGCGTGTTCAGTCGCCAGCCTCCCTTATACCCCTGGAACACCACATCCTCTAACCAATCCATCACTGAGGAGTGGTGCAAGAGGAGTGAGAGGGTGTGGGAGGACACCCATCAGTGCTTGAGAGAGGTGATCAAGCGATTTAAAAGCAAGGCAGACCGCAAAAGGAGCGACGCGCCATTCTATCAGGTGTGAGACAAGGTGTGGGTGTCCACAGAGGATGGGTGCCTGGGCAGAAGAGGTGAGCTGGGGGACCGGTATGTGGGACCGTATATAATTCTTAACCCAGTCACCTACAAAATCAGCCTGCCAGGGGACTGCCGCGCGTCCAGAGCGTTTCATGTGTCTGCCCTAAAGCCGTTCCAGGCAAGGTTATAATCGTTAACGAAAACGAACGAAAAAACGAAAACTAATATTGAAAAAACATTTTCGTTAACTGAAATAAATAATAACGGTAATTAATAGAAAAAAACGATAACTAACTATAACTATATTACATGTTTAGAAAACTAACTAAAACGTACTGAAATTATAGATAGGATACCCTTTGTTTTTGTGTTTGTCAGTTTATTTATAAGTCTTGTGAACTGATATGAGATCGATCTTTTTCAGTACTAGTTTTACATTAGCTGGCAGAAGTGCACGACACCTCATGGTCCGTCACGTCTCTTGTTTAGAGCTCCTGCTCGCTATGCTAGCCTGCACAATTACGACAACAAAAGTTGGGAGAAAACGGCGAGTCCTGTATGGGATTTTTTAATATGACTACGAGAAAGACTAGATGTCTTGTAGTGGAAACAGGTGATAAAATATATGGAGTAGTTCTCAAGAGGAAAAACCCCACGAATCTCAAAGTTCACACAAGAGGGCTAACTGTCAGTACATTTGACAAGCTAGACTCTTAAGTAGCTCCGCCGAAAGAGAAGCACCAACCTGGCTAGGTAGCACTGGGAAGGAGAACCGTAATGGACCGTCTTCACCAGTGATCAAATAGCTGCTGGTTAGTTAATGCAGAAAAACCGCAAGCGGGTGGATGCACTAGTTAATGTGTTGAGACTGGATGTCAACACGACTGTGTTACTCGATTGCCTTCACAAAGTTTGGCTTTTCACGCGAATCAAAATAGGGTTACGCTCCTATGTTCGTGTCCGTCAGTCTTAGTCTGGCAATTTTCAGCAGCAATATTACACATTTTGCACTTAAGGCTTCTATCTTGTGGACTGTTGGTTGTTCAACAGTAATTGAATGCATTTTTTAAAATGGTATCTTTTGATGAGTTTTTATTACACAATATTTACTTTGAACTTTTTGAATCCTGCACCTGACAAATAACCCAAAGTATAAAAAAAAAACTAAAACTAATACTAGAACTAATGAAAACTAAACTAAAACTAAGCTTAAAAAAATTATTAAAACTAATAAAAACTAGCAAACGTGCTCTAAAAACTAATTAAAACTAACTGAATTAGAAAAAAAAGTCACAATGAAATAAAAACTAAACTATAATGAAAAATCCAAAACTATTATAACCTTGGTTCCAGGAGGGTCCTTTGGAGGACATCGAGGTCACAACTAGGGCTGAACGATTAATTGCATTTGCGATAATTTCGCGATTTTTTAAAACGCGATTGTCTAATCGCACAGGCTGCGATTTAAACTGGTCACGTGACTTGGGAGCGAGCCGAGCCGAGGACGAACGGAGCAAACCTGAGCAGCAGGCAGGGAGGTGGAGAAGTGAAGTTAACACAGCGCACTTTAACTTGTTGCACAATGGCTTCAGGCTCGACAGAAGCTGACACAACTGAAAGTCTAATACCAAAGAGGGGCAGCACATCAGTTGTGTGAAATTACTTTGGCTTTTAAAATACGCTGCTCATCGTCAGGTACTGTGTAAAACGTGTCTTGTTACTGTCGCTACGACGCGAGGTAACACTACAAACCTTCTTCAGCATAAAAAAAACACCACAAAGCCTCGTATGATATTTGTAAGGCTAAAATGCCAACGACCAGTGCTGCATCTTCAAATACGCAAAAGTGTTTCTCTGCGCTTATACAGCTTTAGTATGCGGTGAGCAGCGAAATACTGTAAAATCACGCATATAGGCGCAATAAGATTTAAAGCGCGGATGAATCGCGAAAGCGCGGATAGCTTGACCGCGGTCCAGCAGACAGGGTTCACTGACCGAACCGTTTGAAAGTGTAACTCCTTATGGATGTAATTGGAAGCGGCACGCTGAAATAACTCGGGCAGTAACGGAGTTCATAGTGAAAGACATGATGTCCGTTAATGTAGTGAACAATCCCGGCTTCATGGCTTTGTTAAACACACTGGATATGCGCTACCAAATGCCCTCACGCACATATTTTAGCCAAGTTGCTATACCTGCAGGGTTGCCAACTCTCACGCATTGAGCGTCTTAGACTAAAAAGTTAGTAGTTTGCTCTGGCGCCAACCACAGGCGATCGATCGATCACGATATAAAAATAATACTTAAATTTAGTCCATTTTTTACACCCCCCCCGGCAACCCTGTATCTGAGCTGTATAAAAAATGCCAAAACAGAGTTTCCTGAAGTGGAACAATGGAAAAAAATCGCGATTTTAAATCGCAATCGCAATTTATAGATAAAAAATTGCAATTAGATTATTTTCCAAAATCGTTCAGCCCTAGTCACAACTCCCCCTTCCCCCTTACAGTGGTCAGACGGTCCAGCCTAGTCGGTGGGAGGAGTCCTTGGGGGGGGGCTCTGTCACGGTGGGGAGGCCTGGTCACCACCAGAGGGCACATGCACCCACTCACACTCCCACACAGCACACACCCCCGAGCACCAAACCACTCCCCAGGTCCCAATCACCTCACTACTAGCACATGTATCCTATTATGTTGTGCACCCTTTTAAGTTCACAGGTCGCTCTGTTCAGTGCTGCACATTCCTTCAGCAGGTGGACCTGCTCTCTCACCTACCTGTCTATTGGGACTTATACGATGTGCAAGCTGTATTGCTGCTTTGCAGTGCTTACTCTATCCTTTCACACTTATTTGAAGTATGGTTAATAAAGACTGTACTATGCAACCTTCGCCTTCGGCCGCC
Source organism: Brachyhypopomus gauderio (assembly GCF_052324685.1). Lineage (NCBI taxonomy): Eukaryota > Metazoa > Chordata > Actinopteri > Gymnotiformes > Hypopomidae > Brachyhypopomus > Brachyhypopomus gauderio. Next base: position 12,246,605 of record NC_135227.1, read on the forward strand.
TCAATCCCCGCGTCACACTGTGTACACTAAGGTTCTCTTCTAGCCGTACCCAGGTTCAGGCTGTCCACTGTGGGTGGCAGGTATTGCTGTTGATGCTCTTGAACTCCTTACCTACATCTATTTGTACTTGCACCTCTCTATCTACTTACAGATATCTGCTTCAAACATCTGTTCTTGGAATACTTCTATTCCCTCCTACCTATTCCATCTGGTAGGTTTTGATGGTTTGTTTTGTGTTTCTTTGAAGTTGTAAAGCAAATTTGGGTACATCAAAGGTGCTATATAAGTCTTTCTTTTTCTTCTAAACTGTATAAAGAAACATTACATATCACAAACGTAACAATTCTAAGTACTACTGATGTCAATCTTACCAATTGGCCCACACCTAACACAAACAAACAATTATAATCTTCGTAATAATAAGAAAAATTCCCTAGTGATAAAAAATGTATTCATCCGTCATAATAAAGTGGTTGAGTGGCAAGCAAAAACTTGACAGCCTATGTAATGTTTTCAATAAAGGGCCACTTAGGCAACTGTTTTTCAAATCTATCAAGTGCACTTTTATTTCTGTCATATTAAGAGTGTAAATAATTGTTCTCAAGTGCTCTAGCTAAGAAGGTTTTTACGCCCTGCCTTCAAAGAGCTGAAATCAAAGTCTCTTCCTTGCTTATAGCCATGATCCTTCCTTGAAAAGAAAACAAGGAAAAGCACACAACCTCTAAAATGTAATGCATTGGCAGGGGGGCAGGTCTGCCAATTTTCACACTTTAATTATGCTCTGCACAGGTGAAATTTCACAAAGTGAAGCTGAGGGGCTCATTATTGTCATTGGTCCACTGCCACCACCAATCAGCAGCATCACTGCACAGTGGTCCTTCACAGAGGAGGAGTTTAGTGACAGAATGAGTCCCTCTTCTTTATCAGTGACGCGTGTCTGCTCTTTGATCACTGCATCTGGAGTAGCATGACTCTGGTCGATAAGCACCCGTGCCCACCAGCAACTTGTCCAGTGTGGAGCTGGGGAAAAACGATAAGCTGAAGCCTGATCTCGATGAAGGGAATAATGACTCTCCCTCCATGCTGTCTCCCCACGGCAAAGCTAGCTGCCACTGTCCATTGCTCTTCCTATTTATCTTACATCTCCTCCATAAACCACTTCACTGTTCTTCTCCGTCTCGTGTTGACAAAAGAGTCCTCTTTTTTGCGTCGCCGGGGAAGGCAGAGATGTAAATGAGCAGTTTCTAATAGAATTACATAGCTTGGTTATGTTAATATAATTCAGTAAATAGGGTTATTTATGCAGCTTATGAAAAACTGCTTGACTCATTGCTTGACCCTAACTTTCTATTTAAAAATGCTTATTCTTCTGTGCCTGTCACATTGCGCAGTTTAAGTAGCATGGTAGAATTGTGACAGCATATGACAGAATGCAAGCAAACCCAAGCAAGGGTTCCATCTTTCCCAGACGTCTGAAAATGTTATAGATGCATGCAGTGCATACAATCAGAAATGCAGATCAGATTTTTTTTAACCAACAGGATTTCTTACACACAATAAAAGGCGAAACATTTCAGTGACATCAAAGAGTGGACTTTCTGAGATGTCTTGAAGTCCAAGGTCAAAACCTGCTAGCTACCAGTCTGAACTGATTCAAAATGACTTGATTCCTGTTTATTAAATGTTAGAAAAGGTAAGGCCAATAAGGGCAATTAATGCATCAAGGTAGTACATTTGCCTAAATATAGTAGTAATGTTTCAGTGATCCTCAGTTGAATTTCAGCCTTTCACATGTATATACCAGCTTTGCATCATGCTCCAGAATGTTACTGTTTCCAGGTACAGGTTATTCTGTCTTCTGAGTATTGTCAGCAGTGGTTGTACAGGGACAAAACATTCAACCTCATTTTCATTCAAGTTTCATCACTTTTGTTACTAACACAAAGGCAAGCCTTTGATTTCAATTAAGTCCACTTATGAGTTGCCTGACAATTTGTTTCCATTTGTTTGATATGGCCTACCACCAAGTCATTAAGCGCAATTATGAGTCTGTGCATCAGGTAAAATTAATACTCTCTCAAAGGGCTAAAAGCTTATGCCTTCTTAGATGATAACACATAAATATGTACAGCACAACCCACTTCAGAAGCCACAGTTTTGCATACAAGAATGCTTTTATTGTAGATAATTTTAGAAATTACTGATTTGGACCAGCCTTAATGATATATGTAATGTATCTATATTTTACAGCCCTAACTGGATTCAAGTGTGATTTGTTAATGAGAAATTTCATGTATAATGTCACACTTACCATATAATTTACATAGTTTACATAATTTACGTAGTTACAATGTGAAAATATTTCCATGTAACATACCTTTCTATTTTATTATTGTAATAAATATGGCTTTTATGTAGATGTCACAAAACCAGCATTATGCCTATCATAGAGCTCTGTGTAATATTGTGTCTGTACAGGACATGCATTCCTTCTCTAGTCCTGAGAACCTCTCCCTTAAGTTAAACTTTAGTTACACTGTGCCTTCAAAAATTAAGCAAGGTTTTGCGCTGAATTTCTCAGTGCCACACACAAAGAACTGACCCACAGACAGCAATAGAAGAAAACTTTGTCAGTCTATGGAGGACCTAGCACAAAGTCACAATGCTAATATGCTGGTGTGGTGTAGGAGCTATCTTCAGAGGCAGATGGGTCATGTTAAACTCACAGTACACGTCCACTCTGATGGATTTGATGGCGGGGGAACCGAGGCCGTTGTCTGCCTTGCAGTAGTACCGTCCACCCTGGTGCCTCTGGATTCCAGTTATGCGCAGGGTCTCGTTGAACATGCTGGAGTCGTGGAAGCGATCGGAGGCGCTGCCCGCTGTTTTCGTCCATCGTATCTGAGAGAGAAAGAGAGACGGCAGAGTTCAAGTTAAGTCACAAATCTTTAGACTAGAGTCTAAGTCGTCACAAGTCTTTAGGCTGGAGTCTAAGTCAAGTCACGAGTCTTTTGGCTAGAGTTCAAGTCAAGTCTCACGTCAATACCAGGCTAAGCTTAGGGGGACAGGGGATGGAAAATAACTGTGTAAATATATATATATATATATATATATATATATATATATATATATATATATATATATATATATATATATATATATTAGCAGTATTGATGGCTAGCATAAACTAAACAAACCTGTGCAATTGTGTTTTCAGGTGTAGTTTTCTGATTGAAGATAATATTCTGGCCATTATCATTAAAAAAAATTTGATAAAATTTTTTAAACAATAATTATATCCGCTGAATTTCTGTGACATTACATGTATAACATACACTTCCTGTGTAGGGGGTGCTGGACTCTATTTCATGGAGAGAGGAACATAAACAGGGTGGATTCTGAATTCTGAAAGGTGAGAAGGCCAGCAAAAAATGAAATCCTCTGTTCAGACGTTACAGCAGCAACTGCAAAAACTACCAGTAAATCATTTTAGCTTATCCAACAATAGAATCAGTGTCTGAAAAAAGTGATTTGAGCCAATCTGCATCCATCTGCAGAATATTAAAGGATTGTTTGAAGTTCCACTGCTTGTTGAAACCTGAATGAGTCTGATGGGTACTGTTTGTTTTCAGCTGCGGCCCAGGAAAAACTCTGATCTAGGCCAGCTTGCTTTGCAGGTAATAAGCTAATGTAGTCTGTTCTAGGCAATGCCATGGGGCATTTGTCTTTTCTTCACTCAAAGTACATGGGCTAATAACTTTGTCCAAAGTCAGCCTAAAAACGTAAAAGGATTGTTCTATCCAAAATAGTTTCCACTGTGGTTCAGACCCATTGGGGCATATGGGTGGTGCTCATAAAAAATAAAATCTTACACATTTTACTGTGGCAACAACATGCTACCCCAAAATAGCTTTTAGGCACAAAATGCAGATCAAATGCTTCCAGCATAATTTGGTATCATCAGTTGGGACCGCTATAGTTTCACAACCAGATCACCAGATTACCAGGTAATGTACATAATCATTTTAATGTTTACAAATAAAATGTTAATTTTGATTTTATAAACAAACTTGTGACTAGTTACATAAATAAAAGTCTGTAAGTCAGTCTCTTAACTAATTAAAGGCTACATTACCCTAAAAACAACCAAAAACAACACACATGCTATAAAATGTAAGAACACCTCTCCATCCACTGCAGCAGTGCTAGACTCAAGGAACCCAAAAATATTTTTTTAATACTTATATTTATTAATAATATTTTATTATTTAAATATAAATACTATAGTGGAAAGTACTGTACAGAATACACTGTATACATAAGAATAAGGCTGTGCATTTGGAATACTCTAGAAGGTCACAGAAATACACTTCCATTTTCAGAAGATTAACCTGCAAAGAAGCAATTAGCTGCTAGTGTTGTGAAGGAGAGTTGTGTGCTATTGAGGATCAAATGCAATTCACTCAAGTTACCCTATGTTTAGAAACAGCAAAGAGAAACCTATGATGGACTTTCTAATTAGACAAACAAATTACAGCATATTAGCAGTTACATGTGATGCATGTGCTCTTCAAAAGTGGAAAAGATATTTTAGAAATACGTTTGCTTTCTGAACATAGTTTGAGTTCCTTTTTGTTGGGCTTGTTTTCCTGATAATAGCATGACAAACATGTTCATTTTAATACAGATTATACAGCTTATTTCTGCTCTGTGGAGACAGAAGCCAGAGAGCCAATGATGCATGAACATTTTCAAACTTGGGTACTAACTAATTCACACAATCATAGGAACTCAAACTTCTGCTAATTCTTACACTACACGAAGGCAGCATTGTGTCTGGGTGGTAACTTGAATGAATAAAGGATGAAAAATCAGGATCAGAGAAAATGTCTGATTTGTCAGAAGATAAAGTAACAATCTCAAACAGAGACATCATTTCAGTGTACAAGAAAGCTTCAAATAAGGATAGAGAGAAAGACAGAGAGTGTGCAGCCTGCTATGTGTACCCCTCGATTGGCCATCTAGCAGCCAGACAAGTGGAGCAAATTGCCTATTCAGGCTTGACTTGGCCTTGTGAGCCCTGAGTGAGACTTCCTGTGTGGGTGACCTACATTACAACAAAACCCCTCTTCATCATCCCCAGTGCTATAGAACCAGAGAGGAGGGACCTCCTCAGCTCAAGAAGCCCACTTCTGTCGCAGCAGAGGGGATAACTAGTCTCTTGTAGTTACCAACCTTCACTACGTCTTACCCAATAGATGCCCCTTTCTATGAATAATTAGCAGCATTTCAGCTTGTGAACATGAAAGGTGAACAGATTCACTTCTGTGTGGTCTTCGGTCTCTTTGCAAGAGTGCACAGGGAGTATGAAACATCAGTAGGCTACTCCATCTAGAGCCCAAAAAGAGTCATAACTTTTGAATGTGACAGAATGAAGTCCATTTCATGCCTTGCTGATGATGAAGGGCAGGAGTGTTTGTTTACATGCACACTAGGTATTGGTTTGGAATAACAGCGCATTGGAATTCATGGGGCTTCGAAATGCTGGCTCTCTCTGCAAGCAGTGAGAGGAAGCAAGGCCGGAAAATAAAACGTGTCTGCCTACCTATGGGTAAGTTGAGGCTGACAGAGCACAAATAAGAGTTCTTATTTTCCAAAGTGGAAGTGGAATAGAAGTGCAGGGAGAAAACATCCACAATCCATTAGCAGCTTATGCGGTTATGATTCATTGCAATGGATGAGTCACATAAATATAGCTCCATTGTGGCAATTGTGACAACTGAACAATTGTAGCAAACAGTCTTCAGAATGGGCCAAATGTGGTAGGTACTGCAGTACGTTTCAGTGTACAAGAAAGCTTTTAGTGTACAGCAAACTTTGCTGTTTATTTTAACTGTTAAGGCAGCACATGGTGTCACTTTGCTACACAATGTCCAAATATACACTGTTTTCTCATCTATCTTTCCAAATATACACTATACTCTCATATATGTCTAAATGCACACTGTATATTCTCCTCTGTTTCAGTACACCCGTGTATAGCAATAGAAGAAAAATATACTCCCATCCTCCCAAATACTCCCATCTATCTATCCAAATATACACTATACTCCCATCTATCTGACCAAGAATACACTATACTCCCATCTATCTATCCAAATATACAATATACTCCCATCTGTCTGTCCAAATATACACTATACTCCCATCTATCTGTCCAAATATACAATATACTCCCATCTGTCTGTCCAAATATACACTATACTCCCATCTATCTGTCCAAATGCACATTATATACTCTCCTCTGTTTCAGAACAACCCTGTGTAGAGCAATAGAAGATTTTTTTTTTCAAAAATTGTAAGGCATAAGCATTAACTGGAAACCTGTTTAAAAATGATTATAAAACAGAATATAACATGTAAGTCTTTTTCAACAAAGGTAATACCATTTTTGCATGCAGTTGTGTTCATACTGTATTAAATATTGCAGTACATCTTAATTATATAGAAATTATAGCATACATATACATCTATTATAACTGTATTTTGACAAAACATTGTTAATAAGTTAAATGATGGTATAATAGTATAATGATATTTAAAAGTTTTATTAACTTTGTTGGTACCAATCATATACACAAGGTCATCAATGGATCTAATATCAACATGCCACCTTAAATTAGTTAAAAAAAGACTGAAATGGACCAGTATTCGGGCTGCAGCTTTGCTTAAAACCTTTCCATTACTTCAAAATAAAAAGAAAAATGTTGTACCCTGAACCATTACTTTATGGGCAAGTAAATACCACAAAAATGGAAAATATAAAACACATCTAAATATAGAAAATGTACTAATTTACTCACACAAGTATGTGACTGTATTTCTCTTAATACAACCATGCAAATGTGTCCGTCTATTAACCATCTATTTAGTTGCTGTTATGTAAAGTGGTTAAGCAAGAGTTTTTCCTACACAGCTTCCTCCTCGTGATCGCTCTAAGAAACCTGGTGGCTGCCAGGATGCCTTGCCAGTAGTGAGTGGATCAGAGCCACAGAGTGTGAGAGCCAGGGCACTGATGGGAGTTGTGATGTGACGCTCAGCCCAGCACGTCAAAGGCAGGCGGCGTGTGTACATACGCAACACTATTTATAGCCCACAGCCTCCTCAGTCTGTCATAAAGCAGAGCTGGCCTCCACTTCCTCTGGCCCACTCATTGTCTGTGAGAACTGACTCGGCCGAGGCAGAGAAGACAGATAGCACAGGAGAGACTGAGAAGGAGGGTATACAAAGAGGTTATTCCAGCTTTATGTGAAAGGTACTCAAGGCACACTTAATACTTGCTTTTAGAGACTAGGAGGCACACTAAATCAAACAGTCTTAACTCAGGCTTAATGGAGATCAAGAAGGTAGATACCACTCGACCACTCGAGTCAACTTGTTAGCATTGCTTGTTTTTGTCTCTGTGGCTGAGACAATTTCAGCCAAAACACTGCAATAAGAGTTAATGAAAGGCCTTATAACAGGAAGGTGTGATGAGAACTGGAAGAGAGCACAGTCCTGTGAGCTTGTTAAGACACTCAGTGCTGACTTGAAAAGGTACAGTGGCAGACAAGGAATGTTGAGACCTCACATAACACATGCGGTTTTTACTCCTCAACGGGTATTCATGTTTTGTGATATGGCATGAGATCTAAGAGAAAGTATAAGCATCTGAACTGGGTAAACTGTCAGAACACATAGGAATCAGTTTATTAACTCAAAATATCAATTTTGAAGTAATTTGTAAGTTAAGTTTTTAACTACGACAGGCACACAGTATGGACAGGGCAATGGTAGGAATGAGCACAACCCTCTTTGGTAAAATGAAGTTAAAGCACAGAATCGTCTTATTGACAGTGGATCAAATTTATTAATTGGAACAAATACGTGTAGCCACAAACACATCTGACTCATCCATCACGTCCAACATCCTCTTTTAACAAGAGCTCCATTAAGCATAAAACAACAGCCATACAATTGCAAAACCTTGGCTATGATTGTCACACCCAGTTTGATGGATGGATTCACTCTTCCTGTTACCCTGAACAAGCAGGAAACAAGATTCTGACCAGGCAATTTCTGTCCATTGCTCCTAAAATAAGAGTAGATATCTGTTTAATGCAAAAGACCCATCTTTCTAAATCTACCTAGAACAGTCACCAGGGTTACATTTTATCTTAGTCCATAACACCAAAGAGAGGCATCTATCTTGGTAAATAAAAATATCTTATTTACAAACAACATCATTATACAAACCTCCCTGTGACGTGCGGAGGAGCAGACACGACACGAACAGATATGGTGCAAACAACGAACTTTACTGAACAAGAACACGCAGCTCCAATGCGGTAGCGCAAGCACACAACAGTGACACTCACACTGGCATGAAACTTAGACAAAGACGAGCACAAGACACTGCGCAAACGCACATTAAATAGGTGAATAACACAGACCCACGTGACCTCGAGACAAGGCACAGGTGTAACAAACGAACACGCTCACAAACAACCCACGCCCACGGAAGTACAAACATGGACATAACGACACGCAGACAACGCAACGGCACGCCCACAGGGAAGGGTCCGGAACTGTTCCGTAACACTCCCCCTGTATAACTACAGTATAGACTCCGAAGGTCACTTCATTATAATAAACATTAACATCAGCAACACTCAACAAACCTTTATGGCCCAAAATGCCAATGGACCATGCTTTACTCATAATTTTTTATATACCGGTACCTCTCCAATATTTACAAGTCACCAATCAAAATTAATGGTGATATTAATACAACCTCATGGTGATTTTAATACAATCTCAATCTCATGCAATGTACAGAAATTAATGTACAATTTGATGTCTTAAAAAGCCATCTTCCAAATAATTCTCCTTTTACTCACCAGTTCACTGCTCACAGTCCCGCATCAACTTATTTATAATTAGCAATTCAATTGTGCATATCAACAAAAGTATTACGCCATTAATAGCACTAACCATGTCCCTGTCCACTTGCATAGAATTTTAAACATACACCTAAACCTAACTTTACACTGCATTTTATCACATCATTATTGAAGGACCAGAAATATAAAAACAAAAGAAATATAAATCATGCACACAACGAACAGATAAAATGTTTTTTTTTCTTCTACTTAAAAAATTCTAATTATACTTCTATTCATCTGTACATGATCCAAGTAAAATAATATATCAATCTCTTACTGAACAATATTAACCTGCCAAAACTAACAGAAAGACAAAAATCCACTTCATATGAACCAATAAGATTAGAAGAGCTTCATAATACATTTCTAAAGTACCAGTGCCTGTTGTTTTGCCCCCTACTAGCCCCAATTTTCAATTAAATGAAGGAAGAAATAAAACATGACACTGACATCTGAAATGAATACAGCAACCATCTATCCATCTAAAACCCTATAATGACCCTCCCTCACTACAGATCCCTTCCTCACTTATCAATGCAGACACAAGAATAATCAGCAAGACATTAACCATTAGATTGTGAAAACTAATCGATAAGTTAATTAAATAGACAGAAAAATGTATAACACATTTCAAGTACATCTTTCAAAATAATAATAATTATGTGCTCCCACTGCTGAATTCTGAAAACAGATCCTTAAAAAAATCTTACTCTAGACAAAAATTATTTCAAATGGGATTCAGAGTCTTACACTGCTTACGCTGCTCACTAGATACCCCTGATAATTACAGTCCTGCTATATGGCACTGTACGCCCATTACACACAACAACAAATGACTGATCAATTAACCACATTACTGAACCAGCCTGTCCCACTCTGTCAACGGGAGATTGATCAACAGTGAGATTAACAAAGGAAAACAGCACGCTACTTCTTTCGGGGCTTTATGGTAGACATATGAGAGCTTGCATATAGTTTGCTAAACACATGAAGGACTCCCAGACTATGAGAAATAATATTCTCTGGTCTGATGAGCTTTTTTGGCATTAATTCTAAGCATTATGTGTGGAGCAAACCAGGCACTGCTCATCACCTGCCCAATACAATCCCAACAGTGAAACATGGTGGTGGTAGCATCATGCTATTGGGGAGTTTTTCAGCTGCAGGGACAGGACGGCTGGTTACAATTGAAGGAAAGATGAATGCAGCCAAGTACAAACATATCCTGGAAGAAAACCTTATTTTATTTTGTGGTAGTTATTGTTCATATTTCTTGTGGTAGTTATTGTTCATAATAAGACCTCATATTAATTAAATATGCAAAAAAAAATTAATTAAAAAAAACATCAACTTTAGGGTCACTGATTGCCATATCCCACTGATGTCATGATGTAAAGAGTTATTGAATTGAGATGTTAACTTTACACTGTCCGTTGAACTGTACAAGTTGTATCAACTGCCTTTCATTTTTATCATCAAATATTTTAACTATTGTCCCACCATTGCCTGGTTATCATTGCTCAGTCAGCTAAATGAGACAAAGAGCATGAAGTGAGCATAACTGCCCACCTGCTATCAGCTCTGTTATATACTCAGTCTCAAATACATAAAGATCCCAAACATGCTGCTTTGACCTGTCACATCCCCTAAAGCTCTAAGCATCCTTCATTAACATGTTCCATCCCCTTAAAGTGCTAAATCAATTAGGGATAAGACCTTCTACTAGGATTTCCTCATGAGTTTAGTTCAAAAGCTTCAGAAATAGTTTTTCAATAAAAACATGTAGTTATTAATTCCATCATTCCTTACAAAATAAGGAATAGATTCAAATATTATATTTGTAAAAAGTAGAAGCAATACATATGGGCATGACTTGCTAGCCCTGAATTCAGTGTACACTGTATAGGAACATATACAGTATTCTTGCGCTTCATGCTAAAATATATCACCTTAATTTCAACATGCTAATAACAGCAGCACTTTACTATAAGGGATGTTAATAAAGATCACAATACCACTCAGCATTAGTAAAACATAGTTTAAGTGTAATGTGTGATGATTACTAAACATGATTCTACATTTTTTTTATTCATATCGACTCATTTATGGAAAGCATACATACACAATTAGTGTCACGGTACGGCGGCCCCCTACCGGTCCTACCGGTCGCCTCCGTCCACAGCGGCAGTTGTTGTTGTTTGTATTGTTGCATTGTGTGCGTCCCTCACACGTTCGTCTATATATGTCTTGTCTTTGTACCAGTTGACCGCTGGTTATTATATCCTTAATTCGGATCAGTTCACGGGTTTTGGTTTGCGCACTTTCTCAATTAAACCATCCTTTTTCCCTGAGACTTGGCGTGATTGCTTCCATTTTGTTTCGCTCACCCTGCCCGTCACAATTAGATACTCTTATTCTCTCATTTTTCTCTTTTTTGTGGCTGCATTTGAGTATTAAAGTCACATAGGCATAGTTTACTTATTTTGAAAGGTACATCCATAGTTATTGCCATTTGTTAATTGTTAATTATTTTTTTTTATGTTCAGAAATAAATGCGCATACAAATTAGGTTGGTGGAGTGGCACAACACAGGGAGCAACATGCAGCCATTTGAACTCATTTTTGCATAAAATGTATTAAATAAATGTATCTCCACAAACCTGTACTTATTACTAATGCAAATTGATATTATTTTGCTAACTTCAAGCATAATAAACACATGTCCCATAAGATTTTCACCATGAATATTACTGCACAAAAATTGGTCCCCTAACTAAACACAACCGATTTTATAATTTTTTCATAAGGAAACACAGTTCTGTTGTGACTATTAACTGTAAATCTGACAGTATGTCATTACACACACATAGAACATTTATAAAAGTTAAATTAGTTTTCACATTTATGTAAATATTAGTTTTATTTTTATCACAATGAAAAATAATATTGATGATCATCAATGATGAAAACAATGTATTATCATTGTTGATATTATTAATTATTATTGCATTATTGTTATTAATAATAAAAAAATAATATGGATGAAGAGTTGTTTTTTATTGCTGATATTAATGTGGTATTTGTTTCCTCATCTGTGAACTGCTTTCTGGCCCTGCTGTTTATGAAATTATGATGAAATTATCACTGCAGTGTGTTGATGGCTCATGCTCACATTTTAGCCAGCATCACTAACCACACCCACTGATCATGAATTCAGCCTAACCACACCCACTGATCATGTATTCAGTCTAACCACACCTACTGATCATGTATTCAGTCTAACCACACCCCACTGATCATGTATTCAGTCCAACCACACCTACTGATAATGTATTCAGTCTAACCACACCCACTGATCATGTATTCAGTCTAACCACAGCTGCTGATCATGTATTCAGTCTAACCACACCCACTGATCATGTATTCAGTCTAACCACAGCTACTGAGCATTTATTCAGTCTAACCACACCCACTGATCATGTAATCAGTATAACCACAGCTGCTGATCATGTATTCAGTCTAACCACAGCTGCTGATCATGTATTCAGTATAACCACAGCTGCTGATCATGTATTCAGTCTAACCAAACCTCCTGCACTACAGTAGATTAGTGCTTCTGTGCTGGTCATTAAAACAGCAAACAACATTTCTACCATGGCCGCACATGATTACACCATGAGCTTACAATTTATTTCTACACTTGCGCTGGGTCCACAAAAATAGATCATGTAAGCCCAATGCTGGACAAAAATGTTCAAGCCGAAATAAAACTTTGTATGTATTATCCATTTTTCTTTTCATGTGAATGTCAGAAATGAGCCTAATGGGCATAAATAAAGGTCATCATCCTCCAAGTTACCATGAATTAACTCAATGACACGGCACAAAATCCAACTCCAAAGGCTATTGTCAATCACACCAATTCTACTTATATTAAACCAGTTGGAAGTATACTATATTATTATATATTCACACACTTTCAGTAAAAAACCTTATGTAAAGAAATTCTTTATTGAAAAATGAGATGCATGCATTGTTCACATACAAAGTATACATGCAAAGTACATCAATGCACAAGTTTTAGGACAACAAAGTATCAAAAGTATTAAAACAACATCATGAGACTGAAATGAAAGAGATTAAATGAAAGTGCAGCGTTTGTATTACACCTTGATGCATGCCCCACAGATGTTTTTTTCCGGGTTTGACCCAGTTAAAATGGGAGCTGAGCCAACATCCAATAATGTACAAACCAATAAATCTGACCCTACAAGACCAACGCCCTCAATCCACAGAATCTAGTACATACAGGTCACATGTGGTGGGTGATAAGTGCTAGCTGTTGAATAGTGTGCTGTTTGATTTAGGAGGATTTCTGCCCACATTCCGATTTTTAGGGCTTTCGTCTGAGTTTTGAATTCTGATGGTGTCTGCAGTAGACTCCCAAGGGAATCATAGAGTGCTTCTGCAATTGTGCACCTTCAGAGATTTCCCTTGTGGCCATCTCTTTCCTCAACTTGCTCGGCGGGACTGTACTGCAATCGTTTCGTTGAGACCAAATATGAGAGGTGCAAAGAGCCGCCTATCTAAAAAGACACAGAGGCGACGGGACTGATAAACCCCTGCGAGGCACAAGGAGGAGAGAGGGAGGGGTTCATGTGCACACGCACGCAGGGATGACATGGAGTGCGCCACTTCAAATACAACACTAGAGCTCAACAATAATGAACACCTTAAGTGAAATTCCATTATTGGAATAGTACATTAAGAAGAAAAATTTTAATACCTTTTGATTTTATTATGCTTATTCAAGCAAGTGATAATATGACAGCATAAGCAATAGCTAGCTAGATAATATAATAGACAGAAACCTAAAGAACACTTTACTGGCAGGATTTAAATCCAAACCTTTATTAGACCATTTAACCATAAAACACATATTAAGAGATGATGTACACAGAATAACTAGAAGTAATAAAATTTTGCCAATTGTGTTTTTCACCCCAATCAGAATTTGTCCTCAGCATTTAACCCATCAGTACAGTGAGAACACATAACTACACACTAGTGAACACTAGGAGGCCTGTGAATGTACAACCCAATCAAACCTGCAACCATCCGATTACAAGATCGGCTCCTCTACCATGGATGTATTCAGACAGCAGTTGAATGTAACACATGGCTCATGGTACCAGCTGGCACATGGGGTTGGCCAATCGGCAGCAGTATGACAGTACTGGATGCATGCTCAAACACAAACAATTGTTTCATTAAAAATGTAGCTTTGCAACATCACTATCAAAATATTGCTATGCATTAATGTGTACTCAAAAAAGGTAAATTATTAAAATAAACAATTCTCAAAGAAAATAATAAAAGAAAACAAAAAAACAACCATTAAAGGTTTTTATCACAAAATCGGTCCAAAATATGTGAAATTCAAAACTGAACTAACTAAAACTATTTAAAACAGTTCAGATATGGACAGAAATATCTTCACAAAATGTATGCATCATCACCATATGGTATTCAGGACTGTACAAATATTGTGTACGTGTACTGCATTGTGTAGAATGACACTAAATCAAAGGTCAGTGTTGTCAGCAAGACACTAATACTAGGTGGCTTTGCAATAGTCATCCCTCCAATCAGGTCACAGGCCAAGCCATCTCTATCAAAGCTTTGGTGGTTGGTAATTAAATACAGGCTCACCTGAGGCCGTGGATGCCCTGAGACCAGGCAGGCCAGTTCCAGAGTCTCCCCCTCACGGATGGTGTACACCCTTTCACTGTACCGCTCTTCTTCCACATTGCATGCATGGCCAGAGTGTATGATGCGAACATTTGGAGGAGCTGCACAGATTTTGGGTTGGGGGAAAGGGGGGGGGGGGGGGGGGGGGTGTCAGGGGGAAGGCAAATATAGTTAGAATGTTCATCTAAGTCCATGACATCAAGCATTGCTGAATAGAAACAAAAACAGAAAAATGGACCTCTGGCCAAACATGTTTCAAGACAAATCATATTCATTCTGAGATACTGCAATCATTTCCCTCACTGGCAGATGCAATTTACACAGCATAAGAGGGCCACTCTGCGTATGTAAATGAAGGGGGGGCCTTTCATGTCTCGCCCTCCCCAAATATTACAGACAAAAATATCCACATCATATCCACATTGATGCATTATCTTATTTTAAATCAAAGAGTTGTGCCTAGCCAACTGATGAAACAAAGTGCTTTCTTTATTAATTTCCCCACTGAGCACGCGCCGATCTGCAGTACGCCAAACTTGTCTGCTCCACTGATCTGCATTTGGACAGCACACCCCAAAAAAGATTATGAACAAATCACAATGCTACTGACATTTTGTTGGTTTTCTGTCATTTCCTGTGTGCAATTAATGTATGGATGAGACATGTGGCATCCTGACTGCACACACCCTAGCCCTGAAGAGATGTCAGAAAGCGTTTAACAACAAATGTAAACTATGTACTATTTTATTTTGTTAATTAAATGTTTTAGGTACACAGCTGAAACACTGCAAAGATGGTATTTTTCAAATGAATACAAGTAACACGTAAGAAGAACTAACAGTACATGGAATGTAAACATCTAAAAGATCAGGGGGAACACCAGTCCACTGCTGAGTATTTGGACAGCAAATACAATCATCACTTACAAGAATTACATTGCAAGCTCTGCAATGAATGCCAAAATCAAAAATATTCTCTTTTTCATATCTGATAAACCCTTATCTGAGAAGAGTATCCTAGTACTCTCCAAACAATTACGTTTTGGACCCACATATTCTGCAAAGCAATTAACCTGTTTTGTTTTTACAGGATTCCACACCTGAAGGCAGGGTACACGCAAAATCCTGCAGTATCTACATGCTCATTAAACTCAGGTCAGTCTGTCCTTGCTCCTAACTCTACACCATATTTAAAAACAAAATTCACTGTGTCCCTTGATTCAAAGTACGACATGAAATACAGTTGTACAAAAAGTTTATTTTCATATTGAGAACCTATTCAAGAAGAAAAAAAGCACCAAAACTATGCAACCTTTACCATACAAAAATAAATGCCTTGGAAGGTTTGGGGTAAAGACATATATGTCAGAGATGCCCCTCATCAACTAGACAATGAAGAAAAGGAGATGGCAAAAAGAGAGAGGGATTGCTGAAGCTGAATGAAAGATTCCTCTGTAATGAAAATCCATCTTTCTATATGCTTCTAAAAAGACATAAATGTATGGTTAATCCTACCTTGTAGACCTGTGCTATAAGCAATTTTTAACCATTTATACCTTGGAACCATTTTACAGTGGAAAACAACTGCTCAAATACTTTTCTAGCCACCATAGATGTTTAATCATAGTGCACAACCAAAGAACACAAAATAATAATAATAATAATAATACTTTATTTTTATATAGCGCTTTTCTGAGACCCAAAGACGCTTACAATACATAAGGAAGCAGAAACATATAATACAAAACATACAAAACAGTACAAAGAAAATTATGGAGCAGGGAGATCATAGGCGAGAGAGAAGAGGTGAGTTTTAAGTTTTGATTTAAATGTGGAAAGAGAGGGAGACTGTTTGATCAAAGTTGGAAGGGGGTTCCACAGTCGAGGAGCGAGTCTAGAAAAGGCCCGATCACCAAAGCTACAGAGTCTAGATGATGGTACCTTTAGTAGTCCAACAGTAGAAGATCTAGAAGGTCTGTAGGGAAGTAGGAGGTCAGACAGATAAGGAGGAGCCATGTTGTTTAGAGCTTTGTAGGTCAGTAAGAGTATCTTAAATTGAAGCCGGTATGTAACGGGGAGCCAGTGAAGATCCTGTAGAACAGGTGTAATGTGATCATGCATACGGGTGAAAGTGAGGAGACGAGCAGCAGAGTTTTGGACCATTTGAAGCCTATGCACAGAGGAAGAACTAATACCAGCCAACAGTGAATTACAATAGTCTATCCTGCTTGAAATGAAAGCATGAATGAGGCGCTCAGCAGCAGACTGAGAGAGGCATCGCCGGATCTTTGCTATATTGCGCAGGTGGAAGAATGAAGTTTTTACAACAGAGTTAATGTGGGCAGTGAAACTAAGGGTAGGATCGAGGAGGACACCCAGATTCCGGACCAGGGTAACAGGTGAAATATGTACACCGTCAATGTTGAGAGAGAATGGAGGAGTTTTACTCAGGACTGACTTGGTGCCAATCAGGATAAGCTCGGTCTTCATGCCGTTTAACATAAGGAAGTTTTTCTTCAACCAGTTTTTGATTTCTAATACACAGTTTTCAATATGAGCAGTGGGTGGATTGTTTACAGAACTGGTAGTGAGATAAATCTGGGTGTCATCTGCGTAACAATGAAAATTTATGTTGAAATGATGAAATATATGACCAAGAGGAAGGATATAAATGATAAAAAGAAGAGGACCCAGGACTGATCCTTGTGGGACCCCTTGTTTAATCATGGAAGTGGAGGAGCTATAGCCGCAGAGTGTGACATACTGTTTTCTGTCTGTCAGGTAGGAGGTGAACCAGTCCAAGGCAGAGCCAGTAATGCCAAGGTCATGTAGACGAGATAAGAGAATGGAGTGGTTGACTGTGTCAAATGCAGAAGACAAGTCCAATAGCAAGAGAATGTTGAGGAAACCAGTATCAGCAGCTACCAACAGATCGTTTACAACCCTAACCAGGGCTGTTTCAGTGCTGTGGAATGGTCGGAACCCAGACTGAAAAGGTTCGAAGAGATTATTGGTTTCTAGATACTCTTGCAATTGGGAGGCCACAGTTCTTTCAAGAGCCTTAGACAGGAAGGGTAGATTAGAGATAGGGCGATAATTGTTGAGGTCTGAAGGGTCAAGACCAGGTTTCTTAAGTATTGGTGTGACAGCAGCTATTTTATAAATAGAAGGGACCTCTCCAAGTAGGAGTGATTGATTAATGAGAATGGTGAGATGGGGAAGCAGTGTGGGTAGACAGGTTTTAGTTAAGTTAGTAGGAAGAGGATCCAGGGGAGAAGTTGTAGTCTTGGAGGACATGATAATATTAGAAATGAAAGAAGAGTCAACACAGTTAAAGGTAGTGAAGGATGGAAAAGGTAGGCTGGAATGAGAAACATGTGCAACAAAGGGAAGATGGGAAGGGGGTTCAGAGGAAACAGAGCTCAGAGATGTGTAGATACTTGTAATTTTGGTTTCAAATGAGCTTAAGAAAGCACTGCAAAGAGTGGGAGAGGGTACAAGGGTGTTGTCCGGGGTTTTAAAGAGCTTTGTAACTGTTGAAAAGAGATGCCGTTGATTTAGACTATGCTGATTATTGATGAGATCAGAGAGGTAGGTTGTTTTAGCAATATGAAGAGCATCTCTATACACCAACAAATGCTGCTTGTAG
Source organism: Brachyhypopomus gauderio (assembly GCF_052324685.1). NCBI lineage: Eukaryota > Metazoa > Chordata > Actinopteri > Gymnotiformes > Hypopomidae > Brachyhypopomus > Brachyhypopomus gauderio. Next base: position 12,264,988 of record NC_135227.1, read on the forward strand.
GCATCAGCATGTACAGTAAGCTTTGATTTTTTGTAGCGGCGTTCTAGTTGACGACCAGCCTGCTTCATGGCACGCAGATCTGCAGTGAACCAGGGAGAGGAAGTAGAAAAGGTCACAGTTTTAGTTTTCAGGGGGGCTAGTGTATTAAGAGTTTCAGAAAGAGCAGCATTTAACATTAATGCATGTGTTTCAGGAGATGGGGGAGCTGTAGCAACAGGAAAGATGGAAGAAACAGATTGGTTAAGAAGAAGAGGATCAATAGACTGAGTTTTACGGAAGGAGATAAGTTTTTTGATGGAGCGATGGGGAAAGGCCAATGGAGTGGTAAACAGGATAAGTTTATGGTCCGAAAGTGGAAATAACAGTGAGTGAAGATTGAGGACAGGCAGGGAGTTGGAATAAACTAAGTCAAGGGTGTGACCTTTGTGTCATGAGTAGGAAAGTTAACATGTTGTTTAAACTGGAAGCCCTCAAGAACAGACAGAAAATCAGAAGCAGTTTTGCAATCTTGCGTATTAACATGGATGTTAAAGTCGCCGACCAGCAACAAGCGGTGAGAGACTGTGCAGGCCAAAGTGAGTAGTTCAGACAGTTCAAGAAGGAATGTAGGATTCAGTTTGGGTGGACGATACAGCAAGATCACAGTGACCGAGCCTGGTAATTTAACAGCAACATGTTCAAAAGAAGTAGCAGATGCAATGCTCACTTCAGTAATATTAAAATTGCTATTAAAGATCACAGCTAGACCACCTCCTCTCCCAGAGGAACGAGGTTTACAAATGTATTTAAAGTTTGGGGGGGTGGCCTGATTCAAAGCATAAAAATCACCAGCTTGTTGCCAGGTTTCGGTTATAAAAAGCATGTCAATACAATTGTCCAGTATAAACTCGTGGAGTAGCATTCCCTTGTTAGACAGTGAGCGAACATTTAGTAGTGCCAACACAGCACCGGAGTTAGTAGAAGGTAAAGAGCGCAAGTTGCATAGATTGGCAGAACGAGACACAGTTTGTTGTACTGGGCGAAGGGTAGTCCAGAATGAGCAAATATTACTCCCAGCGGAGTAGTGGACAGTTCTGTTATGATGCCGTCTTGAGCCCCGATGGACATAGCGACGGTGAGATAGTATGCCAGCTTTACTGGCAGACACAGCGGCAGCTTTAGACAAGCGGTAGAAGTTACTGAATCTGCGAAGTTCAGTAGTTGTGTAGGAGAATGACTGTGGATTATAATAAGTCTCTCCCCAATACGGAGTATTAACTGGAAAAGGGGAAACTGGGGCACTTACCAGCAGTGCCAATGTAATTAAAGCCAGCATTATTGAGTATAGTGGCTCACTCAGACGGGGTAGAGCAAAACAATCGCGCAGCAGAACTGTGATGGAGCAGCCACGCTAGATCACTCGCTGGGCCGATGCGCGTATCGTAGCAGCCGTGGTGGAGTAGCCGCGCTAGATCACTCATTGGGCCAATGCGTGTACCGTAGCAGTCGTGGTGGAGTAGCCGCGCTAGATCACTCGCTGGGCCGATGCGCGTACCGTAGCAGCCGTGGTGGAGTAGCCGCGCTGGGTCACTCGCTGGGCCGATGCGCGCAGAGGAGAAGCCGTAGTGAAGCAGCCACGCTAAATCTCTGGGTCGGTGCAGGTACTGTAGATGCCGTGATGGAACTTGGACACTTACTGGGCCAGTGCGCACAGCTGAGAAGTCGTGGCGATGACACAGAAACATACGAAGAAACAGGACGCGGGGAGAAGCGGCAGTCCAACAGACGGACGCCAGCGTGCTCTCACCCGTCAACGCGACAGTGACAGTGAGAGCGTTGAGTTTTTCCGTGCCCCTTTAAGTTTAAAATAGGGCCTGTTATTTATTTTTTTTTGCCAAATCAACCCCCTTACATTTTTTTCCTGAAAAGACGTCCGCATTACCCCACCTTCAGCCTTCTGGTCACCTGGTCACCACCGTAGCTGGAGCATCTTTTGGGAGTCTTTTGGACCAACCGTCAGTTCCTGTGGTTGTTTCTGCCGAATCAGTTGCAGTTCATATAGTTGCGGAAAGTTATGTTGACACACTAGGCTAACGGGTGGGAGCCAACCCTTGTAATTTTGATAGTTAGGTTAGATGAGGTAGTGAGAGTTATACAATTAGATATTTTCTAAGTACTGGCTGGAATCTGAAAAACCATCCAAATTGTTTTTTGTCATTACCGAAATGGATTTTGTCTAGCAGTATTTTCATTTTTCGGGACAAAGTATTGGAGCAGACAAAAGGGAGTCTGTAGTTTTCTTAAGCACATTATGTGGTGGCAACAGTACACTGATGAATTGGTAAGGCCCACATACTTTTCTTTTTTTCACATCAAGGTGCCTCTAGATAACAAAAAGACATTTTATAGATCTTACAATCTTCAAAGACAATCAGGGGACTCTACATACATCTATATTTAGAAAAACAGCAGACAGAAACACCACACTACACACAGGGGTCTTCATCCTAAGTGGCCTAAACCTTATGGCCAGTTTCAACAATTGTGGAGACCAGGTAAAGAGTTTGAGTCCAGATCAAACACACATTCATCTTCAACCAAACACCCACCAAACATGGTTGAGTTCAAAATTAATAAGAGATGCTGTATATCCCTGCAAGAGCCAGTCCTCATCGTGATATTTCTATCTCATTTGAGAACACCGTGATCACTCCATCCATGGAAGCACGTAGCCTTGGTGTAGTTGTCGACAATCAACTCTCCTTCACGGCCCACGTTGCTAACACAACACGATCATGCAGATTCGCCCTTCACAACATTCGGAAGATTCGGCCATTTCTCTCTAGGGAGGCCACTCAGGTCCTTGTCCAGTCCCTTGTCATCTCAAGACTGGACTACTGCAACTCCCTCCTGGCTGGTCTTCCTATGCATGCCATCAAACCCCTGCAACTGATCCAGAATGCTGCAGCTCGGCTGGTAACCTTCCCAAGTTCAGCCATGTCACTCCCTTGCTGTGTTCCCTCCACTGGCTTCCGGTAGCTGCCCGCATCAAATATAAAACACTGGTGCTGGCCTACAAAGCAAAGAATGGTCCAGCTCCTCCCTACTTGATGGCCATGGTAAAACCCAGAAGCATACCTAGAGCCCTCCGCGCCTCAAGTATGTCTCGTCTTGACCCTCCATCATCCAGGACACATGGGAGACAAGCATCCAGACTTTTCTCTGTCCTGGCTCCAAGGTGGTGGAATGAACTTCCCTTGTGTGTCCGAACATCAGAGTCACTTGCTGTCTTCAGGCGCCGACTGAAGACCCACCTCTTTCAAGTGCACTTTACATAATTATGCTTCGTCTATTGTACTTTATTGTCTCTTTCCTCAGGTGTTTGTTACAGGCATTGCTTACTGTCTTTTTCTCAGGTGTTGTGCATAATTGGGTTATAGGAATTGCTTATTGTCTTTTTCCTCAGGTGATGTGTATATTCAGGGATAATAATGACTTTGTATAATTGTTGGGTATCATATGACTTTCGTCTAGTGGTTTTTCCAGCTTAAAGTACCTTGTGTTCAGGACTATCTATACTACCTTGGAGATTCCAAGCAACTACGTAGCACTTTTGTAAGTCGCTCTGGATAAGAGTGTCTGCTAAATGCCATAAATGTAAATGTAAATGTATAACCTCTTCAAAAATGTAATACAGACCAAGACATGTATGTATTTTATATCTCAGGAACTCACTACTAGCACAATGCAAATATTCAATTTGCACTCCAGGTATGTAAAATACCCTATAGCTCAACACTATCTGGACTTCCATAAGCATTGCCCATCCATACTACAAACCACATCCCATCTTCCATACAAAAAGGGTGATGGACAATGGAAGCGTAACTAATGGGAAGCTTTTTGGATTGTTGAACTATGTGATACTAAACAACCTGGCCTAAATGAGGAACTAGATCTTACTGCTTTTGTTTGCTTTGTTTGCTGTTTTTCTAACCAGTGTCATTGCTTGTATTCACATGGTTGCCTTTTAATTCAGCTTTGATGAACATTTTGAGCCCAGGCCATTGTTGGTGAACACTGGGGCCAAAATGGTGCCCTCTACTGGAGATTGTGCATGTTTGCACCCTTTCTACACAAACACAACACTATGCATACTACTATAAGTGTCATACTAAGTGGAAGTGAAGTAGCACTAGAAAAGGGCCAGATGTTCCATGAGATATGTTTGACAGCTGCATGAAGACTTGATGCCAAAATGTGTCAGAGGTTGTTTTTAGTCTAAATATGACAGCCATTTTAATAAAGGCATTTAGTTATTGTAAAAGAAAGTGCCTTGGAGTTTGCTTGTATTTATGTATTCTCTACATGTGTTCCAAATGCCAGCTCTATGCCCTGGCCTAGTTCCATATTGTCTATATTTAGAAAAACAGCCCTACCCATCCCTCCTATGACTGTGTTAATGACCTGGTCTGTAATGTGAAAATTTCCTGACACACCTTTGAACAGCCCCAAAGTGTCACGCTACGGTCCCCGAACCCTTCCTTTGGGGCGTGTGTTAACGTTGTCTGCGTCTATTCGTCTGCGTCTGTGTACCTCCGTGGGTGCGGGTGCGTCTTGTAATTATCCGTCTCACCTGTGGCTCGTCTCGTCATCACGTGGGGTTGATGTGGTCTGTCTATTTAATGTGCGTTCGCGCAGTGTCTTGTGCTCGTCGTTGTCTAATGTTTGAGTCTACACGTTACGTGTGTATGTGTTGGTTTAGCGTGCGCTATTGCGCAATACCTGTCTACAGTCTGCATTAAACGTGTCGTTGTGTCTGTGAAGCTGGATTTGTGTCTCGTCCTTCGCCTCGCACCCAACGTCACAGAACGACGAGCCGTCAGAGACACAACAAGCCATGCCAGGCTACACCACCCGGCCAAAGAAGGGCAAGAAGCCCAGCAAGCGCCGCCATGCCTCTGCTCCTGCCCAACACCGCGCGGCCACCGTTGCTCCCGAACTTATGGAGCAGGACCCTTTATGCAGCATCATGCTGCTCCGGGCTCGGGAGGCCAGCACTGGGGAACTGGCGGAGTATTTCCGCCAGACCGCGGTGCGGATGTGGAGAGAGCGACACCCCTCTCCCACCAGAGACCTCTCGCCCCTGAGGGTCGGCTCCCTCGAACTCTGCTCCACAGAGAAGACCCCTGAGAGCGAGTTCGAGGGGGAGGAATCGGAGGGCGAGGAGGAAGAGGACGATCAGGCTCCCTCGGTTTGTTCCGCCTCCACCGTGGACTACGGCGAGGAGGAGGATTACCCTCCCTCCGTGTGCTACGCCCCCACAGTGGATTATGGTGGGGGAGAGGGGAACGAGGAGGACTACCCACCGTCCGAGTGCTCCGCTCCTGCCGTGGGCTACGGCGAGGAGGAGGAGGACGACGATTACCCTCCGTTCGAGTGCAACGCACCTGCCGTGGGCTACGGTGAGGAAGAGGAGGAAGAAGACGATGATTACCCTCCGTCAGAACGCTCCTTCCCCGCTGTGGGCTACGATGAGGAGGTGGAGGAGTTCGAGTCGGAGGAGGAAGGCAGTCCGCTAGGGCTGCACGATGAATCGTATTTTTATCGTTATCGCGATGTGAAGTTTCACGATAAACACATCGAAAGAGCCACGATAACTCCTTGAATAACAGCAAACTCAAATTGCATTATCCTCGTCCAGCAATAGAGGGAGCTATTCGCGCTGCAGACTATGATCACGTGACGTAAGTAGTCAAGAGGCAGAGTGAGGTGAACACGCTCATCAGACACGCGATTTGGTTTAAGCCTGGTTTACACTTGACGCAGCGCGAGGGTCCGCAAGGTGAAAATAACGTAATCACGGTGGCTTCGCCCGTGCGCGATGGTCTCGCGCGCTGTCGATTCGCGAGGTCGTGCACCTCTCGAATTTTGTAAGTTCGCGCGCGCCGCGTCTCAGCGCAATGAGAACAGTCATGTTTGCCGGGTTCATACACCTATACAAAGTGGAATTAAAGCACTTGTACGTCACTTTCAAGGTCCATTTCAATAATTTCCAGCTCGTTAAACTTAATTGAGTTAAATATTTATACATATACTCTAAATGATTCGAAATAATTCGCTTTTTTTATCACATTATTTAATGGTTGTTTATTTTCAAAACGCCCAATCTTAACGTCTTCATGTTCTTTCATGTTTCGTCCTGGAATTACAAGAGGCTCGTATTTGTTAATGTAATTACAAGAGAACTGTTCAGTCAGACAGATATTTGTTGTGAAACGAAGTAGTTACAATTTCAAGTACTTTAGCCTAAATTCCAGCAAATTGATAAAAAAAAAATGATACACAAAGCAACATTAAAATTGGTCAGGTAAATGTTCATTCCCCTGTATTTGAGGGGTGTTTTTTCTATACTACTAGGCCTACATATCGTTTCGGACCACACTGCAAAGAATGTGACACGGCAAGATTAAACGCTTCCGTCGTTACGCGAGGTGTGCGGAGTCGCGCTACGGTCACTCGTGAAAGTATAAACCTAGATTGAATCTATTGTTGAATAAACCTGCAAAATATTTGGAATTATTCTGGATTCATTACACAGTAAAAAAAAAAAAAACTAATTAACGTGCTGCTGTTCAGAGAGACACTACATCTCTGTATTTTAATCTTAATTTATCGTGGTTCACATCGATATCGGGATATCCAACAATGTTATCGCACATCGTAATTCTAGTCCATATCGTGCACCCCTACAGTCCGCCTCCCTCTGAGTGTTCCGCTGGGACTGTGAAGGGGAGGTGGACACCAGAGACGGTCCCATCCTCCGATCGTTACGGTGGAGAGAGGATGGACTGCTCCCGGGGTGGCAGCCCGGAGCAGTCCATGGAGTGGGACCAAGGAGAAGAAGAGGAGGAGGAGATGGAGACTGCAGGGGATCTCCCAGGCGGTCCGCTCGGGGCGTCTACCGGCCGCGCTGCACCCGGCGCCTACGCCGGTCGCGCTGCACCCGGCGCCTACGCCGGTCGCGCTGCACCCGGCACGTCCGCCGGTCGCGCTGCACCCGGCACGTCCGCCGGTCGCGCTGCACCCGGCACGTCCGCCGGTCGCGCTGCACCCGGCAGGTCCGCCGGTCGCGCTGCACCCGGCAGGTCCGCCGGTCGCGCTGCACCCGGCACGTCCGCCGGTCGCGCTGCACCCGGCACGTCCGCCGGTCGCGCTGCACCCCGCGGAGGGTCCGCTGCGAGGACCGGAGGAGGACCGTCCGCTGCAGCACCGGCAGCTCCCGATCTCTCTCCCCTTATCGCTCTACTCCTGGCGCGTAGTCTGGCGCCTGTTTCGTGTTTGTGTATGCCAGTGTTCGTAAGTCTTCCCATTTGTGTGCCTAACCCGTTTTTCCCTTTCGTGCCACTATGTGTAAGTGTACCTGTGTGTGTGTTTGTGAATGTCCCGTTAAATGTGTCTAATGTGTTTTCCCCCGTCTTCCCAGGGAGGGTGTTCTAGACTGTGCGTGGCGGACTCTCCGCCGAGGGCGGTCATCTCCCAGACGCAGGACTGGGCGCTTCAGATCCGCCCATCGACGTGGGTTCGGGGCACTCAGTCCTGTTGGCACCCCGGGACGGGTAGTGCCCTTGGTGGGGGCGTCTGTCACGCTACGGTCCCCGAACCCTTCCTTTGGGGCGTGTGTTAACGTTGTCTGCGTCTATTCGTCTGCGTCTGTGTACCTCCGTGGGTGCGGGTGCGTCTTGTAATTATCCGTCTCACCTGTGGCTCGTCTCGTCATCACGTGGGGTTGATGTGGTCTGTCTATTTAATGTGCGTTCGCGCAGTGTCTTGTGCTCGTCGTTGTCTAATGTTTGAGTCTACACGTTACGTGTGTATGTGTTGGTTTAGCGTGCGCTATTGCGCAATACCTGTCTACAGTCTGCATTAAACGTGTCGTTGTGTCTGTGAAGCTGGATTTGTGTCTCGTCCTTCGCCTCGCACCCAACGTCACACAAAGAGGGTCACGCCAAGCAGTAGGTGATCCTGGGATCATGTGCTTGATAAGACTGCTTCTAATAGTCTGTCATCTCAATTGTGCTAAACGGTATAAGAAAAGGTTATTCCTGGAAGGTCAGAACCCATAGAAAAATGAAAGGCAAAGAGGATTTAGTAATATCTTTACTGTACTGATACATATATAATGAAGGTTTAAGATAAGTTTATGCAGAAGTAGCAGAAATAACAGAATAATAATTTCAGGCCAGAGGTGAATGTTCTACAATATAACATATTAAGTCAGATGTAAGAGGACACAAAATTCACTAATTCCACCTTGCCCAGTAACTTCTAAATATTGCTAATGTAACAGCCACAACAGCACTGACCACTTATGTTACACTGTTAGCACAGACCTATTTATGTGTTATTCTCTCCTTTAGATATGAATCCTCTGTGTGGTGTTAACACACACATTGTGTATTTCCCAACATTCTCCTATATTAGCAATCCAGGAATGAATAATCCTCTGAACTTTCTATTTCATTTCCTGGAATACTGTTGGTGTCTCAGAAAATGGCTTTTGGCTCGCAATTTGTGGTTCCTTGCCCAGATCAATCAAAGCGGTGGGTGCGTGATTGCCTTGTCCAGTCTGGAGGCTGATTCAGGTTTTGAGCCAGTCAGGTTGTCGTGCCAGTCTGAAGGAGTAGCTCAAGAAATTGGAACACTTTCAGACGTCCTCTCCCAATTATACATGCTTTGATTTCAACAATGCTCACTTGCATTATGAAATAAATAAATAGATAACAGTTTTATATGCATCCATACTCTCTCTAACTGCTTCATCACAAAGATTTATGGTCAGTGACTAATACAATTAATCTCTGCTTCATTTGCACGGATTACAGATGGCCAATGTATGACAAGTTAAAATGCAGTGGGTAGTAATGAGGACTTTTTGTAATTACATGAATGGACAGGTGTCAATAAACTAATTGTGTGGAGCCCCTGGTAAATGACAGGGACATAATGACTAAATGTGCATGGCTTCACATGATTAGGGAATTTGATGTAACTTGCAAGCCACAATCTTTTCAAATCACACATTGAAAGTAAGTTTAAAGTTACAGAAGTGATGGTGGTAGGTTTCCAAATCAGCAATATGCACCTGATGCAGAGGTCTTATACTGTTTGGTGAATAATTAATGTTATACATATAAGAAATTATGCATCATGCATACTATATGGTAATACAATCATGAAAACATTTTCTGTATTGGAGATTAATTAAGGTTGTGTTGAAGGCAACATACATATTTAAACAGCACAGGTATACTGAAAAGGTCTAGTCTGAGATATAAATACACACACACACACACACACACACACACACACACACACACACGTGACTTTAAATTTGGCACTGTCATAGGGTGCCACCTTTGCAACCCATCAGCTGTAAGTGATATTATTGTGAAATGGAACCATACAGGAAGAACAGCTTTAGACACAAAGAGGTACGTTCCAAACTGCCTTTGGAAGCTACATCAGCACAGGAACTGAGTGTCAGGAGCTTCACGGAATTGATTTCCATGGCTGAGCAGCTGCACAGAAGCCTAAAATCACTCTGTGCAATGCCAGGAGATGGTTGGAGTGGTGTAAAGCACACCACCTCTGGACTCTATGATACAGAAACATGTTCTCTGCAGTGACATCACTCCCTTGCAATCTGAAGGACCAACTAGTGTTTGGTGGATGTCAAGAGAGCACAACTTACCTGAGTGTATACTGCCAACAACACAGTTTGGTGGAGGAGGAACAATGGTCTGGAGCTAGGATCTAAGTAATACTACAGCAACACTTAACACATTTACATACTTCCAACTTTGTGGCAACAGTTTGTGGGAAAACCCTTTCCAGTTCTAGCATGAATGTGTCCCTGTGGACAAAGTCAGGTTCATAAGGACATGGCTTGATGAGTCTGCTGTGGAGGACCTTCAGTGTCCTGACCTTTGAAGTGATCTTTGAATGATCCTGGCTTCACCCTTGTAAGCCAGGCCTTCTCATTCAGCATCAGTGCCTGACCTCACAAATGCCTTTTGACTGAATAATTAGGGTGGTTGTGCATGCTTTTTTAGGCCTGATGGTCGGGTGTCCACATACTATTAGCTGTATAGTCTGTGTGTGTGTATGTGTATGTGTACACAATAAGAATTAAATTACAAATAATTCAATCCATTATACATTTTTCAAAGATCTGGTATGAATCTTCATTAAATATTCACTCAGAAAATGTCTATGAACACTTCCCACAATTGCCACAATGATTAATTAAAAAAAAATAAAGTTAATAAAGTAAAACCACACTATATACCAAATGAACAAACCTAACATTATCATATTGAAACTAGATACAGTAGCAGCATTACTGTTCTGACAATCACAGACAGAATGTGTTAATGTAGAGGGCAGTTGCTCTTTTATCTTCTTCTATTGTATAGCTCCCCTTTGCTCAATCACTCTAATCAAACATGGAGAGAGGAGGATAATATCCCAGATTGGATGGAGTATACCACTGGCCTACTGATAATCGCTTTGATACACATGGCATGACAACTGCTGTAGCCTGAAGCCCAGTAGCCTGCAATCTCTTGCCATGAGGATTAACGACCGGGACAACCTGGCAACCCACTTGCTCATGCCATGTATGGTGCTGTATGCTCCCTGGGGGAGGAAGAGAGATGGGAGAGCTCACACTGTATTGTATTCCTCTCTCATAATTTCACAATCAGCACTGACTTTAGCTATGTGTTAATAAAGCAACATTTTCCAGCATCATCCCCGTTATCCTCTCTCAGACAAAGAGGGCCCAGTAAGAGACGAATAGCATAGATCTTGGGTCTGTCGTTTGGCAAAGCATTCAGTTTGATAGCTAATAGGGCAGGAGAGGCACTAGGTGGGATACCATGGGATTCACTGTGCCTGCTGGGCTAAATACCTGATGGAATTTCCTTCCTCCTTCATTTGCTGAGCAGCCTGATTAAATAAGCACAGCAAAATTACTCATTACTTTTCATTAGTTTGCCACTAATTCTGTAAGGGCTATATAGGCATTTGAATTAGCGATGACAATGCTATTTTAAACATCCAATTATTGAATGTATCATACTGGATACATGGTTTATCAAGAGATGCACTCCTGTTAAAAGCAGGGGGTGAGGGGAGAAATAGTAAATACTACAAAAGAAACCCCCCAAAAACTGATTCATGCCTATTTTATCATTCAAATACAAAAAAACATCACAGGTATACCAGCACTCATAAATCTAATACATTAATTTCATGTTTCAGCCTTAACTCTTTTATCCTAAAAGTTTTAACTTAAAGCTCTCACACTGATTCATAAGAAATGCCAGAAATGACTTTGAAAATGCTGCAGCTAAACACATAAGAACTGGGAAAAATGCTTTCTGCATTCCAAAAATATAACTTTAAAATAGCACACTAGCCCACTTTTAGAATTTGGGGACTCCATGCACTGTTTCACCTTTTTTTCTTTCTTGTTGCTTATTTGTTCTATCAAAGTTTACTCCAGTTCATAGAGAGATGGACAATTAGCGCATGATTATCTCGCCTTATCAAACCAGCTATGTTACGCATATATATCTTGCTGGCTCAAAGCAAACAAAAAAACCAAAAAAGCCACTAGGTGATGGCAATGCCATTAAATTCTAAAGCCAAGCTAATTTGCCTTAATTAGGGTTAAATAGGGTAAAATATGACATTGGTCCACCCTCTGCAGCTAGAACAGCTTTAACTCTTTTGGGAAGGCTTTCCCACAAGGTTTAGGAGTGTGTTTATGGGGATTTTTTACCATTCTTCCAGAAGCGCATTTCTGAGGTCACATACTGATGTTGGACGAGAAGGCCTGGCTCTTAGTCTCTGCTCTAATTCATCCCAAAGGTTTTCTATCGAGTTGAGGTCAGGACTCTATGCAGGCCAGTCAAGTTCATCCACACCAGACTCTGCCATCCATGTCTTTATGGACCTTGCTTTGTGCACTGGTGCACAGTCATGTTAGAAGAGGAAGGGGCCAGCTCCAAACCTTTCCCACAAAGTTGGGAGCATGGAGTTGTCCAAAATATCTTGGTATGCTGAAGCAATCAGAGTTCCTTTCACTGGAACTAAGTGGCAAAGCCCAGCTTCTGAAAAACAACCCCACATCATAATCCCCCTCCACCAAACTTTACACTTGGCACAAAGAAGTCAGACAATCACCGTTCTCCTGGCAACCGCCAAACCCAGACTCCAAATCCATCAGATTGCCAGATGGAAAAGCATGATTAATCACTCCAGAGAACATGCCTCCACTGCTCTAGAGTCCAGTGGCAGCGTGCTTTATACCACTGCATACTTTGCATTGCACTTGGTGATGTATGGCATGGATGCAACTGCTCAACCATGGAATCCCGTTCCATGAAGCTCTCTTCGCACTGTTCTTGAGCTAACCAAAAGGCCACATGAAATTTGAATGCCTGTAGTGATTGACTCTGTAGAAATTTGGCAACGTCTTCAGACTATGCGCTCCAGAATCTGCTGGCCCTGCTCCATCAGTTTACATGAACTTCCACTATGTGGCCGAGTTACTGCCATTCCCAAACACTTCGATTTCATGACTGAATTTGTTGCACAGGTAGTCTCCTATCCACGCTGGAATTCACTAAGCTCCTGAGTGACCCATTCTTTCACAAATGTTTGTAAAACCAGTCTGCATGCCTAAGTGCTTAATTTTATACATCTGTGGCCATGGAAGTGATTGGAACACCTGATTCCGATCATTTGGATGGGTGAGCGAATACTTTTGGCAATATAGTGTATATATACTGCTAAAAAAATAAAGGGAACACTAAAATAACACAGCCTAGATCACAATAAATAAAATATTCCAGTTGAAATTTTTCATTTATTACATAGTGGAATGCATTGAGAACAAAATAACATACAAATGATCAATGTAAATCAATATTATTATTGTATGGAGGTCTGGATTTGGAATCATGCAACAAATGACAGGCTGATTCAACCTTAGTGGAAATTCCACAAGACATTAAAATGAGGCTCAGTAGTGTGTGTGGGCTTCATGTGCCTATATGACCTCCCTACAACACCTGGGCATGCTCCTGATGAGGCGGCGGATGTTCTCCTGAGGAATCTCCTCCCAGACCTGGATTAAAGCGTCAGTCAACTCCTGGACAGTCTGTGATGCAATTGTTTATTTGGTGGATTATGTCCAAGATGTTCTCGATTGGATTCAGGTCTGGGGAACGGGCAGCCCAGTCCATAGCATCAATGCCTTCATCATGCAGGAACTGCTGACACTTCAACTACATGAGGCTTAGCATTCTCATGCATCAGAAGGAACCCAGGGCCCACTGCACCAGCATATGGTCTCACAATGGGTCTAAGGATCTCATCTTGGTACCTAATGGCAGTCAAGGTACCTCTGGCTAGCACATGGAGGTCTGTATGGCCCTCCAATGAAATGCCCCTCGACACCATTACTGACCCACTGCCAAACTGTTCATGCGGGAGGATGTTGCAGGCAGCAGAACATTCTAAACAGCGTCTCCAGACTCTGTCATGTGCTCAATGTGAACCTGTTCTCATCCGTGAAGAGCACAGGGTAGCGAAGAGTGGCGAATCTGCCAATCTTGGTGTTCTCTGGCAAATGCCAATCGCCTTGCACGGTGTAGGGCTGTAAGCACAAGCCCCACTTCGGGCCCTCATACCACCCTAATGGAGTCTGTTTCTGATAGTTTGAGGAGAAACATGGATATTAGTGACCTGCTGGAGGTCATTTTGCAGGGCTCTGGCACTGCTGCTCCTATTCCTCCTTGCAGTTAGTGGTCCTGCTGCTGGGTTGTTGCCCTCCTACGGCCCAGAACACTGCTGAGAGACACAGCAAACCTTCTTGCCACAGCTCGCATTGATGTGCCATCCTGGATGAGCTGCACTACCTGAGCAACTTCTGTGGGTTGTAGATACCACATCATGCTACCTCTATGGTGAGAGAACTGACAAAATGCCAAATTGACCACATCAGCCAGAAATGATGAGAACAGAGAAAAGGTCTGTGGTCACCACCTGCAGAACCAGTCCTTTATAGGGGGTGTCTTGCTAATTGCCTCTCATTTCTACCTGTTGTCTGTTCCATTTGCACAACAGCAGGTGAAATTGATTCACAATCAGTGTTGCTTCCTAACTGAACACGTTGGTTCTGAGCACACAGAAGTGTGGTTGACTTGGAGTTACATTAAGTTAAGTGTATATATATTACCTCAGGACCACTCAGGACCATGAACAGGGTTAACTATGTAATGCTCTTAATATTGCCACATTAATGCACAATTTATTTGAAATTGAAGCAAGCGACACCTGATGACATAAGAATGTAGTCAGTGATATTTAGAAAAAACACAAGACATTATTCAAAACACCAAAAGTTATGCTATTTGTTTTCTTTCCTTCACAAAGGTTTTCAGACTATTTAGATTCAGGTTCACTTTGTCACAATGCTGCTTTACATAAGTCATACATACAGAGAGTCCTGGTCCAGGGCCTTAATGCGGAAGCCAAGGCATTTCACTCCAGAAGAAATCTCAGACCATAAACTCTGAGTTTACCCTCGCTTTCTAAGAATGCATTTAAACTGAACTTTAAATCTCTGTGATTACCTGTATGGCTGATAAGGCTACAGCAGTATTCAGCAGTATAAATATTACAAACATGCCACACTTCACTTTACATCATGCTGAAAATGTCACCAACTACCAGGGGCATAGCAGCAAATTCTGGGCCCTGTACACGTTCAATGTAAGTGGGCCCCTATAAATGCCAGTAAACAAGGCCTACTCAGGCCCTGGGTAGTCAGGTCTACTTTTCCCCCCACGCCAACTACCAATGCTCTGAAAAAAATATTAATGATTTAGTAAACTAAACATTTTACTTTAAAATGCATCAATTTAACTATATTTTTGATCATTCACACAGTTTATGCAATTTAAGTATGATGTCTCAATACCATTGTCTCAATACCAAATCAAACATTTTTCACAAATTCCTGGGCACTTAGTCTAAGCTGTTGTACTGCACCTTTTCTAGGACTTTAAAAATACATACCTAATGCATCGCCAACCTGTTTTTTTTACTCCTGCATGATTATGCCTAATGCCTACCGGCTCCTACCATACAATACATATATTGTATTCACATATCTGTGTAGAGTACTGTGTACACATTTGTTGTCGACGGAGTAACAATTTTCCAAAACTTTATGATGTGAATTATTAGATTTATAGTATTGACTTCTAATCATGTAATGGATAGACAAGTACACGGTCGATATAGTCAAATAGAATTTTTTTGAAAAAAAATTCAATACATAGAGCATTTTCATGTTCAGAAACTACTTTTATTTCAGTTAAAGCTAAGCTTAATATATTGTCTACTTTCTTATAGTGTTTTTATATCTTTCATTTTTGCCAACTGTGACTTAAATCATTTATGTGCAGACAAAACAAAACAAAGACAGAAATAAAATGTCAAAATGGTCACAGTACTTTAGAGCTCTTGTCCATGTGTGTTTGGGAGTATATGGGAATGTGTACAGAGTTATATCCAATAATTATGACATTATCTCAGGTAAGATTTACACGTGTCCCCGGCTGGATTTATGCTCATTTCAGTATCTCATTTCAAATTCCACTGCCCTCAATCCCAGGACTCCACTTGCAGCACAATTGAGCAACAACATGCACGCCTCAAAACTGCCAAAAATAAATAAACAAATAAATAAATTTTAAAAACCTGGCATTCCTTTTGTCCTGCTGTGCTGAAACAAACCCATTGATTCCTCTTCACTAGCAAACCTCCTGCAGAAACACGGGGAGTTCAGGCCTGTTTGAACACAACACCTGATCACGAGGGGGGCAGTAATGCAATTTGCAAATGCTGCTAATGGCTTAAAGGATCTAATACCTTAATGCTGTATGCTATCATTATGGAAAGTGATTATTAGATTTAGACTATAATTAGAACTGTGATATACAGTAAAAACTGCCTCTTAAATGCATTTGATGTGAAAGGTGAAAGCAAGAAAAATGGAAACAATCTTCTTTTTACCTAAGATAGTTTCATAGGGTTGTGTGTTTGGAAGGAACATTATTCACAACTAACACATAGCAGAAATAATTTCAATTTCATCAATAATATGAGCAATGTACATGTGGAAGAAGTGGCTGGTTTTTAACCAAAAACTGGAAATGCTCTGTGATTACAAGTACATAGAATGACCAGGCATTAACAACAACACAAAGTCACATGAAATTCTCCAGAATCCCAGGGGCAAAGGGGGTGCCCTTGTATTATTGCTGAATTTTTTAGGTTCTGTTAGTTATGCTCGCTATGAAAGTACTCCATCAGTTCATCTGAAGGTCTTCGTGGTTGCACAGTGCCCAGACCCCATCACATAGTGGACCTGGTAGAGAGGCTTTTGATGAAAGCTTTGTGGCACCAGCAGCCATTGTGCTTCTGCCCTTCTGGTCAGGGAGCTTGGTACAGCACTCCCTGTGTCAGATGGAGCTTGTCCAACCAGACTTCCAGGATTTTGATTTGCTTTCAGTGTGGACTGAGCCTGGCACAGAATGTTTGCTGCCCCAACAGCAACCTGGAGACAGCCAGCCTTATCTATGGATCTGCCACCTAGGCCTCAGTGAGCACTGCTGACATCTTGTCCGCTGGTGAAGAAAGGATTTATCTACCATTGCTCTGACTCAACCCTATGGTTCCTTTATGCTGCTTTAGACAGGAAGCAGCAGAGGCACTATTGTCTCTCGCAGAAATGGTATAAGAGGGCATTCGCATTGGCACGGTAGTGATAATACTCAAGACTGTAAGTCATGGGTCTGATGTGTCTTGAGCCAGAAGGTATCACAGCAACCACTTCAGCAAAGTATGATGAACTGCCTACAGGAAAACGGCAGGTCTATATCTATTTTGCCAAACTCCCTCAACCTGCTGCTTTTCAGTAAATACTAGTTGTTTGCAACTAGGATGTTTGCAACATTATGAAAAAATATCAAAAACCTAAAGGATTTTAGACATCTGTAGTCAGCCAGTTCTTTCCTTTCAAAGAGTAGGAAAGATGAAGTCCATGTCTTCTATAACCTAAGAGCTAAATACTGAACATACTGTAGGTGCCAATTTGGTAAGTTATACAACAATTAATACTACAGATTCAGAGATCAAATTGGTTCGCTCTATTAGTTATCTAAATAGTGTCATGGCCCTTTCTCCATCTGTACTGACTGTACAGGGAATGACTGACTCACAGGGACTGACTGTTCAGATACCACATAAATAAAATGGCTTCATCACTGAATTATGATTGTTTATGGTTGTCAGATATTCAACTCAAAAGGAACTGAAATCTCGTTAATTTTTTACACTAATATATTATACTAGAGAATAACAATTTATGTAAATATATGTTACAGTAAATTGAATATAGGCAAGATAATATGTTATTGCTGTTTTATGATTATTAGCGATTTGTTTAAACAATAAGGTTTTCTATTAACCTCTATTAACTGCCAGAGGTTAAAATCCTGCCTGAGCAAAATCCTGGGGAGGACTTTTACTTTCTGAACCTGGAATTGACACCTCTGTTAACTGCATAGATTCCTTCAGACAACAGGATGGCATCTGTGAAACTCAAAAACCTATGTAATGAATGTAGAATTTAAAAGGTCTGCTATACTGCAAGATAATCTGCTGTATGGGATGATGAAATATTACTCTGCTTTGCAATGTACAAAGTTATAGTTACAGTTAACAACTCAAGTGAACCTCGGGCTATTTTTGGCCAGTTGTGAACACTGATTTTGCCTAAATATACAGCCCTAAATAATGTTTACCAATGTCTAAATACAATTTGTACTTGGTCTAGTGACAGCAAAACTAGAATGTTTCAAGCCAGAAGTTTCAATACAAGTTGACAGCAGTGTTCAACTTGACTATGTTCTTATGCTGAGAAACCTTGAACCAGTCATAGGGTTTGATCACACCAGTGTGATCAGGGACTCCAGAAGGATACAAAGGGTCTTGCATTTCTTTTTATGCAAATTTCAACAATAGATTGTCAAAATTAATATTAATACTCATTATTATAATTAATATTATGAACATCCCACATTACAAGCCAACAAACTGTAACTAGCCAAAAAGTCAGGCTGTCCACAACAAGGCCAATAAGTACTCGTTCCTCAATATTATCAACCCATACAACTTACCTAATTACATGATTTATATGAGAACTATGATTACAGACAACAAACTTTTTTATTATATTCCCTTTTATCTAAGCTGTGTATACATATAAAATACATCTGACATCATATACAATGCCCTGTTTATCAGAATATATACTTTTCTAGCTACTAAAACTCATATGTCAGCTCTGGTGACCAATGTTAGCCCTGTTAACACAGATATATTTGGCTCTCACATGTATTTGGCTTTAAATTTATTTATGGATGCCAATTTCCAGTGGTATTCATAAACTGAACACTAACACATAATTCAATGGAATGTGAATTAATCATATAAATATTTTTCACCAATTGTGACTAAAACATGTAATCATTTAACATCAAATTTTGAAACACATTCTCCAAAGCTACAGTCAAACACAAATTTAAATATAACACACAAGTTGCTAGGTACCACACGTTACCGTACACATTTAAAGATGCTGGATACCACATGTACCATACACACAAGATGCTGGATACCACATGTACCATACACACAAGATGCTAGATACCACATGTACCATACACACAAGATGCTAGATACCACATGTACCATACACACAAGATGCTGGATACCACATGTACCATACACACAGATGCTGGATACCACATGTACCGTACACATAGATGCTGAATACCACATGCACCGTACACATTTAAAGCCTGAGGCATACAGGATCAACAAAGTTTCTGTATGAACAACATATAATGTCCTAACACATACTGACAATTTCAAGAGCACGTATACCAAAATCATCCATAACATCACATCTGATGTCAGCCTGACAAGGGTACACGGTACATGTATTAGGTGAGCGTTTCACTGAATTTAAAGAAAAGGCCACTTTTTAATCCAGTACAGCTGGTCCTGGCAGTATGATCACCACCGGCTGGATGAGTGTATACAGATGCCATCTGCTAGTTCCCAGAGGTCTTGATGATTCACAATAGGCAGAAGAGCCTTTTTTTGTCCAGACACTTCTTTCTTATCATTCTCTCCATTCATCGCGTTATCCCTTTCATATCTAAATCCCAGCTTTGACTCATAGGCTATGTTTCATCTTTCTGTGGGCTGCTGTTCTACTGGCTGTGCATATGTGTTTGGGCATAGCCCTGAAGCATGCCTCTCTGCCAACAAACCACGCACGTCATGCCTGCTGCTTACGTAACACACACACACACACACACACACACACACACACACACACACACACACACACACACACACACACACACACACACTATTTATAGAACTTTGAACCAGAGTAGAAAGATAACATAGTATCTCATGTCTTTTTGAATTTCCATTTTGAATAAACAATGAGAATAACAAGTATGTACTACACATTTGATCATACACAAAAAAACCCCCATTGCCATAAGCACTTTGTTATTGCAAAATCTTAATTTGTTTTATCTAGATTTAAAAAAACAATTAATGTGTTCAATTTTTTGTAACATACAGCAGGATATCACCTATGTTCTGCAGTAATCTGAACAATACCTTATATAAGAAGCTTTCACAACTATACTTAATAGTTTGAATATCTAAACCCTGATGAAGAAGACCATGTGTAACATCTGAATGAGACTCTGCTTCATTCAAAAGTGAACTTTGAGAAAAGTAGGAGAAATCTGTAGAAGCTGTCACACTGACTGGAAGTCCTACAGCACTCATATTTCAGATTAGCCCTCATGCATAAAAACTTGGAAACAGATGACAACACACCACCAGATTATGCTATTAATCTTCTCTGACAAAAAGGGCAATTGGAGACCAGGGGAAATGCAAACATGAGAATAAACTGGTCAGGTGTAAAATGTATGTTCCCAATGTTTTTAAGGCAGTGCATCACCTATACAGTTAGATCAGACTGCTCAATAAAAAAGTGTCTGACAAATGTAGCTTGTGACTCAATCTTTCTACAAAACTCCATATATAGACACTCAGCAGTCAGGTGAACGTAAAATACAACACGTAATAATGTTTAGGGGACAATGAGTGTTTCAGCAAACACTCATGTGGGTGTGAGTGATGACCTTTTTTCTTTCAATGACAACCAAGTGAATATGACTGAAAAAGACATAAGGATCTGCTGTTATACATAGACATCTCTCAGAGTCTGTGCATATCTTGCTCCTGGGACAGTTATGTCAGAGTAAGTATGATGTCCTTGGATCTTTTTTATAAACATAATCACTACTCCACTGCTGTTGTGAGTGGATATCTGTAAACAATGTGTATAAGTATCCAGATAAGATTAATTTAAGACAAAATCATTATTTCCATGGATTTTCCATGATAATTATCTCTCGCTAATGATCAATCGGTAAGGGAAAAGTGACAGAACATGCAGTCTATAGACTGGCTTTTAATTTAACAATTCAAGTTAACAGTTTCTTACTTCACCTTTTGAAGTAATTTTTATTTTGCTTGCTGCTCCCATAATGCAAGCATAGGTTTTAGAATCATGTGTTTAAATTAAGGAACACAACTTTAACATGATTTCTATTATTTTGCCAAGAGTGCCAACTATTAATAATAGTATAAGAATTTATTCATGGTGACACATTCACGATCATGACAAATATAAAGGGCAGTTACATTTATACATGTTTATAACAAATCCATTACCACAAGAATAACAATCTGCCTTTCTGACATTCAGAAAGAAGTATCTATTACATTTTAGGGAATTTTGAACTAGAATATAATTAAATGTAACCTTGAGAAATTATTGGAGACTGAATGTAGTATTTAGAGAAGGTCTAAATGTCTCCCCCTGCATATTCAAACATTTCCTTCCTCAGTTCAGTTTGTCAAAAATACTTTCTACTTTCTTTTACTTTGCCCTCAAGAGTAACACACAGTTGAAATGGATAAGGAAAAAATGTGGGTGTGGAAAACAGGAATAATGATATGCTGTTGGCTACAAAGTTTAATGGACTCCAGTCACTTAACAGCTCAAATGTTATGCATCATTTAGCTCTACTCCCAAATTAACGACAACTAAACATGGCATAAGCAGAAAAGCAGAAAAAGTTCAGCTTTATCACAGGAAATCTTCATTTTGGTTGGTAATACTGTGACCACTAGCACAATTTGTAGGTGACTGTACCAGTGGTCAAACATGAGGGCAGTTTCTCACAATTAATGATTGAGTAAAACCTCTGCACTAAAATGTGTTAAGTGCTCACACACAATATTGAAGCAGCGGTAGGTAAGCTGTATAACAATAACATTGTCATACTTGCTAAAAATATTACTATTTTCTGACCATAGTTCATGAGACAGATAACTGTGAAAATAATCACTCTTCTGTCTCCACATGGCTCTTATGGCAATATTCTTGCCATTTTGCAAGAATCCACCATGTCCGAATCAAACCAACCAATCAGAGGCAGGAAGAGTGACTGATGGAGTGTCAGTGTTTGTGCGTGCTCACGTGGTCAAGGGCGATTCAGTGAACAGCTTCAGGAGCTTCGCAAAACAACTGCAGTTAAACAGTCACAATCAATGCAAAAACTGCCCATCCCTCCTTTGCCAGCAATAGATTACATGACAAAGACAAGTAAAAAAAAAAAGAAAGAAAGAAAAGCATGCCAGAAAGAAAGCATTACACAAGGGCTGAGAAAAAACAAGGATCGACATTGGAACAGTTTTTCAGAGGTGGAAAGAGCTATAGAACCTGAAAGGATTTAAACTATAAGCTGAGTTAGCCACATTTCTGCTTGACAGGAAGCTAATTACCCCTGCTTCATTTGTTTTTGATTGGATTTTTAAAATAATTAATTACAAAGCTAAGATGGTAGTTATTGGTTACAGTAATTCTGTAGTATTACTCATTTTCCTGAGAGGTTGCAGTAAGGCTATTGTTTATTGTTTTTTTTATTTTGAAAAATGCATAAAAATTGTGATATGCCCATAATGTCACATCAGTTGGGTGTTTGTCCTGATATTTGTGTCCCTGTGCGCTCTCACAGCTACGTGATCTCATAAGTAGTTTATTGCTCATGTAGCACTTTTCATGACTGCTTCTGTTATCATTGATCTTTTTTTACTATTGCATGTTAGTTATTTTACCAAATAGATATTGTTGTAGATTGCATTTCATGTACAAAAGATTTTCTCCTGCACATCTATTGGCCAGTGTTGGCATTTTCACAATGCAATATGCTAAAATCTAGCCAAACATACTGAGTTGACAATGTAATGCACATCTATTTATATTATGGTCAGTTGTAAAACAGATAACAGTTAGCTGAAAATTCAATATTTCCACAGAATGAATACAGAGGGGAACTGTTAAGTTAAAATAACCAAACTGTCCCTGGTCTCTGCTTAGATAATGGGTTGAAATGTTTTATTATTCAGAACTCATCTGGCATTGGATGTCATCTTTAATGACCATCTGATCTCCCATTCAGAATGTTCCCAAAAATTACCAGAAGTTGAAAAGCCCCTGAGAATGGCAACAGTAACTGATTGTTATACAGCGTTCTGCCCTCCTTTCTCATGCTAATGCTCTGAAAAGGACAGAGTAGATGAGGACAGTGTTTAAGAATAATGATAGGTAATATTTGCTCCCGCTGGACCACAACTGATTTGTCCTGCCCCGCTCCCCCTCCCCCACTATTTTCACCCCATGTACATTGTTTTAAAAGGTCATTCTCAGTAATAGGTTTTCTGACATTCCTGAAGACATTTTGCATTTGGCTCCCTTGCAAAATCATAATCATTGTGGAAAAAACGAGGAATAGCAGACGATGAAAATGCAAGGCTCAGCCAAGAGCAGCAGGAATACTGGACTGTGAAGAATTCAGACTTAACCTATCTGCACTTAAAATTAGAAATACAGTTTTCTTGGCCACAGGGGCAGAGGCCTTAAAGCAGATTCCCAATCTTAGCATCTAAGCTCCAGCAGGAAACTGCGTGGATTATGACAGGAATCTATTAGCTGAGATTTTATCACATCCTTATCAGAGTACAATAAGATTTCATCTTCACAACTCAAGTCTCAAAAATGCATTTTGCTTCATCCAAATAAACCCAAGGACAGATTTGGTTATACAAGTCTATCCATCGTGATATCTGGCATAATAGTCATATTCAAAAGAAATTCTATGGAAATTAGAGTAAAAGTAGTGGCATCTGAGTTTGCTAATATACGTGAACTGTAGTTTTTAAGTCAGGTTCATTATAACAAAAATTTTCATTTAGGTTCTTTTTTTTCTATAACTTTTTATTTGGAAAAAGAACACTTACATCCAATCACAACAATACAATCCACCTTTTCCATTTTTTTAACAATATATCCCATATACCCCCCCCCCCCCTCTCAAAATAAATAAATAAATCTATTTTAAGAAAGAGTAACAAACAAAGAACAACCCCCCACCCGAGCCCCCCCCCCACTCGGCTCACCACAACCAACAAACGTCAATGACTGTTCATGGTAGATGAAAAGGTATAAAAGAAAAAAGAAAAAACAAGCACACAAAACTAGTTCTGTAGTACAAACAAATTCTTGAAATAGGAGATAAACGACTGCCATTTATTGTAAAATTTGGCAGTACATCCTCTCAACGTGTATTTGATTTTTTCCAGTTTTAAGAAAAACATGGTGTCCTTAAACCACCTGGAAGTAGATGGGCATGTAGCAGATTTCCAGTGCAACAATAATGAACGTCTTGCTGGTAAGGATGTGAAAGCAATAATGTCCTTCTGCTCAGAATTAAGTGAGAGTGATGGGTCACAAATCCCAAATATGGCTGTAAGAGGGCAGGGTTGGAGATTAACCCCAAGAACAGTGGACATGATCGTAAAGTAGCCCACCCAGAAACCTTTCAGATCAGGACAGAAAAAGAACATGTGACTTAGATGACAGGGGCTACCATGGCATCTGTCACATTTGTCCTCCACGTCCGGAAACATCTCAGACAATCTGGACTTAGAATAATGTACTCTGTGCAAGACTTTAAACTGGATAAGTCCAAGACGAGCACAAGAGGTGGTAGAATGCGTCCTCCCCATAGCCTGTTCCCAAGATTCCTCATGTATCCGCATACCCAATTCGTTTTCCCATGTACGTTTGAGCTTAGCATAAGAGTGGTTGCTAAAAGCTGAGATATTATCATATAATTTTGAAATAATACCTCTGTGATGAGGAACACAAGAAAGCATGGTTTCCCACTGCTGTTCCGGAGGTAAATAGGGGAAATTGGTGAAACATTTTGCCACAAAACTGCGAGCCTGAAAATATCGAAACATATGAGAAGCAGGGAGTCTGTAACGGGAAGACAAATTGGCAAAACTATCAAAGACACCATCTACATACAAATATTTAAATTGAGTAATACACTTATCATTCCAAACTGAAAACATAGAGTCCAGAACTGATGGCGGAAATAAATGGTTGTTATGTAAGGGGCCTAAAGAAGATGCAGCTAAAAATTTGAAATGATGTCTAAACTGGTACCAGATCTTGAGCGTGTTAAGTACCACTTGATTATCAGTGTATAAAGAAGGTTTTGTGGGTAAAGAGGAGTAGATTAGAGCAGATATAGAAGAACCCCCGCAGGATGATAACTCTAATTTACACCAAGAGGATCCAGGTGATCCCAACCAGTAACAGAGTTTGTGGATGTGAGCAGCCCAATAGTAATTTAGAAAATTTGGTAAAGCGAGTCCCCCACTAAATTTGCATCTTTGCAGCAAATTTGCATCTTTGAGTTACGGACCCGAGGTGGTTTCCCACCCCAAATAAAGGAGCAAATAATCCTATCCAGTGAATCAAAAAAGTGTTTTGGCAGAAACAAGGGAACTGATTGAAATAGAAATTTTGGTAAAATATTCATTTTAACAACATTTATCTTACCGATTAATGACAGGGGGAGGCTACCCCATCTCTTAATATCAGTATTGATATTTGAAATAAGGGGAGTGAAATTTGCAGATGCCAGGCTCGCTAAGGAACGAGTCACGTTACATTTAGGTTCTTAATTTTTCAAAGGAAATTGTATTGAAACCCAGTGGTAAAAAGCATTATACATATTAACATGTTTAAGAGTATACACAAATATACACTCACCGGCCACTTTATTAGGTACACCTTGCTAGTACCAGGTTGGACCCCCTTTTGCCTTCAGAACTGCCTTAATCTTTCATGGCAGATTCAACAAGGTACTGGAAACATTCCTCAGAGAGTCTGGTCCATATTGACATGATAGCATCACGCAGTTGCTGCAGATTTGTCGGCTGCACATCCATGATGCGAATCTCCCGTTCCACCACATCCCAAAGGTAGGCTGTGGCTTGAGACAATGCACAATTGGTACTAATGGGCCCAAAGTGTGCCAGGAAAATATCCCCCACACCACTGCACCACCACCAGCCTGAAAGCAGGATGGATCCATGCTTTCATGTTGTTGATGCCAAATTCTGACCCTACCATCCGAATGTCGCAGCAGAAATTGTGATTCATCAGACCAGGCAACATTTTTCCAATCTTCTATTGTCCAATTTTGGTGAGCCTGTGCAAATTGTAGCCTGTTTCCTGTTCTTCACTGACAGGAGTGACACCCGTTATGGTCTTCTCTTGCTGTAGTCCATCCGCCTCAAGGTTTGACATGTTGTGCGTTCAGAGATGCTCTTCTGCATGCATCGGTTGTAACGACTGGTTATTTTAGTTACTGTTGCCGATCTATCAGCTCGAACCAGTCTGACCATTCTCCTTTGACCTCTGGCAGCAACAAGGCATTTGCGCCCACAAAGCCGCCGCTCACTGGATATTTTCTCTTTTTCGGACCATTCTCTGTAAACTCTAGAGATGGTTGTGCGTGAAAATCTCAGTAGATCAGCAGTTTCTGAAATACTCAGACTATCCTGTCTGGCACCAACAACAATGCCACGTTCAAAGTAATTTAAATCACATTTCTTCCCCATTCCAATAGATGAACTGCAGCAGATCGCCTTGGCCATGTCTACATGTCTAAATGCGTTGAGTTTCTGCCATGTGATTGCCTGATTTGACAGTTGCATTTATGAGCAGTTGGACAGGTGTACCTAATAAAGCGGCCAGTGAGTATATTTTGCATATAATGAGATGCAAATATTCTTGGCTTGGCTTTAAGTTCCATTCTGCATTAACCATCCATTCAGAAGATAATACACATCCTTCCTCTTGTTTCTAATATTCTGAAAATACCTTTAAGAAGTTTTTTTAAAACACCCATTGTCTGAACCTCTCCTATGTCACTGCACCAACCAATGAGAGAGAGAGTGAAGGAGAGCATGTCACAGCTATGTCAGCTTTTGTTCACACAATATCGTAGGGCAAATGAAAATGCTTGGCAGGGTGCTGACTACTCAGTTCCATTCATGTGATCTGGCAAATGTGCAGAGGTGGCCAGCACCACACAAGAACAAAAGGAGAAACTATCTTTCCACCCCAGAAAGCAGGGACCATTGTGCTTTCCTGAGCTCCAGGTTAGAGATGTCCGTGGCATTGTTGGGACATAAACTTAGTGATAGGACAGAAGCAGAGTCAATGACATTTTGGACAAAGAATCATGCACTCATGCCTTATATAAAGAGAGATTAGGACTCTGACAAGCTGTAGTTTAGTAGTAGTCAGGTTCAGGGGTATCTTGAATTCTGACCTATCTATACTACCATCTTGGATGCTTTCTGTGAACAGATGCAAAGCACTTTGTATGTCGCTCTAGACAAAAGCATCTGCTAAATGCCCAAAATGTAAGCAAGCATTTATTTATGATTCAATGACAAATTCTGAAATGCTTTGTGAATCTTGTAAGCTTTGTGAACTTTACAAATTTTGTAAGTTTAAGCATAAAAAACATGCTGTCATGCACATACACACACAGAGAGCATGAAAAAGACAAAAATATTCTTATGCATTAACTCAGGGGGAAGGGAGAGATCCATTTTCAAAAGAATGTATTTATACAGACACTCAAAGAGGCCTCAGGATTTCCTACATAATGAAGTTCAAAAAGTGTTCAGTTATACACACATTTATGCAGAGAGGAAAATAAGTAAAATATAAAAAGGAAACAATTGGTTACAAAGACTGAAGAAAATCCCTCTAGTTCTTTATCATGTTATTAATGGGTTTAAATGATGTCTCATTAGCTTAATCTAATATGTATTTAATTGGTTTTAGACCTGTAAACTAATAAAATTATCTAGCACTTCGAATGACAATATAACAGCAATTTTTCCCTGCTATTAGACTCAGAAACAGTCCATCATGTGACTGGTGTGCAAAACGACACTTTTCATTCAGTTTTTTTATGCAGCTCTGCTGA
The DNA here is from genome assembly GCF_052324685.1 of Brachyhypopomus gauderio. Taxonomy (NCBI): domain Eukaryota; kingdom Metazoa; phylum Chordata; class Actinopteri; order Gymnotiformes; family Hypopomidae; genus Brachyhypopomus; species Brachyhypopomus gauderio. The sequence goes on from NC_135227.1 coordinate 12,292,644, forward strand.
AGCAGGGCAATGTACAGAATATTGTATTTTAGGGAATTCTAAAATATCCATATGGAAAATCCAAATACCATAAACCTAAGAAAAAAAATAAGCTTATCATAAAGAAATTGACATTAATGGATCTAAAATCATTTATACACATCTCCCTAGTCCTTTGGGTACAATGTTGGACTTTCTTTTTCAGCTCACTGAAGTTTCAGCTCACCAGAGGTTTTCCACAGGGTTGTAATGATGCACACATATGCTGGTTTGGTGTGATTTTCAATCATCCCTATTCAGTATTTATACATCATTTCAGAAATGCTGCATCTCACTAACGAGAGCACTAACATTAAGTGACCGACAATAATTACAAAAACAAAAAGGCTTATAAAGATCGGAAGATTGCCCACAGATGGTGTGGCTAATGCCTTGTTGAGGTTAATATAATGGGCCAAATGGTGTGAATGTTTAATCACATTCATTTTTCTTATGCATTGTGTGTTTATTCACTTTTTGCGATGCAATTATTGCACATGTTCATATAATGATGACAATGAAAATACAATTTATTGTACTGTACTGTACTAATGTACTGTAATCCAAATAGATCATCTAGCATAAATGTTTAAGTTGCTTTGAGAATGTTTAGGAAGGCTATGACTTTGTATGTATTTTGTGGTATACTGGTGGTAGCTCTGAAGATGTTCAAAATTTTTTTAAAAGCAGAGCTCAAAAGCAAAAAGAGAAACACTGGGAAGTCCACATGCGTAAAAAAGGTTAATTAACATGATCGTTCACATAGAAGTGAAACTCGAGAGGTTATGGCACATCGCTGTCAAATTTGATGATTTAAAAAGACAAGCCTTTGAGTTTGCTAACAGTGGGTGTGTCCATAGTTATTAACAGCAATAGTTGAAAAATAAATAAAATCATATGAAATTATAATAAAGAGCAAAACATGGACCAAAATGAACATGCACAGAGCAATGAACCACAAAATGAAGCATACACATTACTACCAATAATCAGCACAGCTTTATTCTCATTAGCACTCATTAACACTTATTAACACTCATTCCGAGAAAATCTACAGCTAATGGCTTGATAAATGCAAGGGGAGGGCCTTCTAAGAGCTACTCTCAGAGGGCCAGTGCATTGCAACATGAACACTGACAAAGCCAGTCAATTCCATCTTCTGTAGGTTTAATCATACAACTGTAACACATGCAGTTTACCATACATATTCAGACAGGTGGTCCCCTTTAAAGTGCTTTTAAAATTTTCAAAACAAAGAACAGATCAAAAGATGCTTAGCTAATTAGATAACCAGCATGTATGATGACACTCAACCACCCACACCCAAATTCATGTAACCAGAATGACCAAATTAAGGTACTGTAAAAAGGTAAACAGTGGTTGAGATAAATATTGCACTTAAAGGGGATTGACAAATAGTAGGAAACAGACACGGTGACTGGAATATAATGCAGTCAGTGCTATCAGAAATGGACTGCTCATAGGTCAGAATGTGTAGATGTGTAAATGTGATAGGGGAGCTGAGGTTCAATACAGTTAGACCAGTGATGGTTCTTCTATAAAGGGAGAAGTGCTATGTGTTCAGAAGTGTAACAGTACTTTGGTAAAAACTTCTTCACAAGGATTTGAAGCATTTGGCAGATGGCAGAGGTTTGAAGATGCTGTGGCCGGGGTGGGTCGGGTCTCTGCAGATGATTATGGTTCTGCAGCAGTGGGTTTTGTAGCTATCCCCTAGTGTTGGAATCTGTGAGCTGGTGATCCTCTGGGCCATTTTAATGATGTGCCGGAGGGCCTTCCTGTTCTTAGAGGTGCAGTCAGAGCGCCATGTTGTAATGCAGTATGTGATGATGGACTCTACAGTGCCTCTGTAGAAGCTGACCAGTAGCTATTGTTGGAGTTGTGCTTTCTGTTGTGTTGATGGACTATAATAGATCTTGATGTGGAGTCCAAGGTGTCTGAAGCTCAGAATCAACTTCACCCTCCGCTGTTGATGCTGATGGGAAGGTGACCATTTTGTTTCAGTCTCCATAGGTTCACCATTAATTATATAATAGCTCTGCTCAGTTTTCCATTTGTGGAATATGTGAATGCTAGATAACAGTGGTTACACTGTCGATACAGAAGTTTATGGGAGCTAAAACGGGAAGCACAGGTTAAGCCCATGTGGCTTCCAGTTTGAGCAGATAGCAATTTGTGCTATCGAAGCAGTCCTGTACTTTAGTTATCACTCCCTCTAACTAGCCCCTGACAGTCTACATAGTGGGCTTTGTCCTGGTGATGAGGGGTCTGTATTCTGGCATCAGGAACAATATAAAATAGTAATATGTAATGTGATCAGACCAACCACAGTGGTAGAGGCCACACTTTGTAAGCATTTAATTTTTTAAATTAAGATTTTTCTGGTTGGAAAAATCATCAAACTGATGTCTTATGTTGCACAGTCTTAAGCTGACTACACTCCTCTACTCTAAAGTCCAGATGAGTGTTTTTGTTTGTTTGGTGCATCATGCAGTATAGCCAGCCCTAACTTAGCATTACCTTGTGGAGGGATATGAACTGCATTTAAGAACATTACTGTAAATGGTTATGGCAGATGAAAGGTCTCCACATCAGCATAATAATTTCTATGTCTGGGGAGAAAAATTGTTTGGTAATGTCTATGGACATGCACAGTTTGAACATATACACATACCAAACAGCTTGCCAAACCAAGTGATATACACACTAGCCCATTAACTCGGTAGCTGCATCAGGGATGTTGGAATTCAGCTGGGTTTGAGGGAGAAATAAGGCACAGCTGCTCATTCTGTGTGAAGAAATCCTCAGTCTCAACTTGTTGATCTTACTGACTAAAGACAGTGTCCCCAACGAACAGGCTGTGTACAGTTGGCTCGGTCGGAGGTTCTATGAGCGCTAGCTTGCCCGACCTGCTTCTGCTTCCTCTCCTGCCTCTGCCTGCACCACATCCTCACTGCGGTGGTAATCCAGGAAAGCACCCATGGGAGTAATTTGTCAGGAATCTTGGATGGTACAGGTGGAATACATTTTTTTATTCTAATGTTCAGCATTTCTTGTAGACTGTTGATTATGTGGGCTAGTCATGACTGCATTTATGGTGCACTTTAAAATAAGATAAGTAAAAAAAGAAAGTTCCAGGCTGCTGCATCCATGTGTGCTGGATAACCTTAAAGATATATTCTAAATATCCTGTCTTTAAAGTGTACCAATGGCTGTTCTGCCACTAATAAAACATTTGACATGTACATTGCAAATCTAAAATTGCAAAGATAAAACTCCTGAACCAAGATGTAAGGAAATATCACTTTTCTTTAAGACAATTCTAACCCACGTAGATGTGTGTCAGAAAATGTGGCATTACTCTACACTGCCCAAACAACACCAGGTTAAGTGGGACATGCTTCAACCATGACTGAAATAAAGAGGTAGGTAACTTGTCAACAAGTGGCACATGCTTACTGTAAATATTAAATGATAGCTGATTTGAGGTCAGTAAACTATTTATTATTAACATGTTTACAAATTCCTTTTTTGAAGACATCATATTCCATTCATTTTAATTTGCTGTTGTACCCTTTATGACCCTCCCAGTACAGACTTAGTTCTTACTGCTTATGTTATGCTTTATAGTTATTACACAAGCCATCTGTCTTGTTATCAGAAAGCAGGCTTGTTAACAGGTCAGCGGTCCTTTATGTCCTGTGGTTGCATTTCTACAGATATTAAAGCCATGTGTACACAAGCTAAGAGCCTGGAAGCAGTAGTTTCACTCCCATGGGTTCCAGCCACAAACACATGATTAGATGATGATTACAATTTGGTTTTGGTTCCACTGCAGGACATTTTTATTATTAAATAGAACTGCTACATGGTAGACACAAGTGTTAATTGAACATAATTGCCAGATGTGTATAGGATTGTTTTAAAGTGCAATGTTTACATGGTATATTAAGTTTTAGAATTAATCACAAATGCATAGTCCTGAAATCCCTCATTGCTTCGTTCAGGCATCAGGAGAGGTTTACTGTTTTTCTATATGTCTTGTAACACAAACTAGGCTTAAGGTGTTAATGAATAGGCCCATTAAAAAGAAAGGTTGTTTTACTGCACATTAACAATGCTTAATATTTGCCTATAGTCGCTGCCCTGGAGGTTACACAGTTAATGATTTCTGCTTTGGTGCTCTGTAACTGAAGAAAGAGAGAAGGCATCTGAGCAGCACATGGACAAACGGGAGGTATGGGATATAGAAAGTGCAAATATGTTAGGAAGCTACATACACCACCCAACAACAACTTGCTAATGGAAAACACAAGACAAACAAAAGTGTCTTCCAACCCTTCCTTTCAGCCAAGCCAAATTACAGCTTGTAAAAGATGTGAATAATTCAGAAGAAAGCCGCAGGCACAGACAGCATGCCTGTTATCGGTGTTTTTTTAAGTCCAGTCTTTCTATTTTACATTATTCGCATTCTCACATTTACACTTTACAATAAATTATTACACATACCGAGAAAAGTACTTACCATAAAAAAGTTTCGCCATAAAACTACATATTGATTTCTAATTCGTAATTGCACAAACAAAAAATATATATCTGATCATATTGTCATCCCCAATGTAATATTCAAACCTAACCACCAAAATCCAACTGGCAATTTATTTAGTCTGTCAGAGCTGATTAAATATGATCCACTCTTCCATGGGCACATGTAGCGAAAGACAGACGCTTATAAAATAAAGGCAGTGATAACTGTGTGTCTTATAGTAATATAAGGAATTCTGGGGTGTTCATACAAAACAGTGATATAAATCTGCATTATTTTACTCTGAAACAGTTAAACAGTTTTTACTCATACTTGTACTTTGCTTCTTTTATGTTCCTTCACTTGAGAGTGTGAAAATGGAGAGCCAGGGCTACAACAAAAACACCCTCAAGTTCTCATTTACAAAAGATTGTGCCTAATCTTTAACTTCTGTCATCCGCCTCCAATCACTTTTCTGAGCAGTCGGACATATTTAAACATTAAAATGTATGTAATCCTATTTATAAAATATCATCAAGAAGAACTCACTAGTGTTTAAACATTTTGTAAACCACATGATTACAGTTGAAATATGTGGTAACATGATCACCTCATGGTCCATTTCTATAAAACTACTCATAGCTGAAGGGAACAAAGAAAGCAAGCCAGGGATTCAGCAACTGAATTTTAAATTAAAGCAAATAGCTCAAGAGTAAATAAACTCTTAGGTGCTTAGATACACAGGCTGTACAAAATCCTACTAGATCATACAGTGAACACAATTATCCTCCCAAACCTTACCACCGGCTCATTACATTCAGGGAAATGAAATGAGGATGCATTTTGAGTTAAATCCCCTGAATTTCCACAGCAATAAATAAATAAATGAATAACAGATCGAATTTTCTTATTCAGGCTCATATGATATAGTTCAGCTGATCCCGATACAGTAGATTTCACATGTATTGCACAGTTACTGAGACACAAATTTTATTTCATCACAGGCTCAAAGTTCTAAATTTCACCATAGCAGAAAATAGAAGAAAATTGATATCGCATTCATTAATGTAGCACTGATTCCATTGATCTGACAATGACAGACTGATCTGCACTGTATAGCTGTATTTCAATTTCATAGTATAGCTGTACTGTGAGTTCATTATCTCCGTATAACAATTCATAAACATTTGCCTTTCAGACAACAAAATAGCATATGAATGGATTATAGACAGAGTTATATATTTTTTCAGTTATATAGTTTGCTATCATGTTCATGATAGTCATCCTCCTTATGCTCAAGACACTGAGATGCCTGCTGTTGAATACAGTGCTAATCAGACTATAGAGATCTGCAGTCCATAGTGGAGTGTACGGCTAGCAGAGCCACAGTGTGAGCAGGTGTTTGAACCACCACTTTTCAAACCTCAGGGGCAACAGCCCACTGCTTTTAGATTAAGCCAAAGCTGGTTTCATTTGGAAAAATATAAACATCTCCAATCTTCTTAACCACTTGGAGCACTGACCTAAAGGCATGAAAAGATAGTCACACTCAACAGAACAGATAAAAATCTACTATTCAGCTGAGGGCTGAGGTGTGACGGTGGATAGACCCACACAGCTCACTTGTCGAGCGAAATGTTTATACTGTGATGCACCAATAGATGCTCAACATATATATAAAATCACTGTGTTAACTTTATTAAATATCTGTTTAATTTCTTATTGCTGCTACATTTCTAAGCTAATATTTGATAAGTACATATATACTAGCTAGCAGTTAGGCATTTTATGGCAGGACAATGATGCAAGCAAAGCAATGCTGACACTGTTCGTGAAAACGTTTGACATGTGTGTAGCCAATGGTCATTGAAAGTCTGCTGAAGCACATTAGTACATTAGGCTTTGAACATGTTATGGTCTGTAAGCTAGAACATGTTATAGCATGTAAAACTTAATGTTAGCCTACATTTTGATTCATTTTTATGCTTTGAGAAAGGAGAAGAAAGATACAATTTCACAATAATTTGGTTGAATCATCAGGAATTTACTCTTAAATATGTCTAAACAGTCTAACTATTTAAAACTACTTCCACCATAATATGATTCCACATTGCAGTAAATGCGAATTTAGCCCAACCACTTTTGGAGGTGTGGTGTCACCTGTGGTGGAGCGACTATTATGAGAAACTGAGCCGAACGCAGAGAATTCTATTATAATCTTGTTCTGTAATGTTTGTAAAGATGCATTTTAAACTTTATCACACACCGTACTTAATTTTGGCATTCTTCATTAGCAGAGGGACAACTGGCCTAACTGTTTTTGATTACCATAACATATCACCTCACATAAATTGCAGTGGTTTTCTCCCCTAATAATACTTACTGGTTACCACTCTACTAATTCGGTGTGGACTACTGAACTCAAACAGCTCACAGTTAATCACAGTAATACAAGATCATTCAACATGATGTTGTTGAAGTACACATTGTGGTATGTTAAAATTAAGTGTATTTACAGATTTAAGTTAGTTGGGTTAAATGCTAAAGTAAAAATAGGTCAGTAAAATACAAGTTAATTTAACTTAATCTCAAATAATGATTCACACATGCATAATCAAATGGGAGTGATCAAAATGTTTAACATAGAAAAATGACATTTCACCATTGCTCTAAAAATCCATCAGTCATTTGTAACTTAGGTATGTCAGATTTATAGCTTAAAGGTCATAGTTAACCAGACCACAGGTTTTAGGTGTGTTATTTTCTGTACATTTGTCTTACAAATAAGTAAGATATAAGTAAGGTATTGTGGAGCAAAACAATCTTACAAGTTATTTTAGGTGCCATGTTGGGTTTGGAGTGTTAATTGAAAACACATATATCACAATTTCTTTCTTTATTTGTTCACTTCCAACTTCCAAATTTGGTATTATTATGTATTTCAAAAAAGCTGACCAGAGCTACATGTTTATGTGAAAATTAAGGGTGTGTAGAAGTTGGGCAGATTAGACTGAATTGGTGATTGAATCACACTCTGTCATATATTAAAATTCTAGAACAGCAAGTATCAACCTTTGATGTCTGTTTGAATCTGTTAATTTGTATTAGTACATACCATCCAAAAGGTAAGAATTTTGTCATATGAAAAAAAATGCTTTGTATGAATAAATATGATTTCTCTGTATTGCTGGTAAATCTCCACTGAAAGTTGAGGTCATGTACAGATTTATGAATTCACTTCCCCACTAATCCATAGAGGCATCCATTAAATAACAGCACATCTGCCTTTGTTAAAAAAAATCCATGTGACGTCAGCAATTGTAGATATGCCATGCATAACATGCAGAGGGTAGCTCTTAAGATTCTAGTAGCTGTCACGTATGGCTACGCCCCCTCTCCCCGCTGTCACTCCAACGTCTCTGTTCCTCGTGGTTTTGTTATTCTCTGCCTGTTTATCCCGCCCAGCTCGTTGTCTCTGATTCCTCGTTTGTTACCACGCCCCTGTCATCATTGTTTGCACCTGATCCATGTTTGGTGTTCTGTGTATATATAATCCCTGAGTGTCCCTTGTCCCTTGTCGGATGTTTTGGATGTTTGATTGTTCTCTCCCTCGCGCTGTTGTATTCGTGTGCCCTGTTCCCGGTGTTATACTCTCTGTTGGTTATTTCTCTGTTCTGTGTTATTACAGCCTGGTTTTGTTTCGTGTCTGTCTTCATCATGCCCCTGTACCTGTCTCATCTGGATGGCTCTCCCGTTGTGACCCCTGCCCGTGACTTCGACTACGATTATGGAATGCCCTGTAATAAATCTCGCTCTTCTCTGCGTTTGTGTCCATCTCCTCGCTCCGTGGCGCAAGCTACGTTACATAACATCCGACCTTACCAGGACACAGCGAGAGAGCGAGACTCTGGTAAGTTCAATCGCTGTAATGAGATGTTGGCTGGTTTAATTCGGTTCGACTCTCCGGTATTACAGCGTGAACGAACCAGAGACAGGAATTCCCCTTGCGCTGTGGGTACAGGGGAGTCTCGTCGCTGTAAAAACAAAGCGAAATCACTTTCGGTTTCTAGCTTTAGCGACGAACTCCCTGATAAGCGCTACGTGTCTGCCCGACTCGACACTCACTACAGGGAGGAGCAGCCTGTAGCACGAGACTCGGGCAGACGGAATGAATGTGCAGACGAGCGTTGGCTTGGCTCTCGGTTGGCTTTCAAAAGCCATTGTGAGCTCCCGATACCTCCGACGAGGCGGAGTCACAATGAAAGCCACCGAGAAGCAGTTGTGTCTGTATGTTCTTCCAGGCGCAGACCAGACCGGGGAAGGAGGAAGACCACGCCTCCGACTCAGAGCCCCGTCGCCACAGCGCATGCAGAAGTCACCTTCCATGAGGAGCACCTCCCTCCTCTGATCCTGCCAGCTTCTCACCTTAAGACGGCAAAGAATTTTTTGGGGGGGAGTAGTGGACACTCACGGCAAGAGTGGCCGACTCCGCCCCCCGGTGACGTCAGTGCGGCGACTCCGCCCCCCGGTGACGTCAGTGCGGCGACTCCGCCCCCCGGTGACGTCAGTGCGGCGACTCCGCCCCCCGGTGACGTCAGTGCGGCGACTCCGCCCCCCGGTGACGTCAGTGCGGCGACTCCGCCCCCCGGTGACGTCAGTGCGGCGACTCCGCCCCCCGGTGACGTCAGTGCGGCGACTCCGCCCCCCGGTGACGTCAGTGCGGCGACTCCGCCCCCCGAGGACGTCAGTGCGGCGACTCCGCCCCCCGAGGACGTCAGCCCGGCGGTTCCGCCCCCCGAGGACGTCAGCCCGGCGGTTCCGCCCCCCGAGGACGTCAGCCCGGCGGTTCCGCCCCCCGAGGACGTCTCGTCCACGCCGGTTCCTGTACCCGCGACCCGGAGGAGGTGGTCCACACCGGCCGCTGTTCCCACTGCCCGCCTGCCGGCTCCTGTTCCCGCTGCCCGCCTGCCGGCTCCTGTTCCCGCTGCCCGCCTGCCGGCTCCTGTTCCCGCTGCCCGCCTGCCGGCTCCTGTTCCCGCTGCCCGCCTGCCGGCCCCGCCTGTTCCCGCTGCCCGCCTGCCGGCCCCGCCTGTTCCCGCTGCCCGCCTGCCGGCCCCGCCTGTTCCCGCTGCCCGCCTGCCGGCCCCGCCTGTTCCCGCTGCCCGCCAGCGGGCCCCGCCTGTTCCCGCTGCCCGCCAGCGGGCCCCGCCTGTTCCCGCTGCCCGCCAGCGGGCCCCGCCTGTTCCCGCTGCCCGCCAGCGGGCCCCGCCTGTTGCCCTTGGGACTGTGCTGCCCCCTGTTGGGCATGGACTTTGTGTTCCCCCTGCTCCGCCATGTGCCTCCTATGTTCCGTTGCCCGTGTTCCCCTTGCTCCCTGGTCCCATCCCTGGTTTTGTTTTGGTCCCTGTCCCCGTGGTTGTGTCTGTTCGTGTCCATGTTCCTGTTCCTGTGTCTGTTTCCTGTGGTGTCATCCCTGTCCCTGTCCCCATGTCTGTTCCCCAAGTTGTCACCCACCTTGTGCCAGTGCCTGTCTCCGTTGTTCATGGTGTCTTTGCCTCTGTGTTTGCCTCCACCCTGTCCCCTGGCCCCACTCCTGTGTCTGTTCCCAGTCCTGTCCCGTCCAGCCCTGCTCCCGTGCCTTGCCCGGTCCCTGCCTGTGTTGCCATGCCCCGGCCCAGCTCCTGGCCAGTCTCTGTTTCCCCTATCTCTGTCCTGCCTCAGGCTCCTTGTCCTGCCTTGCCCAGTCTTGTCTGTCCCGTAGCGTCCTGTCCCGTGTCCCCTGTCCCTCGCCGTGTACCGTGGTTCCCCGTCCTGTCCGAGTCTGGTTCCTGTCCTGTCTGCCCTTGCGTGCCCCGGAGTGGCACGCTTTGAGGGGGGGTACTGTCACGTATGGCTACGCCCCCTCTCCCCGCTGTCACTCCAACGTCTCTGTTCCTCGTGGTTTTGTTATTCTCTGCCTGTTTATCCCGCCCAGCTCGTTGTCTCTGATTCCTCGTTTGTTACCACGCCCCTGTCATCATTGTTTGCACCTGATCCATGTTTGGTGTTCTGTGTATATATAATCCCTGAGTGTCCCTTGTCCCTTGTCGGATGTTTTGGATGTTTGATTGTTCTCTCCCTCGCGCTGTTGTATTCGTGTGCCCTGTTCCCGGTGTTATACTCTCTGTTGGTTATTTCTCTGTTCTGTGTTATTACAGCCTGGTTTTGTTTCGTGTCTGTCTTCATCATGCCCCTGTACCTGTCTCATCTGGATGGCTCTCCCGTTGTGACCCCTGCCCGTGACTTCGACTACGATTATGGAATGCCCTGTAATAAATCTCGCTCTTCTCTGCGTTTGTGTCCATCTCCTCGCTCCGTGGCGCAAGCTACGTTACAGTAGCTGACTAATAAACACTATGAAAAAAGCAGGTGATGGAATATGCTGCCCGACACTCCTTTTTTCCAACAGGACAATACCAAATATTTTGCCCGTCCTGACCCTATACCCTCAGATTTACACAGCTTTTTGTCAGTGTACCCCACAACTATCCAAACTATTCTTTTGGTTGATGCCACTGGTTGCATTTCGATATATTTATTTATTTAAGAGCCAATTTCATCGCAAAAAAGACCCACAGTAGCGTCCTGGATATGTACAACGAATATGCAGGTTTTGTAAAGGCATGTTAAATAGGTTTCCATTATGCCGTTTACAATAAGGAGCGGAACGCTGATGTTATAATTTTGTACCGGTCTATGTATATGACTGTACTGGTAATTGTACAACATAGGCTAGCTACACAGTCACGTCAAGCATTTCACGCTCAGGTGTAGTCAGCACCGTTGAATATGAATTATGAAGCTTCAGTGCTACTTAAATAAATAACGCTATATGCATCATTCAAACTAAGGAGAAAATAGTTGATTTTAAGAGTTGATTTAACGCAAGACGTGTTTGGCATTTGACATAAAGGTTATTTATGATTGAGCTTACGCTAATGGGACTTCATTGGAAATGCCATTAACTATCCAGCAGACGCATTTTTCACAAGGTCACCGTAGCTGTACTTATAGACATTTACACAACACGTATTTCTTCTTACCGTATACTCCTTGGCAAATAATGCCCTCGAGAAACGCAGTCAGCAACCACAGGAGACCAAGAACTATATCCATCTTTACGTTAGTGTCAACATGTCCTGTTCTGAGGCGACGGGTTCCTCGGGCGGCAAAAGACTTGAATGTGGCGCTCGCAGTCTTATTTCTCACGGTGTTTGGCAACGGAATCAAGACAGTGAACGTTTAAAGGAAATTCAATGCAAGATTTAAGAGACCTACTTGAAAGGTCGTACATAGTTTGTTTTTGCTTCTAATGGGTCTTGTCGTGAGCAGCGAAAAGGCAATTCACTGGAATGGGCAGAGCAGGTGATCACGCAAGCCCTCAGAATGATCTTCTCCAGCAGAAAACCCGATTCATGGCAAAAGAGACCTGAATAGCCAGTGAAAATAATGATCTGCACTAGGATGATTTGTCTTCTTCGTCGTTATGTCCGCCTCCAAAATGTAATGATGAATTCAGTGAACAAATCACCGGTGCTCCGAGGAGACCTCCTTCACCCATTCATAATCACATAGTACCGGTGAACGAGAGTACCGGTGGACGCGAAAGGCACAGCAAAAATATTCCTTGATGCCGTGGGAAGCGGACGCACGGCGCTCACAGTCAGCCTACTGATTTTGGCTCCTCGCACCGCGTACGACTCATCTCCGACGGGTAAGGATGGATCCGTTTCATAAGAGCCCTGTGACCTAGTTCATCCCACCAAGGCCTCTTAACCCGGCGAAAAAAGGATGCCACATATGAACGTATGTGTTATGTCCCCGATTTTCTTGATGAATCGCAGTTCACAGGGAATGAATTTCAAGGGTGGTCAGCCACGCTGCGCCATACGTGCTGCGCTGGAGCGCCGAGACCCAGCTGGCTGCCTACGTCAAAGTGCGCGTGAGCGCGCAGCTCTCATTTGTATGAGAAGCACTCGCGCTCGCAAAAACGCGCAATGCTCGGTTAGCGGAGCGACGCCAACCGTGCTTCATTATACACCGAAGGGTGTCGTATATAAAGGCTTAAACGTAAAGGCTTCTGCTAAAGCTTGGCCGTTTTACTTGCTGCAAAATGTTAGTGCGATATCTATTGCTCTTCTTAGAGCTGTTGGTAAGTTCATTGTCATCGAGAGTTTTTTTCTGCAGGCTGATGTCTGGGCCTGTGGAGGCAAAAGTTCAACCTTTATAGTATAGAAATTGCAGACGCACATAACTCGAAAGGTTATCAGTCTGTGCTGAAATATACACCTCCTCGGTTACAAAGCGTTGCTTAATAGTTTGCTTGCCAAGTTTTGATGATCTCTAATAAATGCCCATATGTCTCAGGATAAGAACATATCCTTTTAAGTACTGCCACATACACATAAAGAAGCACATCTAGGTATCAAGTATATCTTAGTTATTACCGGCACTTAATGACACACTACATAGATTTGCGGCAAAGCACACTGCGCTCATGTCTTCATTGTCTTATAAATCTAAATGACAAGTGCTATAGTAGCCTTAATTATAACGAATAGGCCAGCCTTGTCAGAGGGGCTCCAGAACTGCAGTTGTGTACATATAGTGCCATCTTCTGGAAAAGACGAAGGGGAGGGGAGTCAACTGGCAAAGATATGCTAATGGACTATATAACTGACTCCGGCAATCCTCTTTAGGGTAAAGGGAACTGAGGAGAGTTAGGTGGGCTGCATATAGATGGCTGCTTGAGTCTCTGAACCCACCGTTCAGTTTGAGTAATAAAGTAGTTTCTAGTAGTAGTTTCTAGTCTTCCTAATGCTTGCTTCCTTCATGGCACATATGGTATGTTATCACATATCAAATTGTCCCAAAAGCAATGTCAAAAGATCACTCAACATCGATGAAAGATTGTGAAGTTGGATACATGTGAACCTAGTAGAGAATTCTAGAGGTTGAACCAAATTTTACAAATCCATAAAATGTAATTCCATCGCACAACATGAAATGCTAAATCATCTGCCACTTTGAATATTTTACATTACAGTAGAATGTGCTAAAGTCAGGGAGTTTAGGCTGCTGAGATTTGTGACAATCTTGCACAAAGATCTAGTGTATCTTTGCTATTTAATAAATATTAACCCCTAGATACATTTCTTGCAAATTCATGTAAGCACCAACACTAAAAACTGGCTTCATGCATGTCTATGAGGTGTGAAAGGTAAACATAAAAATCCCAACAATTTACTTGTTATTATTACTCTAATACAGGATATTTGTGAAAGTCATCCATACTAGAGCTCGAATGCACTAATATGGATAATTTAATCTGCTCTGTATCTGCTTTGACAATTGCAGTCTTATTAATATTTTCTGTCCCATGTACGCTGTGCCAGGATGCCCTAGAGCTGAGAGCTGACCATGAGTCACTGTGATTTCAGACTATATGTAAAGAGACATAAAAATGGTCATGATATACTAAAACAATTCAGACATTCTACTACATTATATAGTATTAGGAACACAAACAGTCAAGATGGAGATCTACTACATCTTGCTATATCTGCTATATCTAATACAGCTGGCTATATAGCAGGGCTCCTACAGTTCTTACACATGCCACTGTGAATAATAAACATGTGAATCTTGTACAGATCTGTCAGCTGTTAACTTTTGCATCAAAACAGGATATGATTAAAAGGAATGTATCCACAAGATGTAGAAAGATGTCCATACATTCTGATCCCTACACATGTTCAATCCAATTTACAGTTTCACACCCATTGCTTGATACTTTAGTATAATGAAAGCTGACACCAGTACAAGAAAATGCACATAAGACAACATGCGTACATCTTGCATAGTCCATTACCACAGCAAGAGGCTCTCTGGCATACTAAATGACAAAAAACTACATTATACATGCAGTTGAGAAGCTAAAAGCCTGTTTGATACAATTAGCAGTGAAATAGTGTTAGGGTGGATGTCATAACAGCAGACAGGTGGTGGTGTGAGGTGTATAAGCAAGGTAGTGTATAGAACCTGGCTGTTGGAACCAGGTAGTGTGTAGAACCTGGCTGTTGGAACCAGGTAGTGTATCAAACATGGCTGTGGAACCGTGACACAAAACTCCCTTCACATCTTGATTTGTTCATACCCAGAAATGTTTTATGAAAGTCACAAAAGGAAGTGTCATAAATGTTAATGTTTTATGATTTGTTTCACCTGATGAACTTGAATTGAAAATGAAATTAATTCGAAAGCCATAAGTTCTCATGTTCAGAAAATGTCCCAAAGACTGTAATACTTTATCAGATTGTAATTCTATTTGCTGCATTGTTACATAGTTACTGAGAGCAGTTTATTAAAGTAGCCTAGTTAAATTAAATACTAGTGATAGACTAATAAATGTGATGCTCTACTGAAACCCATGAATAATTACTCATTTGAACTTGGATCACAAGGTCCTTTAACCTCTCCGTGATGTCTATGTCACATATGATTTTAACAAAGCCTTTGTGCTGTAGTACTTACTCCTAAAATGAATAGGCACAGATCGAATTCTCAGTTACTGCTATGGAGTGCTACAAAAATATTACCACCTGAATGCAAAGAAATTCCACAGACACCTACACTTACCTGCTACTTTAACATACATTAAAATACCTACATTGTTCATACACTCTCTGGTTAATTTATTAGGTCCACTTAAATGCGCATTTTAATACAATTACATACTATAGCCCATCTGTTGCTAGATTCAATTTGTCAGTTATCCAGCACTCTGTTGATCACAGGCCAGCTCCTGACCACAGGGCCACTGCTAACTAGAAGTTATTTGGACCCTTCTCAGAACTGAATTATCACTGACACTGTAGTGTCATTGTAGTGTGTGTTGAGGTGGTAAATGTTGAACAGCACTGTTGCTATGGCTTGTAAATGGTAGTCCAGAGCCTCTATCCAACAAAAAAAGTCTTATGGTCAGAAGTCAGTATTCATAAATGGAGGATGGTTAACACAAGCTGTCCTTGACAACAGAAAGGCTACAGCCTCTAAATACAGACACACAAGGTCTTTCTAACGTCTGTATATCTCAAGTGTATTTTTCCTTTAGATGTATAAGAATTAACTAAATATAAACAATAACATTCACATTCAAATGATCCAAAATGTTCTATTGTAAGGGAATTCATAGTACTAAACATCTTAAGCTTAAGGTGCAGGTAAATTCCTTTGAGTTGATGCAAATTACTGAACAGATAAAACTGGAAGTGCTGAATAATGACCTGAAGGTGGGAGTCCCTGCAGAGAAGCTCTCATGGTTTCACCAAGATTTATACCAAAGTCTGCTCATTTCAAAACAGTCATAATTAAACAATGACATGGGCTGCTACACCAATTATGTGACTGTCATGATGCTTTCACATTTTAAGTTAATTGCCTTAGCTAAACACTTTTAAACACTAACTTTTGTACTGAGAATGTTATGAAGTGAAAATGTATGGAAAGCACCTCCTCCTGTGGCAATACCAATGTTCATATCAAGTTTATCTTGACCCATTTGTAATGCTTGTACAGTATATAAAAAACACTTTGTGTTGCATGTATGTATGAAAGGTGCTATACAAATAAAGATTATTATATGTTTCATGCATACATTATGAGTTCCATAGCCAAGTGTTTGATTTTTTGAAGTTCAATCATTCATTATTCTTTGTTTTCCAGTAAATGTGTATACAAGGTATTTATGACATAACTGTCACATTTTTGCAGTTGTAGTCCATGCGTGACAGTTACTTTGCTTCCTTTCATAACTGTGTGTTGATAATCAGACAAGCAACAAGACAAGCAAACAACCCTCAATTTTCACCTGAAAAAAGAAAATTAATTAGAAAGCACAAGCTATATTACACCAAGCTTTCTAATGCCACCATGTTATTGGCAGTGCAACACCTGAAGTCGACATCCTGAAACTTCAAATTGGAGTGGTCCCTACCTTCTGGACAAGTGAAAATAAGGCTGTAAAGTAAATTTTGATGCACTGCCAATTTCTGAATTTTCATAGAAAGCCTTATGGAACCAACATAAATGATTTGTTAGTAATTGGATTAACATTGGATTTTTGGGCACACAGTATGCACGAGTGGTGACCTTCCAGTGTCTATTTGTAATTTCAGATAATTGATTTCCTTCTGATATAAATTGGATAGTCCTAACATTTTTTGTTCCTACTGGAACATACTCTTCAAATCTAAGTAAACCTACCAAACAAAAGCAATCCTAGTGTGCACAGGATACCATAAATTATATCTCTCCATCAGAGAGATATAATTTTGAATTTTTTGAATCCTCAAAATCTACAGTAAATTGTGGTCTACCTTATAGAATCTTTGGTATAGTTCTATTTGAGTGGCACAGAAGGCTGGAAGCCTTGAACTGAAGGCCAATCAAGTGTGCTCATTAGAATATTAGGACTATGCCCACACAGTTCTCAGATAGGGCTCAGCTATGAATTCTGCTGGCTTTGGGCTAACTTACATTGGGTAACATACAACCATTTTTTGTTATTCATTATCTTCATATCTACATTATCTTCACTGGGACTATAGAAGTCAATAGCTTAGGAAGAATGTGTCTTTTCCAGTAAAAGGCAACCTTTAACCCTGTTCAAGGACAAATATTTCCCTCAAAATGTAATGATCAATCAATCAATTAATCAATCAATCAATCAAATTTTATTTATATAGCGCTTTTTACAACAGTTGTTGTCACAAAGCAGCTTTACAAGTGCCGAGTCCTAGCCCCCAGTGAGCAAGCCAAGGGCGACAGTGGCAAGGAAAAACTCCCTAGTTTTTTTTTTTGCATGAGGAAGAAACTGATACTGAATCCTTTCACAGACTACATGTTAATTATGATCATTCAACAGTTAGCCAGTTGCGACTATCAGATAGATTGAAATGTGTTATTTAACAGTGCCTGTGGCATTACACTGACCATTAGTTGCTAAGTAACAATAGCCACCTTACACTAAGCTGTAGCCAACTACTGTTTTACCAAGAGAACACTAAAAGCATGATGTCCAGGGGTCAGGTGCTCATATTTTTGTTTAATAAACTGTTGTATAAAAGCCATATCACATTCAAGGTCCTGTGCTCCATTGCTTTTCTCTGGCTCAAGGCTGCAGCCAAATCAAAGCCATTGAAGTTTGTCATCACAAAACTACTAGTAGAGTGTCCAGCAAACTTCTTGTTTGCAAACACACATGCACACACACACACACACACACACACACACACGGACTGTACTTCCTCTGAAATATTCATGTCAACACATTTTCAATTATCTTTAAAAATTGCTTGCACAGACAAGTCTCTTCTTGCACAATATTCCTATTCCTAATATTCATAAAAGGAATATTATTTTATGCTATTCTTCTCACTTCACTGTATTACATTTAAAACAAATGAATGAAAACATTTTAAACCTCAGGTCATATAACAATTTTGACAGTAATTAATTTGATGAATGAAAACAGCTGATAAGGTACATTGCAACAGCTTCACATCAAGCACACACATTCTTGCTACATTCCTGCTTTTGCTCACCAATGTGTCATTGTTATTGAATAAATAAATATATAGCACCTGTTTAGTGTTCATGACGTGTCTCCTAAGAAAGGTATTTCGCACTTTTGTAAGCATCACATGAAGATGGTGCAGAGGGTGGCAGGTGATACTTTAGAAGTGCAACCACAGGAGTTCAAAATGTAACATTCAGAACAGGAGAGATAAAACTACATTTTTGAACAGTAAGAGGGTTTGTCATGTTGGGAATGACTTACACTCTGCATTGAGCAATGCTCAAGATGTTTGTGTGGATTAATCCCTTCAGTGTTTATTTACCAGTTTACAATAGTAGCTATGCAGCCTGATAAAAAATAATTGCAGGGGAAATTTGTGGCTGTCAGACCTTTGGTTTACAACTCAGCAAAAAACCCCAATCACAGCTGCTGTCCACTCATTCCCCTTCATCTATTTAATCCCCACAGGTGCACAAGTCCAGAGCTTCACATTAGTACCTAACATTAGTCCCTATGAGACCTCCAAGGTCTCGACTCTAATGCTTGATAATCAGTTTTTATTTAATTGACTCCCTATTAAAAATCCTTGTTTTCCCAACTCACTCAACATGTCACAAAGGCACAGGATAAAAGAGCATCACTGCACCTTCAGGGTGCTCGGAGGTTAGTTGTCAGGGTCACAAAAGCACAAAGGTGTCGCTACAAATCGGTCTTTCTGTATCCATAGTAAACAAAACAAACAAACAAACAACTCTATCGGTATATATATATTGTCACGTTGAGGACCCCGGCCCCTCCCCTTTGGGCGTGTGTTCACGTAGTCCGCGTGTCATCGTCTGCGTCTGTGGATACGAGTGGTGGTGGTTCCGTCTAGTGATTATCCGTCTCACCTGTGCCTAGTCTTGTCATCACGTGGGGCTAATGTGGTTTGTCTACTTAATGTGCGTTCGCGCAGTGTCCTGTGCTCGTCGTTGTCTATGTTTACACGTCTGTGTGCAAGTGTGAGTGTTGCCTGTGCGCTACACAGTGCTATTTGTTATAAATAAAACAAACGTGACGTCAGTCCAAGAGGATTCCGTGTCTCATCCTTCGGGACAGCCCGAGCGTCACAGAACGACAAGCCGTCGAGACACCAGAATATGCCAGGCTACAAGCCGAAGCCGAGGAAGGGGAAGAAACCCTGCAAGCGGCAGCACCGCTCCTCTTCCTCTCCTCCGCGCCGCAAAGCCCCGCCGACGCTGGCACAGCTGATGCAGGACCTCGAGTGTTCATACCTGCTGTGCGTGGCTCGGGAGACCTCCATACCGGAGCTGGCGGAGGAATACCGCCGGACAGCTGCGCGGGTGTGGGAGGAGAGACACCCCTCGTCTTCCCGGGAGAGCTCGCCTGTCCGCGTAAGCGTCCCGGCATTCTACGGGACAGACGCGCCACTAGAGGGTGAGCTTGGGGAGGAAGAGAGAACCCCGACGCAGGACCAGCTGGAGAAGGACCCGGTGTGCGCCCTCCAGCTGGCCACCGCCCAGGGGCTAGAGGAGAGAGACCCCGAGCTGGCGGAGACCTTCCTGAGGGTGGATTCCTGCGTCTGCGGTGCTATCGAGTCCACCCCGGAGAACGAGTTTGGGGAAGGGGACTCCGAGGAGGAGGAGGAGCAGGACGAAGAGGAGGAGTCATACCCTCCGTCGCTATGCGATGCTTCCACCGTTAACTACGGCGGGGAAGGAGAGGAAGCCTACCCCCTGTCGCTGGACGACGCGTCCACACTCGACTACGGGTCAGAAGAGGAGGAGGAGGAGTCCGAGGAAGAGGACTACCTCCCTCCGCCCGTTGGTTCCTCTTCCGTCATAGAGGAGGGGGAGGAGGTCGATGTTGGAGACTACCCTCAGTCGGAGCACTCGGCATACCCCGCCGATTACGGTGAGGAAGAGGAGGAAGATCGTCCTCTGTCTGTGCACTCGGGCGTCTCAGAGTGCACGGACAGCGAATTCTACTCAGAGGAAGAGGACGGTCCGCCCCCCTCTGAATGCTCTGCTGAGACGGTAAAGGGAAGGTGGAGGTCGTCCTCCGATCGCTCCGGAGAAGAGGAGATGGACTGCTCCCGGGGTGGCAGCCCGGAGCAGCCCATGAGTTTGAGCCAGGGTAGCAAGACGGAGGAGATGGAAGTGACCGCACCCAGGGCTGACTCCGGAGGGTCCGCCAGCCACGCTGCGCCAGGCGCGTTCGCCAGCCGCGCTGCGTCCGGTGGAGGGACTGCAGCAAGGGCAGGAGGAGCACCGCCCACCGCAGCGCCTGCTGCACCAGTAGCTCCCGACCTCTCTCCCCTCATCACTCTCCTTCTGGCGCGCAGCCTGGCGCCTATGTTGTGTGTGTGTGTACCAGTGTTTGTAAGACTTCCCGTATGTGTGCTGAATCCCCTATTCCCGTTTGTTCCTCTATGTGTTAATGTACCAGTGTGTGTGTTCGTATCTGTTCCGTTGAGTGTGTCTAACGTCTTTTCCCCCGTCTTCCCAGGGAGGGTGTGCTAGGCGATTCGTGACGGACGCTTCGCCAAGGGCAGTCACCTCGCAGACGCAGGACTGAGCGCGTCGTATCCGCCCATCGTCGTGGGTTCGGGGCACTCGGTCCTGTTGGCACCCCGGGACGGGTAGTGCCCTTGGAGGGGGCGTCTGTCACGTTGAGGACCCCGGCCCCTCCCCTTTGGGCGTGTGTTCACGTAGTCCGCGTGTCATCGTCTGCGTCTGTGGATACGCGTGGTGGTGGTTCCGTCTAGTGATTATCCGTCTCACCTGTGCCTAGTCTCGTCATCACGTGGGGCTAATGTGGTTTGTCTACTTAATGTGCATTCGCGCAGTGTCCTGTGCTCGTCGTTGTCTATGTTTACACGTCTGTGTGCAAGTGTGAGTGTTGCCTGTGCGCTACACAGTGCTATTTGTTATAAATAAAACAAACGTGACGTCAGTCCAAGAGGATTCCGTGTCTCATCCTTCGGGACAGCCCGAGCGTCACAGAACGACAAGCCGTCGAGACACCAGAATATGCCAGGCTACAAGCCGAAGCCGAGGAAGGGGAAGAAACCCTGCAAGCGGCAGCACCGCTCCTCTTCCTCTCCTCCGCGCCGCAAAGCCCCGCCGACGCTGGCACAACTGATGCAGGACCCCGAGTGTTCATACCTGCACCTCCTTCTTATTGAGAATAATTTGTAGTGTCTTTCATATCCAATTATTTGAAGTGCATGGTCATGTGGCCCTCCAATAATAGTGCTGAAAAAATTTTGGCCCTCTTTATCATGGAAGTTGCCCATCCCTGATATATATATACACTGCTCAAAAAAATAAAGGGAACACTTAAACACCACAATATAACTCCAAGTCAACCACACTTCTGTGAAACCAACCTGTTCAGTTAGGAAGCAACACTTTGCGGGTACTATTTAATGAAGCTGCCAGTTGAGGACCTGTGAGGTGTCGATTTCTCAAACTGGAGACTCTAATGTACTTGTCTTCTTGCTCAGTTGTGCAGCGGGGCCTTCCACTTCTCCTTCTACTCTGGTTAGAGCCTGTCTGTGCTCTCCTCTGAAGGGAGTAGTACACACCATTGTAGGAAATCTTCAGTTTCTTGGCAATGTCTCGCATGGAATAGATTTCATTTCTCAGAACAAGAATAGACTGTCGAGTTTCAATTGAAAGTTGTTTTTTTCTGGCCATTTTGTGAGTTTAATCGAACCAACAATTGTAATGCTCCAGATTCTCAACTAGCTCAAAGGAAGGTCAGTTTTATAGCTTCTCTAATCAGCACAACTGTTTTCAGCTGTGCTAACCTACTTGCACAAGGGTTTTCAAGGGTTTTCTAAATATCCAATAGCCTCCTTACAGAGTTAGCAAACACAATGTATCATTAGAACACTGGAGTGATGGTTGTTGGAAATGGGTCTCCATACATCTATGTAGATATGGCATTAAAAACCAGATGTTTACAGCTAGAATAGTCATTTACCACATTAATAATGTATAGAGTGTATTTTTGATGCATTTAATGTTAGCTAAATTGAAAAAAAAAACTGCTTTTCTTTCAAAAATAAGAACATTTCTAAGTGACCCCAAACTTTTGAACGGTAGTATATATATATATATATATATATATATATATATATATATATATATATATATATATATAGATATATATATATATATATATATATATATATATATATATATTTATATATATATATATATATATATATATATATATTATGCGCCCTGTGGATTTTTGGTGGGCATTCTATGCAGTACTGCCCATTCATCACATTGCTTCATAGCTGATCTATTGTAAACGACTGACTTGAATTGCAGTGGTTGCAATTCAAATGAACATATCAGCAGAGGAAGAATGGGATGGTGGGGTCTCTGGGGATCTGAGGGCAGAGGTGGTTGAGGCACAACAAGTCAGCAACTCATTACTGCACAAATTCAGCATCCACAGTAGCTGAACCAAAGGCATCATAGTGCTGCTGAGTTGCTCAAGCAATCAATTATTTACCACGCTGGGCCTTGGCAATAAGCATTAAGTGCATATTCTCCATAACTTTGTGTGCTCTCTGTGGCTCTTAAATATGAATTAAATGTAAAGGTAAGTGTTCCAGTTAAAATGTTTGAAATAAGCCTTTTCAAATCTTTCTTGTTAATAGATAAGAATTCATGCTTCCTAACAATATAGGTGTTTGTCAAGTTTGAACTTGATGTTTGTAAATTCTGTTGCTAAGACCAAAAACAAAACTTGACAATGACAGATGACAGGTCATCTCAGACTTACAAAATTGAATTCAAGTTAAAGGTCTGTGAAACCAATGATTAACTGCCCCTGAAGAACAAATACTGGTACTTTCTCTGAATCTTGTAACAGATATTGGTAACAGATATTACACAGGAATTTCATTGCTCAATGCTCATTGGTAAAGTTTTAATAAAAAATGTATTTTGCAGAAAAGGCAATCCCACAATTGATCATTTTTACTTTACACTCAGCTGCTCAGAAATTAATTGCAAAGCACAAAATGTATAATGTATATATTCTCACCTATATATTCTTAAAATAAACGGACTCGAGAACATTTTGAACAACAGCTATTCAGAGGCCTTTGTGAATTATGTAAAGCCCAGAAACTGGATGTTTGAGAAGTCTTATATATACTGCTGACGGTTTCATCCACCATAACAGCAGACTTCAGTGGCATTCAATAGTCCAACAATCTGAGACACACCTCAAAGCTTAATGAATTACAAGTCACAGTGAACTAGCACTGGCTATACCATATAGTTTAAGTATATTAAAATGATGTCCTGTACTAAATATAATTTACAGCCTCCCTTAGATTTGGGTTTTTAGACAGCTTGAATCTGCTGATAGTACAATGTTAATGATGCTCATTTATTATTTATTGACATGCCTGTTTGTTTTGCAACAGTGGGCCATCAGCACTGAATTAATATGGGGACACCATGAAGGCAGAATAACTCAATGCTTCATAAAACTATGCTAAACTATCCTTTATTTATTAATTTTCTAAACAAATATTACCTAATATTCAGTCTGCATAAAATATGTACCCAAATGCATACAGAATAATGGATACAAAGAACTCTGAAAGTTTGTGAAACTTTTTTGAGGCATAAATTAATTCAGAGTGTCTGTATTTAATTTCTTTAGTTCCAATTATTCAAACTACTTCCTGTTAAGCAAACTTTTGAACAAATCTGAACAAAGTCTCATAGACCAACTATCACAAAGTGACAAACACCATGCTGCTACAAGATCCTGACAGCAGTTATCAGGTAGGTCAAATTGTTCATGCAGCCACTAAACCTCAACTCCTGAGGCTTAGAAAACATCTACTCTCCATAATTCTTAAATCTTATTACTGATATCAGCATGGCAATGGGGAAATAATGGGGCAATTTATCTCAATTTTGGAGTTCATTAACATATTTTGTATGATGCATTAAAAGCCAGAGGAGTCAGTTTGATGTTTGATGTACTGTATAAATATCAGAAATTGAGCTTTCACAGAAACATTTTGACTATACTCAAAATAAATTAGTATTTTCTTTTGAGTATAGTCAAAATGTTTTTCATTCTGATAGAGTTATGATTGAATTATTGGACTTCAGGAATTACTGCTAGTGCTTTAGTTAATCTTTACCTCTTCGTGACAGTTTTACTGTTAAACAGTGAAATTAACTGGATATGATACTCAAGAGCATTTACATGCATTTATTAGGGGCAGTCATGGTCTGGTGGTAGGGAACTGGTCTTGTGAGGGTCGTGGGTTTGATTCTCAGGCCTGAGGCCATGACTGAGCTGCCCTTGAGCAAGGCACCTAACCCCAACTGCTCCCCGGGCGCCGGGCTAGGCCTGCCCATTCCGCTCTGGGCATGTGTGCACCACAGCCCCCTAGTAATCACTAGTGTGTATTTGTGTGTGTGTTCTAATTGCACAGATGGGTAAATGCGGATGACAAATTTAGATTGCGGTGAAAAATCACAATTGACAAAATATGGCACATTTCACTTCATTTCATTTCAATACTCTGATCATAAACTGGATTCTGCAGTTGATTATCTGACTATTCAAATGATTATTCAAGTGGTCATGTAAACAGCAAACTCAGGTTTCCTAGATAGGACTAAAGCCAAGAAATATAATAAGAAGAGCTGGATTTTCGCTCATGTCTATACATGGACTTGGACACAAATGTAAACAGCTAAGAGTATAAAGTTGTGCAAAAGGTTACCAAGCACTGTGGAAAGTCTTTGAAATACAGTACATGCTTGATGAAATGAAGAATGGCAGCACTGCACACTACCAGTAACCATTAAAAGAACCTCCATATTTGCTGGTAAATGGATTCATGTTTACAAAAATCTATAGTTGAAAGTTCAAAGTTTACAACAAATCCTTCTGTGAGATTATTGGCTGGCTCCAAAGTAGAAATCAGATAACTGCCTGACTCATGTAAAACCCAGAGTTTTTACATCGTCTGATTGCCCAAATACATTATGTATGATTATACCACAGTTAGTTCCGACCCTACAATGTGATTGGCTGAGAGGCGATCTAGGAGTGCCGATATTACATGTTATAGCACTGTAACCGAAGCTCTCCATGTATTACTCCGCCACATACAGGTAACCTAGCAACGAAGCGGCGTTTACAAGCCAAACAGCGCAACTACAAACAAGTATCAAAAGTATCAAAATGAATTACACGGATTTAATTAAATCTATTGGCTTCGAAACCATTTGTTTCGATCTGAAACTGGAGGATGACGTTATAAATGACCAGCCTGATTCCTCCAATGAGCCTCCAAGGTTTGTCATGCTTACAAATAATGATTTGGATGAGCTGGAAATGCAGAAAAACGAAATTAATACCGTTAAACAAACGTCCTGGGCTCTTAACGTATTTACATCCTGGTTAAAGAGCAACAACACTGCAGTCGATTTTAGTATTATCAACAAAAATGAAATGAATCAGCTTTTACGACGTTTTTATGGATCCGTCAGAAACGTGAAGGGAGAGTTATATGGCATCAGCAGCTTCGTTGGTTTAGAGCTGGACTGAACATATACCTGAACGAATCAGCCGTGGATGGTCAATAATTGTACTTTATTTTTAATAAATACAACTTTATCAACAGTTGTTTTTGTGTATATTTACCTCTATAATATTTATTGGGTAAGGCTGTTCGAGTGTTGTGTAAGTTTAGCAGCGAGCCATTGAATGGAACTATTTTAACTGGCGGAGTGTTTTTAACCAAACAGGTCGTATTTTCTCGTCCTCTTTTACTCAAAATCTTTCAATAAACAGCGATAATGGAACTGTGGTATAATCGCAATAATACACTCGAGGTTCGTGCTATAACGGGTAATATCGGCACTGCTGTGCTGATCTACGGCACTCGGCCTGCGGCCTCGTGCCTACGACCGCAGCACAGCAGTGCCGATATTACCCGTTATAGCACTCCCTCTCGTGTATTATTGCGTCATTGACTGATTGGATTACTCACAAAACCTTCTATTACGTAAATAGTATTAAGTAAATGCACTCATAGCTAAAGATGAGCAGCTGCATTTTAAACTAGCTAAAGTGTTGCCAAAGCTCCTTGACTAATGCTATGGCGTTATTTCTCTGCCAATAGTCGAGAGCACATTTTTTAAGTGCGAGAGCGTGATTCACGCAGCTCGCACGGATTTTCTTTGTTCTCGCGCAAAATATTAATGTGCTCTCTCATATTTACTCTGCTCTCGCTCAGATTCGCTTTGCTCCACTACAGAACCGCTCGCGCGTGCTCAGATTTATCCTGCGCGCGCGCTCAGATTTATCCTGCTCTCGCACGAACATACTCTTCTGTTTACTGGAGCGTGCGTACGAACTCAAACCCCTCCCGCGCGCTCGCGAATCTTTTTATGCTCTCGTGCTCGGAATTCACAGAAAACAGCCAATCAGAAAGCAGTAACGGATTTTGACCAATGACATTGTTCCTGCTGCTCCGCGATTAATTGCTTAAATATACATTATATTTACATTATATCCTGTGTTAGATGACTATAGAAAGGATATGGATTTCTGGTCAATATCCTGTGTAAACAATGTTCTGTGTTTTTTTTACTTGTACAGGTAATAATTATACTCCTTTAACCCTACAGGTCTTGCTTAGACAGCAAGTTTTGGAGGGGTTGTTGAATAAACTGCAGAATGTTGTCAGCAATTCTGCATCTGGTCTTGACCTTGACTATCACAACTTTATTTGTACACACGAGCTGATTATTCTACTGATTATACTACTGTATACTACTGTATCTAGCTCCTGGTCACTCATTGTGCTGAATGACTCTAACACAGAGAAACTAAAATCCTTCATCTTGCGAAAAACTGTTCTCTCACTAACTCCTAGTAATTTTGCTATGCATGAGACAGGCAGCTGGATGTCCAGCAAGGACTTAAGCCTTTGCCTTGTGATGTTACATTTAGGCACGGACGTAGTTTTGGGGGGGGGACGGGGGGGACATGTCCCCCCCACTTTTTCAAAAGCCGGTTTTGGTCCCCCCCAGTTTTTACAGTTAAAACCAAATATTTAAGTAGCGACGAAGTCATGTCCCCCCCACTTTTTAACGGTTAAAAAAACAATATCCAAATAGCGACAAATCTAGCACTAGGATCATGCAGCTCCGAGCTCCCCCCCCCCCCCCCCCGCTCAACAATTTTTGTTCACAGCGCTCAACAATTTTCATTCAACCCCCCCCCCCCCCCCCCCCCCCGCTCAACAGTTCGCCACCCCAGGTTGTGTCCCCCCCACTTATGAAATCAAAACTACGTCCATGCATTTAGGACACCCCATTACTCCTTGAACTGCCTCCAACTCAATTGAAGGTACTTCGTTTTGTACCTGCCCTCTTACCAAGGTTTACAGCTCTTGGAGAGCATTCACTATCACTTCAGGTATATCAATTTGTTCTGCCAGGGCATCAATAATAATCAGCTCGTGTGTACAAATAAAGTTGTGATAGTCAAGGTCAAGACCAGATGCAGAATTGCAGTTTATTCAACAACCCCTCCAAAACTTGCTGTCTAAGCAAGACCTGTAGGGTTAAAGGAGTATAATTATTACCTGTACAAGTAAAAAAAACACAGAACATTGTTTACACAGGATATTGACCAGAAATCCATATCCTTTCTATAGTCATCTAACACAGGATATAATGTAAATATAATGTATATTTAAGCAATTAATCGCGGAGCAGCAGGAACAATGTCATTGGTCAAAATCCGTTACTGCTTTCTGATTGGCTGTTTTCTGTGAATTCCGAGCACGAGAGCATAAAAAGATTCGCGAGCGCGCGGGAGGGGTTTGAGTTCGTACGCACGCTCCAGTAAACAGAAGAGTATGTTCGTGCGAGAGCAGGATAAATCTGAGCGCGCGCGCAGGATAAATCTGAGCACGCGCGAGCGGTTCTGTAGTGGAGCAAAGCGAATCTGAGCGAGAGCAGAGTAAATATGAGAGAGCACATTAATATTTTGCGCGAGAACAAAGAAAATCCGTGCGAGCTGCGTGAATCACGCTCTCGCACTTAAAAAATGTGCTCTCGACTATTGGCAGAGAAATAACGCCATATAATGCAAGTATTAGGCATTATCATAGTCCAAATTAAACAAATAATTGACAACTCTTTCTAAATCCTGGAAAGATAAAATCAGTTTGATTTTGGCCAATATTTCGCAGTTGGAGAAAACAGGTCTCAATCAGCTTCTTAACCGTACCGAGAATTGTAAATTAGAAGCAAAGACAACACCCAGATTTTTTGGGTACAAGTACACCAAGAGCCACGTGCAGATCGCCAGTTTTATCCTCATTTAAGCTTATTAGGGACATACCCAGAAGTAAGAGAGGAATTTACAATTGCTAACAGATAAGGCCCCACAGATTCTCCAACTTTCTTTACAAATCTAACAGGACTAACATCATAGTCTTGTGACCAGAGGGTTGTGGATTTGATTCCAAGGCACTAGGCCATGACTGAAGTGCCCTTGAGCAAGGCACTGGTCTCTAGACACTGAGCTAGGTCTTCCCACTGCTCTGGGCATGTGTGCACCACAGCCCCCTAGTGATCACTAGTGTGTGTGTGTGTGTGTGTGTGTGTGTGTGTGTGTGTGTGTGTTCTGACTGCACAGATGGGAAAAATGGACTCATTTTGAATGGGGTGAAAATTGCAATTGACAATATGGCAACTTAATCATAAGGACTAGTGATGGGTGTAAGTGCTGCACAATCTCAGTTAACTCATCCATAGTAATTGGAGTAAATGGATTTAAAACATTTAAAAGCTTCAATATTCAATATTACAAGCAGTAAAATTGGCAGTGCTCAACTTGACACCATTGATGAGCGAGTCAATGGTAGAAAACAGATACCTTGGGTTATGTTTATTAGAATCGATAAAATTATTAAAATATGCAGCTCTTGTATCCTGAACCCTATTATTGTATGAAACCATCAAATCTTTCATATACCTGTAATGAACCTGAAGCTGACATTGTTTCCACTTGTGCTCCACCTGGTAACACTCTCTTTTCAATTGCATAACAACCTTTACCCAAGCAGAGTGTAACAATGCTGGCTTGATCGGTCACTGCTGGCTTGACCGGTCACCACAGCACCTCTCCGTGGGTCAGTGCCCCCGGACCTGCCGTCAAAAATCATCCGGTCTTTCACTACTTGTTGTCCATACCAAAGGTAGGGGCTCACGTTGGAGCCCCCTGGATAGCGAGCCTGGGGTGGGGGTGAGCTGTGAAGAGGCCTTTGCACCATGACAGAGAGGGATTAGATAAAGGTACTAATCTCTCTTTATATGGAGCAACTTCATCTAAAATAGCTGACAGATCATGTGAGGATAAAATAACAAGAAACTACTGTTGTCTGATCATGGCAGACAATTAACAAGAAAAATCACCAGTGTTGACATTTATGCCTAAAGAAATGTAACTCTATAGGAAATCATTTAAACTCTAGTACAAATCTAGAGAGGCAGGTTGTACCACTCTACACATAACATAGTCGAGACATTAATTGTCCTTAGAGGGGAAACTGTAATACTTGTGTAATGTAGAATTGGTTGTAAAGTCAGGCCACTCAAGGAATTACTTACCAGTACCTTTAAGCCTTAATTTAATGTATTGGGTTTTATTGCTTATAAGGTATATAAATAATTTCACTACTGCAAAGTCAATGACAGGAATGTATTACGAATAACATGTCATTACCAGACGTTGCACCAGCAAACTTGCAAAGTATAATGGAAATATGCTTTAACGGAGTCAGAAAGTATTCAGTTGTAAAAGATCTCACAAACCTTCAGTACCAGAAACAATCTCAGGAATTGTCATACACTTATATGGAAGGTCCCAGTGCAGTCCTGGAGAGCTGTTTATTCATTTGACATATTTTACATACATGAATACACATGACAAAGAAAAAACATGTCACTTCATCATAATATGAAGTCAGTGAGAATAATGTCTCCTGTAGTAACCTCTGTTTTTGTGGGAACAAGAGGACTAAAATCATACCAACAAAATGCACATAATTCACATAATTCTTTTGATACAATTTGTCAAAATATACAATAAAGCATTACTGATCTGAGCATATAGCTTTTTCCACATCTCTGTAGACCAATGTTTATAGGTTTGCACTACCACATACCAAATATACATTCATCTCTGTAATAAAGATCTTATGCACTGCAATATTACTATAACATCCCATTTTAGGAATGCAACCCCTCTATATAGTTTTTTGACTATTTGTTCTTGTTAACACAGATCACATCTGCAGTGATCACCTCATTCACCTAAAAAACTGTCCACTCATTTTCACACAGATCCAACAGTAGTCATTGTTCCTATTTGACATTATTGACTTGCAGAAAACTTTGGCATAACAACTTCAGATAAATGTACACTTTGATCTCCTAAAACTGAACAGAACAGAAGCATAACCAACATTACTGATGCTTGGTGGCAGTGACGAACAATGACTAGTGTATGTAGAGAAACTTGAAGTAATAAAACCTGGAAAATTCAGTTGAGA
This sequence comes from Brachyhypopomus gauderio, assembly GCF_052324685.1. Classification (NCBI taxonomy): domain Eukaryota; kingdom Metazoa; phylum Chordata; class Actinopteri; order Gymnotiformes; family Hypopomidae; genus Brachyhypopomus; species Brachyhypopomus gauderio. The sequence goes on from NC_135227.1 coordinate 12,323,463, forward strand.
ACTGCATGTTAAATAGGTGTAGAATGTGCTGAGCAGATCCAGTTGACCTCAATTGTAGGCCAAAATAGTAATTTTCCTCTTTCTGAATGACTTTGAAAGAGGCTTATTATTGTGGCAAGGATAGAAGGTGGTTCAGTTACAAAGACTGCTAAACTGGCTAATGTAATATAGGACAGACAGACAGACAGACAGACACACACGCAATTTTTTTGTGTTGCAGTTTTGTGTATGCAGTTTTTGTGTATGCAGTTGAAAAGATACTGATGGTTTACAAGCATACTGAAAGCCCCAATGAAATGTCTCCTCAAAAGAAGATTCTCATTAACACTAACTTGGATGTTAGACTATCTTAACAATAATGCTTGTTAATAATGCAGATATTATTTGGGAATTGTCTTATATACATGATTTCACTTTCAAAACACATGATTTTAGACAGACCCTCAGCAATTAGTTTTCTTCCTGAACTTTTATGTATGTGTATATGCATACATACATACATACATACATACATTATATTGCCAAAGGTATTCACTCATTTTCCTTGACTCACATATGAGCTTAAGTGACATCCCATTCCCAACCCATGGGATTCAATATTACGTTGGTCCACCCCCTGCAGTTAGAACAGCTTCAACTCTTTTGAGAAGGCTGTCCACAAGGTTTAGGAGTGTGTTTATGGGGATTTTTGGCCATTCTTCCAGAAGTGCATTTGTAAGGTCACATACTGATGTAGGACGAGAAGGCCTGGCTCTCAGTCTCTGCTCTAAATCATCCCAAAGGTGTTCTATCGGGTTGAGGTCAGGGCTCTGTGCAGGTCAGACAAGTTCATCCACACCAGAATCTGCAATCCATGTCTTTATGGACCTTGCTTTGTGCTCTGGTGCTCAGTAATGTTAGAAGAGGAAGGGGCCAGCTCCAAACTGTTCCTACAAAGTTGGGAGCATGGAATTGTCCAAAATGTCTTGGTATGCTGAAGCACTAACGAGTTATTTTCACTGGAACTAAGGAGCCAAGCCCAGCTCCTGAAAACCAACCCCACACCATAATCCCCCCTCCACCAAACTTTATTCTTGACACAATGCAGTCAGACAAGTACCGTTCTCCTGGCAACCGCCAAACCCAGACTCATCCATCAGATTGCCAGATGGAGAAGCGTGATTCGTCACTCCAGAGAACCCCCCTCCACTGCTCTGGAGTCCAGTGGCGGTGTGCTTTACACCACTGTATCCGACACTTTGCATTGCACTTGGTGATGTATGACTTGGATGCAGCTGCTTGACCAGGGAAACCTATTCCATGAAGCTCTCTCCACACTGTTCTTGAGCCAATCTGAAGGCCTTATGAAGTTTGGATGTCTGTAGTGATTGACTCTGTTGGCGACCTCTTCTACAGCATCTGCTCCATCAGTTTAGGTGGCCTACCACTTCGTGACTGAGTTGTTGTCGTTCCCAAATACTTCCATTTTCTTATAATACAGCTGACATTTGACTGAGCAAGGAAATTTCATGACTGGTTTTGTTGTACAGGTGGCATCCTATCACAGTTCCATGTTGGTATTCACAGAGCTCCTGAGAGTGACCCATTCTTTCACAAATGTTTGTAAAAACAGTCCGCATGCCTAGGTGCTTAATTTTATACATCTGTGCCCATGGAAGTGATTGAAACCCCTGATTCCGATCATTTGTATGGGTGAGCAAATACATCTTGGAGAATTAACCACTGATCTTCTGTGGATGCAGGCTTGCTTATATATATATATATATATATATATATATATATATATATATATATAATTTATAAAGGAAGAGGCCTGCTTCTTTGCTAACAAATGGTAGTCTATCTATAACAAAATGATTATTGCTGTTTGCACATTAAAAAATCTTCAATTCCAACAGCAATCTAAATTTGCTTTAGTCCTCTCTGAAAAGAAAATAAAATGGATTTCCCAGATCTCGTTCACGTCTTCTTTCAAAATAAGGTTTGCTCTTTCACTGATGTGCTCCAATGTATACTTTCCCAAATATTAGCTTCTACATACATTAGGTGAGCTCTTTTAACTTTAAAGTTTAGTGAAAATGTAATGGGTAAAATGCAGTGTAAATCAACACTTTAGATCACATTAGGAAAAGATAACCGGCATAAGTGCCTCTCACTGGAACATTCTTCAGTACAGAAAAAAAAACCCTGAAAAGTTTCTCTGTGCATAAGAGTGGGAGACTGATCTGAAGGTATTGCATACTATTTTTGATGAGACAACTGTTACATAACAAACAGTTGTGTACCTGATAAAAAGAAAAAAAAACATCATCAACAATATTACTGCCAAATTAGCACTCTGCTTTGTATCCAGCTGGATGTTAATGCACATTGGTGTTACTAATTCAACATTGTTATTAATTTATGACTGGGGTCTTCGTGTAGAGAAGGCAATAGATCTATCTGTGTCATTAGTTCTGTGGTTATTTGATTTGCTAGAATATGACGGTCAAACCATTCTCTCTCATTCCCAGATGGAGGACTCATAATTTGGATCAGTTGGTGTGTCCACGCAAGGTACATCTCTGAGAATTGTGATTAATTCTGCAATTTATTAGTAAATTTAATTCAGGTCACTTTTCAGTCATTGCCACTAGTCACTTTTGACCATGTTCAAAATATTTATGAATAAAATTAATATTACTAATGCCTACAATTTCATATTTAAAAATTAGATGTTATCGCACATGACAAAAATATATTTTTAACAGTGGAAACAACTGATGGGTTTTGCATCTGGTTTGCATCTTGGCTTAGCTTAGCAAGAGTTCACTTATATGCAAACATTTCTGAATGTTTTTGTAAAAATCAAGTGTCCTTGTACCTTGTTAAGTTTTTAACTAGCTAATGTTAGTCATCACAAGGGAAAACTGATTATGAGAAGCTGTTTAGCCAACAATCATATATACATTTTGCATGCAAAATACAGGATTTATGTTAAATATATGTAATTCTGTATACCGATATTAACAAACAAAGGAAAAGCTTATTTCCCAAATTGTCAAAAGAATCAAAGACAGCATATATTTAGTCTGTGTTATGACATTCTGAATAGACGTAGCTGCAGTTCCCTTGACCCACAAGATATCACAAGTATGTAATCTTGCTTAGGGACCCCATAGAACAGAATGCATCTGTGACTGTGCCTGCAATTCTTAAACCTCCCTTATTTGGATTACATGTGTAAAATACATTGTGTACATATACTACATTCATTTTACAACGCTGGCTGAGTTGGACTACACATGAAAAAACTATTTACAGCACTGTTCAGATCTGCTGGATATGCAGCAAAACCAGTTGCACATTGACTACAGTGTCAAAATAATTAACTTTCTAATATAACAATCGTAGTATTGACTCTTGGTATAACGTTGATCCAGTGTGAGGTAGACACATTTGCGGAGAAGAGTTATTCAGGACAAATCCATAATCAGAATCATTACAACGATCCAGGGTCAGTTTGCCAATATGCAAAAATCCAGAAGACATGATGAACAAATTATCACAAACGACTACCAAAGACAACAAATAAAAACATAAAACATAAACCAGGCTAAGTACACTGGCTAGAACATCAACACTACAATGAAACGAACAACATGTAACAATGGAGGTTGTAAGACAATGACCAGTGAACACAGACTGGAAAACACAGCGTATATATACACACAGGTGAATAAGGAACTAATAAGAATCAATGATGAGAGGAGAAGTAAACGATGGGGTGTGAAAACCGAATGAAAACAAAAGCACACAGAAAATGAAAACAAAGACGTGCTCGACAGGTGGAGGTTGGGGCCAGGCATGAAACTTGGCAGCTTTACCTTCACTGCTTATGATTTAACTAACTCAACATCTAGTTATCAATAAAATATTCCCACACAGTTTTGGATAAAAGCGAGCCTGTAGCTGATCGTCATACATACACAATGCATACGTAAAGGCAGCGAACCTGAATCTTCCACTGTGCCACACAAAATTGGAACTGCCCCATTCTTCAGGAGTAAGAAATGTAAAAATTCAGCATTAAACTGTGTATGGTTCTTGAAAAAGTCCTCAGTGAACGTCTGGACAAACAGTAAAATAATAATTGGCACAGTGGAAGAGACAGTACAAAGGGAATTTCTCCTCACAACACAGAACATCTTCTTGGCAGAACAAACTTCTCATCCTCCACTACTTGCTATGCATTATGAGAGAGAATGCCAAGTTTGTCAGTACACAGACAATATATGTAAAGTGTTATAGGACTGTGTATCATATGTAACAAAGAAAAGGCCTCAAATTCCAAATGAGGCCACTGAGAAAAGTGGTCACTTTGGGTTACTGCCTCTGGTGTATACTTTAGGCTCTGTAACAATTCAGACCGTTTGAATGCAACAAGCTATATAACACGCCAAAATTAAGTGAACTGGAGAAAGATTAGTCCCTTTTAAGACGAGAGCTTTGCAGTACTTTGTGTTGAATGTCATTCTTTGTTTTTAAGATGTTACGACCCAGATGAACCAGACTCGCTACACAGGGTCACAACATAAAAAGAAATAAAAATAAATATTGGGCGACACTGAAATGGATGTCTTGGCTGTTGGCATTCATTTATTTGTGCTATGTATATGTATTAAAAAGGGTATATATCCTCACCAGGATTTTGCTCAAGCTTGCTAGATTTTCTAATTAGCAATCCAGGTAAAATTAGTGGAATCAACACAATCCAGGAATCCTGGCATATATATATATATATATATATACATATATATATATATATATATATATATATATATATATATATATATATATATATATATATATATATATATATATATATATATATAATTTATAATTTATATATTAATTAATATATAATCAACAATAAATAAATTTTTATCAATAACAAGGCCAACATAACAACCAAAATACCATAATCCCGTTTCAACGGATTTAACCTTACAAAAATAAAACAAACGACAATACATAAACCTTCCCTATCTCCCTATAACTTAAACAGGAGAAAATGCTCCAAAAAAATACAGCAGCCCAGCCTCACAATTTTAAATGAATAACCCAAAATAAACAACCCCCAAAATCCACAATGATGTTCTTTCTGCTCTATAAACACAAATACAACAAATGGGTAGCATATAAGCATTACTTCTCACACCGCTTATCGAAATCTCATAACAGACCCAACGGTAAACCATCGGTCTGAACTCACACAGCCAGTTACAACTCAAGCCAGAAATCACGAGCAGTGTACTCCACTTGGTCATTGGGTGATGCTCAAAACACCACAAGGCACAAGGTTTCTCTCTTGGAGTGAGCTTTTAAAGGCTCGCCGTCCAATCTCGTCCTGCGCCATTTAGCTATGTAAATGGTATCAGAAGTCTGCAGTCTGATATTGGCCTAGCACAAACCTACTCTGAACTTCATATATCTGGAATATGCTCACCGTCTGGGCTTGCTAGTGGAGGTTTGGATCTACTTGCACTTCTGATTCTCCCAATTTCTTCCTTTGTGCCTTTTCTATCTCAGACTTCAGCAGACTTCTTTCTGCTTGTCTGCCTCTACACCATCACTCCAAAACTTTTTCTCTCTTTTGGTACGTATTGCCTCCTTTAAGGATCGGCATCCCAGTATTCCTTGTAATGCTTCTGTCTCTCAGCTGCAATTAAGGACATTCTTTAATACTTAATATTTGTCATTCTTCCAATCAAACAGAACAATTAATCTACATAAAACACACATTTTTTAAACACACATGCATTTATTAGATATACTATAATATCCATGCTGTTATGTGATTGGAGGAGTGAACTTTGATATGATGCAATATGAGCAAAACCAGTATAACAAAAGTTAAATCAGATTATAATTATTATCATTATTATAAAATGATGGTTTATAATAAAAAAATAAGGATTATAAAAGGCCTTTATAGATCAATGATGAAATGAAATTCAGGACTGAAGCAAAGCCTTTGACTATATCTCATATTTCCACCACAAAAACAGGATGCACATCAGTAAGGACACTAGAAAACATCTAGTGTCTGATTAATAATAAATACATTTATATAACACCTTTCACAAAGCCAAGAGCACTTTAATTTGGGGGAAGTATGGGGGGAGCATACTAGGAAGACACACACACACCCTAGGAAGAATAAAGAGCTGTAACGAGAACTGTTTTTAATTTATTTGCAAAGCAAGACAGACAAGAACAATTAGAAACAATTACAAATTCCCAAAGTCTGGGAGCAGCAGCACTGATGGATCTGCTACCCATGGCTACAAGTTGCGTGACTGTAGAAAGAGCAAATCTAGAGGATCAAGGGGCACAAGTGGGACAATGCAAGTGAAAGAGCTTGGAGAGCTGGACAGGAACAGGACCATGAAGAGCTTTGAAGGTTCGAAAAAAGATAAACTTAATCCTAGAGATAACAGGGAGCAAGAGCAGTTGTTGAAGTATAGGTGTGATGTGTGCAGTATGTGTGGACAGTATGTGTGGTAGATGTGAGGACTCTAGCTGCTGAGTTTTGGATGTACTAAAAACAGATTTAGCAGTAAGATGATAAAAAGGAGAGTTAAAGTAATTTATGCAGTCCTACAGTACTAGTATAATCTGAATAATGAGCATAACAGTGGAATTTAAGGCCATGATTACAAATGATTAGGTCTAATGGAGAAATGTATCAAATGAAGAGATCCAATGACAGATAGCTGGTGTAATCCTTGAACAGGGGCAATGGATGATGCGTGTATCTACTGAAATGACTTCTTGTCTATTAGTAAGATATGACCATAACCAATTAAGAGCAAAGCCAGTAATAACATTAAATGAGCATGTCATGGTTTACAGTATCAAAAGCTGCTGGGAAATCCAAAAGAACTAAAACACTGAGGAAAGTGTAATCAGTTGAAAGCAGATCATTAGCAATTCTTAACTGACCAGACTCAATACTGTGCAGACTGCAAAAACACAACTGAAAAGACCCTTGCAAATTATGTCTTGATAGAAATACTTGAACCTGTGAGGCTACATCACTTTTCTTGACTTTTACTAGGTAAGTGATATTGGAAATTGGTCTATGGTCCAACATGGGTCTCTTTATTTTGCTCATAATAGCAGCAGTTCTGAAAGAGGGAGGGACAGTACCTGGTGAAAACACATATTAAACAAATGAGCAATAGGAATTGAAATAAGAGTACTAAGATTTAAGTTTGAGTGGCAGTTGGAGCAGAGTCAGGTTCATAAGAACAGGATGATGACAATGACATGTGGTAAAGACTGTCAAAAAGACAACCATAAGCGTTTTGAGGGACAATTGCCTGGAAAAGAGAAAAAAAAATGTATTCTGGAAAATAATCCATAAAGGCTCATCACTGAAGAGAGGAGTTGGGAGTGGATGAGGAAGTTTTGGACATATGCCACATTTATGATGTTAAAATAGGAGTTAACAGTATTCAGAGCATCCTTATACTTAGAGATGTGCTCAGTGAACAGAATACGATGAATAGTGAAGCTAGGTTTCTTGTACGAGAGAGCTCAAGACAGCCAACTCTGGCTTTCATAGGTCAGATTTCTAGGATGAAGCACTGAAAGGAGTGAGTAGCAGGGATTTGTGTAGCCCTGACAGAGGCTTGAGAAACAGTGCTGTCCTCTGATGGAGAAGATGTCTGAAGAGAGGTACACCAAGTATGGCTGTTGGAGCTGACAGGAGCTAGACACTGTTAATTTAACAACAGATTTAGCAGAGGGTATACTGACACAATAATAAATAAGTAAAGCCAACAGCAGAACCCAAAACAGAAAATGCTACGTCTAAAGGTACGTAGCAAATCAAGTAGGCTATGTGATGGTGGATGGGCAACATACTGAGTGACACCACAACATTCAAGAACACTTAAGAGAAAACTTAAGAGGGAACACTCAATAAAGTGTCTAGTATCAACTTGAATATAAAGTAACAACAGCACATAAAATAGATGAGGCTACTGTTAGTAATTAATTCAACTCAGATAATAAATTAAACAAGAATTTGCTGGAGATTTGGGGTGGATGGCAGATTAACAGCCGCAGCTATAAGGTAGAAGAGAGAGATTTCAAATTTAAATCAAAGCTAATTCATGAACTCAAACATCAAGAACGGTCACACCTTTGACCTTCAAGCTACTACATAACTGCAGATAGTCTTCCTTTTCCAATACATGGCTTGGAAGTGCAAGTGAAACCAGTGGGCACTAACACATTTAAATGCAGGACGTCCCCAGCTTGTTACCACATTTCTGTTAGCAGAAGAGTGTCCAATATTTTCTGGGTGAACACATCTTTGAGATTACATTTGTAATGTAGCGAGAGCTCGGAAGGCCTATTTTTGAAGAATACATAACTTCGCAGTAGACGTGCCAATTACCAAATTCCCAAAAGAGCAAAGACAAATATTGTTTATTCCATGGGCATTTTTATGATTTTTAAAATCCGTTTTTGCGTTAACATCACCGAGACATAACCCGCTAACATACGCTACCTGTGTCGAAGACCAAAAGACCAATAATTTATTTATTATGCTTGGCAAATTAGGACGACAAATCTCTACATTTTCAGATAGATTTGTCTAATCATATTTCCATTCGCGACTAGAAATTTTAGCTTAAAACATCCTTCTATTTTGAAAACCCTTTTTTAAAACCACATACAAACGCCCAACGCTGCATGGCCCTAATGGGATTCCATCATGTTTTCTTAGCCAACAGACAGGGTGAAATAATTGAGGGGCATTGAGGAGTGTCTCAAAGTCACTGACAGAAAGTCAATGTAAACACAAAACGAGGATCCATCCCGGAAAGCATATTTAACAGGTTTTTACATACACACACACAGTGGGGAAAATAAGTATTTAGTCAGTCACCAATTGTGCAAGTTCTCCCACTTAAAAAGATGAGAGAGGCCGGTAATTGACATCATAGGTAGACCTCAACTATGAGAGACAAAACGTGAAAAAAAAAATTGAGATGATCATTTTGTCTTACTTTTAAAGAATTTATTTGCAAATAATGGTGGAAAATAAGTATTTGGTCAATAACAAAAGTTCATCTCAATACTTTGTTGTATATCCTCTGTTGGCAATGACAGAGGTCAAACATTTTCTGTAAGTCTTCACAAGGATGGCACACACTGTTGCTGGTATGTTGGCCCATTCCTCCATGCAGATCTCCTCTAGAGCAGTGATGTTTTGGGGCTGTCGGCGGGCAACACGGACTTTTAACTCCCTCCAAAGGTTTTCGAATGGGTTGAGATCGGGAGACTGGCTAGGCCACTCCAGGACTTTGAAATGTTTCTTACGAAGCCACTCCTTTGTTGCCCTGGCAGTGTGCTTGGGATCATTGTCATGCTGAAAGACCCAGCCATGTTTCATCTTCATTGCCCTTGCTGATGGAAGGAGGTTTGCACCCAAAATCTCACAATACATGGCTCCATTCATTCTTTCATGTACACGGACCAGTCGTCCTGGTCCCTTTGCAGAGAAACAGCCCCAAAGCATGCTGTTGCCACCCCCATGCTTCACAGTTGGTATGGTGTTCTTTGGATGCAACTCAGCATTCACTGTCCTCCAAACACGACGAGTTGTGTTTTTACCAAATAGTTCTACTTTGGTTTCATCTGACCATATGACATTCTCCCAATACTCTTCTGGAACATCCAAATGCTCTCTAGCAAACTTCAGACATGCCTGGATATGGACTGGCTTAAGCAGGGGGACACGTCTGGCACTGCAAGATCTGTCCCTGGCGTCGTAGTGTGTTGCTGATGGTAGCCTTTGTAACGTTGGTCCCAGCTTTCTGCAGGTCATTCACTAGATCCCCCCTTGTGGTTCTGGGATTTTTCCTCACAGTTCTTGTGATCATTTTGACCCCACGGGCTGAGATCTTGCGTGGAGCCCCAGATCGAGGGAGATTAGTAGTGGTCTTGTAGGTCTTCCATTTTCGGATTTTTGCTCCCACAGTAGATTTCTTCACACCAAGCTGCTTGCCTATTGCAGATTCAGTCTTCCCAGCCTGGTGCAGGTCTACAATTCAATTTCTGGTGTCCTCCGACAGCTCTTTCGTATTCACCATAGTGGAGTTTGGAGTGTGACTGTTTGAGGTTGTGGGCAGGTGTCTTTTATACTGTTAACGACTTCAAACAGGTGCCATTAATACAGGTAATGAGTGGGGGAAAGAGGAGCCTCTTAAAAAAGAAGTTACAGGTCTGTGACAGCCAGAAATCTTGCTTGTTTGTAGGTGACCAAATACTTATTTTCCACCATTATTTGCAAATAAATTCTTTAAAAGTCAGACAAAATGATTTTCTCATTTTTTTTTCACATTTTGTCTCTCATAGTTGAGGTCTACCTATGATGTCAATTACAGGCCTCTCTCATCTTTTTAAGTGGGAGAACTTGCACAATTGGTGACTGACTAAATACTTATTTTCCCCACTGTATATAAAATGTGTGTTTTTTTTACTTTGTATTCTTAAGAAAACGCTACGTTTTAAAAGGAAGGCACAATTGGAAATATTCAGTGCTGATCACTGAATTGAATCGTTGTATAATCGTCTGCATGTTCCTATGCACTGAATTAACAAAGATGATGTCCATGATAATTATTCAAAACAAGAAGGTAGTTGCAAAAGACTATTGGAGTTCTATCGATGCTGGCCCGTGGCTGACAAAGTAGCTACTACAACTGGATTTGAGCAAGCAACAAATGAAACACTAAACACGATTAACCTATTCCAGCGCTGTTGCATTTTCTCTGTACACGTTATTAGAGGTCTCACCAGTGCTGTCCCGCTTTGTAATTGGACTTGTGCTAAAGCTTCGCCTCCACAAGATACAATACGGTAAAGCGTTTCATCTTTCCAACTGCCGTGGACAAAGGCAGTGCAAACTGTCAGCTAATAAACTGTCTCTGTGATGAAAAGTGTGTTATAAATGAAGTAAAAAGTGAAGGCAACCTCTGAATGATTAAAGAACTACTCTGAGAAAGTGTATGTAAACATCCTGTTTGATGTGCAAACCTCAGCAGTGCTGCTACAGGAGCAGAGGAAAGAAGATAAAGTGTTCAGGCCAGACTGGGATTTGGAACAAACAATCTTCCTAATTTACATTTAAACAATGTACGCAAAATCTAAATCAGGGCTGGAAAATATGTGCCGTTAGATGCCAGTTATGCACCCTGCTATAACAAAGGCTAGAGAAGAAAATATGGTTAATGTAGATGGATAAAGCTAGTAACCTCTTAATCTCCTGATCTAGTGAGGTGCACTGACTTACCATTGGGGCTGGGTCACAGGCTAATGAGAATACTTTACTTGATCTTAAAGAAAATATTTCTAAATAATTATTTAGAAAATGCACTGTCAGCATCAACAGCCATAGCCAATTAATGTATAACCAATTCACATTTATAGATTAACGGCAGCTGGAAGATAAGATGCCCTTCCAGCTCCAATAACCTATAGCTATAAGCAATAAACCATTTACGATCTGATATTAGCCTCCTGAATGAATGAGGCCCAGTAATTGTAAGTAATCTAGTAATATATATAATGAGCCCAATTTCAGACTGTCTACTGTATATGCTCAAAGATACCCTGCTGTGCATACACCTTCACTAAATTGATCTACTCTTGCAAATATAGTCTAGCCTTTCCTTTTCATTCATGACTGCAAGTTTTAATGGCTGCAACATGCCATGAATGAGTTCATTTCTGTCAACACAAACATCGTGACTGTAAAACAAATAATGTTTTCCTTCAAAAGGAAGTTTGAAAGAGATTTGTACAGCTGTCTGTATACAAACTTCCAAATACGCGTTTGCTTTGGCCATGAAAACCATAAAACCGTGTATAGTACAGAACTATTAGATGGTTTGTAAGAATAGTGATAATCATATACACACTCACCCACACACACAAACACATAGCATACATGTATAGACCACATGTGCCACCAAGTGGTTGTCAAGTGAAATAAATGTGTAGCCTACTTTTTGTGCAAAGTTTTAACCACATTTTGTAACAGTATTAAATTAACAGCACAAGTCAAAACTTTAACATTATTGGTGTCTTGTCATTTTTAAATCTTAATGCTATGGTCTTCACTCATAACTAACTGAAGTAGTTGGCATACAAACTACTAATAAAACAAATATTTTTTTCCTAAAATGCATTCATTGTACACAATAAATGCTATTTTATTTAATTTTACACAACTGCAAAACAACACTTTAAAATTTACATGTACACATTCATACAGAAAACATTTAGAGCAGATAACGTTTGTCTTACAATCTATATAAACCAATCTGTTATAATTACACAATCTTGATCTCCCAACAATGGTAACCGTGTGGTCCTGTCAGCTTCACAGTCCATGCAATTTGCTATAAAAGAAAATCAAACATTTGAACATCAATTAAGCAGATAGTCTGTGTTTCAAGTTGTATGTACTCTTTCAAAATATTTCCAACAAAAACCTTTAAAAAATGACTGAATGTCTGATACCTGTCCTCTACTGTTCTGTTTGATGGATAGTACACTTTAAATGAAAATCCACTTCTTGGAAATGAGCCCTGCACAAGCACAGAAAAGTGAACTTTAGTCGACTGTTTTGATTAATTATCATGCACCTGCCATGTAATTCATATTACGTTGTGATACAGATTGGGTTGAGACCTTCCATCTCTTATTTGCATTTATCTAGAAAACAAATTAACATCTAAAAGATATTCTTTAGCATGAAGAAAACAAACAGTGAGATACCGGGTTGATGCAGAGGCAGTCGGTGTTAGAGATGTTGAAAGGGTCATATTTATCAGCGAAGATGATGACATCAGGTACAGGATAGACCCTTAAAGCATAGTCGTATGCCCAGTACACTGGGCAGACATAGAGTGGAAGAGGAGTCAAATGGCCCTGAGCCAAGATTGTCTTCACAAACTGTAGGAAAATAAGATAAGGGCATGTACTCATTATCAAGCACTTGTAAGTACTAACTGTTATAGAAGTGCATTAGCAGGTTTGTGGGGAAAAATACTATCATTTGTAATGTCAATACATTACAAATTTCCCATTTAAAACACTTATATTGCATTGCAACAATGTATGTGTGTGTGCATAATCAATCAACTTCATTAGTTATTATGTATGCAAAAATTTATAATTATTTTCATATTAAATATCACCTGAATGGTGACCTATTTTTGTAGACAGTGATTGTAAGGGGCTTGATTATGTATAGATATGTTTTGATTATAAGATCCTCTTTGATTAAATCATTTGATGGTCATTGCAATACTGCTGTAGTGCATATTGAACACAATGACCATCTGTACTAAATTCGGTAAGCACTTATGCTATTACTGCTGTTAAGTCAGACTGCATAAACCTCCAAATGAAGCTGACAGTAACAGGCAGAACTGTTGAGTGCCATTATGGACACTGGGAGCCTTTTGGCCATTCACAGCAGCATTGACTCACGTGGTTTGGGATGTCAAGGTTACTGCCGGGCAGCCTCACACAATTCCTACACATTTTGTTGACCAGGTCTTCTCGTATCACCACCATCTCCTGACTGCAGAACTGGATTCTAATACACACAAGAGAAATAAGAAATTTAAGTATAGTTGTAAGGGAGTGTAAAACAGACTGTTAACTAAATTATCATAAAAAAAATAAAAACAGTAAAAAAAATTTGAAAACAACCTGCATGGGTTGGTGGTGAATACAGAGGAAGGGACACGCTGCCTAAACTCTTCTGTGATGTGTTCAGCCAAGGGAGGTCTAGAAGTACAACACACTTTTCACAAATACCCCTTTTCAATGGCTTTGTCATACAACTGTCCAAGGGTCCCTCTGTTGTTCACACTGTAGACAAGACATAATCCTCTGACACAGATGTTAAAGTCGGTTACTTTTTCCAGTGCAAGTTCAGGTAACAATAATTACTTTCTTTTGTGACAAAAATTCTTACAGAACTTCTATTATCTATTAGGAGTTAGGAGTGGGTGTGCTGGGGACATTACCTGGGTAAAATAGTGCTGGGCCCAGGATCCTCAGGACCAGGAACAAACACAAAACGACTGCTGCACTCAGAATATACAGGTCATTGTAACTCATAATACTATGGCTATGATTCCTATACACTAATAAACACATCTAAATATAACATAACATAGTATAACATGAAGGTCATCATATTTAATTGAGAATCATTGTACGGGTCACAATAAAATATTTTGCCTCATCCAAAAGAGCAAAGCTTTGGGATACAAGATCAGTTTTTCAGAAATCTGAGGACACGTACTTGTTGTGGATGCTGGGATGTTCGCAGATTAAATCAGCTAGGGTTTTCAAACACTCTGGAACAAAGAAATGTCTGTATTTATGTGTGGTCATATACAAATGAACTAAACATGTTTCAGTGCAAGGCTTTTCACCTTTAAGTGACTTGACCTGATTCTTGCCGTAAGGGGCAGAGGAGAAGTTGCCACAGAAAATAAAGCATGTGGGAGGCATTGCCGAGTAGCCTGTAAAAGGCACATAAGACTTTTAGATCAGTTCCAAGTCTACAGAATATTGCAGTAATACATTTTTTAAGCATTCAGAACATACTGTCCAGCTTATGTATTGCCTTTGAATGACCAAAAACCAGTCAAGAACAAATCACACCTGAAAACATAGTTTGGATTTTCTCCAGGACCTCAACGCTGTCCAGCCACAAATCAGAAACAATAACAAACATAGCATCCTCATTCTCCTCCTCCAGCTGTTTCATCTTGGCAGAAGCTTTGACAGTGGTGGTGGACGGGCCACCAAAGAAGTTTACATTTCCATAGTACGCCCTAGCAAATGAAAGGAAGAGTTGTGTCTCCACAAAGCCAACAGCTCATAGTCTCGTACATGGATAGATGTTGCATTCACAGGAAAGTATTATGTGAATGTACTATGCTAACCTGGTAGTAGAAGAGGGCTCAACTGGAGGGAACCCAAAAGCGTTGACATTGAAGACTGAGTCCTCATACCATCCTGTGGGAACAAAGATCTGAGGCTCTGTTCACAGGTGGCATTAACATGCATCTTGTGCGATCCAATCACAAGGGACTGTCAAAACACACAGCCATGTACACCTGGCATTTTGAATGCACCTTGAAATGGAAATGAGACATTGGTGCACCAGCCACAAGTGTCACTTTCATCCTAGCCTAACTAGTTTAACTACATGTAGAGCAAACAGTCATGCAATTATTGTGTTTTCTTGCAAAAGAAATGACTCGATTGAGATGACAGGTTACTTCACTGCTGTCAAGCATACATCAGGACGCGTCTTGGTGTATAGTACAGATATAAATGTGGTCTGATGTGTCCCAGACCACCTCCAAAAGTGGCTTTAGCTATTGCATTACAATGTGCCTTAGAGATGGCCGCTTATGATCCAATTACCAAAAACATATGTTAATGTCAGGTGTGAACAGGTCCTGTGTGTCAAGCATGCATTTATTTATTTAGTCACATGAAACTAAGACAACTATGATAGAAGGTACTGGACCAAAGCTATTAACCAAGCATCACTTGCTGTTAGATGAGTCTGTTAACAAGGTAGAACCTCACCCTCAGCCAGGACAAAGCAGGAGTCAGTGTAAAGCCCACTGTGGAACTGGTGAGGAACTGAATTAAGGCACAGACATTGCAGGTGGGAATACAAACTAATTCATCTTATTTCCAGCACAGTAGAAAAAGGATATTGCTTTAGAAAGATTAAGCTGCACTGATCCGGTCAAGTCTTCAAGGAAAAACTTGCCCTGAGAGGGAGAACAAAATCAGACTAGCTCAAAAACAAGCCATGGTTAGTTTCTAACATGGTCTCCTGTATACAAGATACTGAAAGTTTTTTCAGCACCGTAGAACTTTAACTTTGTCTATGAATATGTAAGCTATACTTAAAAAACAAACAAACAATAGGAAAAGAGATGTATACATACCTCTTTAAGCTGTGTGATCATGCCAAGAACAATAACTTCACCTAGTTTAGCTGTGCTTCCTAAAAGAGCCTCCACCGTCTTCAACTACAAGGGATTATAAGGGATTATATATAACTACAATTACATTATAACCCATAATTTAGAATACTGTGATTGTAATAGGAATAGTTTAAGTGAACTGTCCTACTGTAAACTACTTTGCCATAATAAGAAAACTTAAATATTAAGTTCAAGTTCAAGTAGTTTTATTGTCAATAACAGTACCAGTGTAACAACATTTATGAACAATAGTGCAATATAGTAGCTTATGGCTGGTAAGTGAACAATTGAGTGCTGTTCTTTAGGACACAGTGGTATGGGGTATTAAGAGGGTAAGAAAGTGCAATGTGAGCAGTAGTGCATGTATGACATGTGTGAATGCATAACAGTTCTTGAAAAGTACTGCAACTAAGTTTCAGTACTGTGTTGATTTCAGTACTGTGTTGATCAGGATTAACTGCCCTAGTGAGGGCCATGAAACACAGCAGACAGAAAAAACAGTGTCTTATTACCTGAAACTTATTTCTTCCTTCATCTGGTGCTGAACCAATCACAGGTGGAGTAAAAATGTCATGCCTATGTGTCCGCTAGAAAATGAAGGCAGTACAAGTACATGAACATTTATCCATAATGACCCATTTATCTTTAGGGGTTTAGAGATTAATTTACTTGTTTCGTTCACTATAGGAAAACTACAAAGCTCACCTGTTGTAGAATGGTATAGCGTTCCCTAAAGAGCTCAGCCTTGTCTCTGGCCTGGCCACATAAGTTAGGGGCTGGATGGCTAGTCATGTTGATACTGTGAGAGAGAAATCAGCCTAAATTACATTAACTCAGTCCCAACACAATTCTGGATGACAACGGCATAATACATACATCAAAAATTCTTACGGTATAAACTTTTTCCTTTCTGTGCTGTAGATGAATCTTGGCACATCAAAAGCTCCAATGATGTTAAAAACATTGTCTCTAAAACAAAAAAGAATCAATCATTAGATAACCGTCTAGGCATCAAGAAGATGCTACCCTGTGTAACGAGGTGACAGCAGAAATCTTACATGGTTTCATCAGATGACTGACTGCAGTCTTGAACAGCTGTCTCAGCTACGGAGAGTTCGATCATGTTGGTGGACACTGAAACGAGTTGGTTTTCTGGCGTTACAATTTAATTTAAATACATTTCAAGGCGTGAATTATAAGCAATATCTTACAAGGTTGCTTTTCAACAGCGTCCAAGATCCGTTCAATGACATCATCCAGTTCTACTTCACTGACGGACTCCAAAACCTCAACCAGATATCTACTGGATTCACTGTGAAAGAGTGAATTATCAATGTTAAGTTCGTGATGCTTATTTATTTATCAATTTTATTTAATCAGTTTAATCACAATCACACAACCATGCTGATGTGTGAAAATAAGGGAGTCGGGATTAGATACATGCAAAATAGCAGATACAGCATAGTACTGAGACCAACTTTTGTAGTTTAGCCTCAAAATGTCCATGCGAAACACAAAGATAAATTCATTGTTAAAAAGACAAACATACGGTCGAAGCATTAACCCTCGCATCTTGAACCCAGCAGAAACTTTTGTTTTCAGCCTCCGAGAATCCATTTTCATGTTTTGGCGCTAAACTGCTACTGCCGTGTGTTTATTCGGCAGCTTCCGCAGTAGCCGCGCTCTTACTTCAAAATAAAAGTTCCGTAATTTCGAATACGCGACGCTGAGATACTTTTTTATTTCTGCAAGATATATATAGAATCACCACCTGTTTTGCCCCTTCCAACCACTTTACTGTTTTACCGTGGGGTAAACATTAAACTAATATAGTAAATTCTTGGATGTCAGTACTAACATAAATACTTAAGTCAGATGACGTTACAAGCAGGACATCGAGCCGAATTAGTAGCACAGGAAAGAAGTGGACACACGGCAGTAGCCTCAGAAAACCTTTTATTTGTCTGGGGAGGCTACATGGTAAGCATAGAAGTCTAGCTAGCGAGTTAGTTTACTGCCAGGTACAAATATAAATGCTTCAGCATGAGACACAAGTGTTAATAACTCCGTTGTTGCCTAAACTCATGAAAGTATTTATTATTGAGTTAAAATAGTCATGCGACACGGGGATGCATATGCATACAGAAGGGCAGACAAGTTATTCTTTGATATAAATCAACAAATGATCCAGAGACACAGGCAAGAGTAACCGAAAAAGCATACACAGACAAGACTTAGACACAGTAATACCTAGAGAGAGACATAGGCTGAGCTATAGCAATACTTCACAATTAAACACGAAGATTCCCTCTTGTGTGAGGGAATTTATTGGTTCATAATTAGTGCAGGGGTCAAGTGGAACCAGTTAGAATTGCTGTTGGCTGACTCGTTCTTCCCTCCTCTGTGCCGAGGATGCTGGGAGGTGGAGTGTAGTGTGGGATAGTCACAGGGCATCCTGACATCCTCCAACCTACTCATTCAGTAGAAATTGAACAGATGACAAAGTCACTCTGGATAAGTGCATCTGCTAAAAGTCCCATAAGCCAACCAGGCCTGATCGTTTGATTGCAACATCGCATGTACATTGGCGACAGTGCCTCTGGACTGGCAAACCTGGGTGGTGGTTTTAAGAAGGGGGACCGGAGGGTGTGCGCCAACTATCGGGGGATCACACTCCTCGGCCTCCCTGGTAAGGTCTATGCATGGGTACTGGAGAAGAAAGTACGGTCGATAGTCGAATCTCAGTAATATGTAATAACATGTAATATGTTGTTGTTTTGTTGTCTGAAAAAGTGAAATCTGCATGAAAAAGTTGACATATAGTCATTATTATATACTCCTCAGTCAGTTGCTGATCATGAAGTCTTCCTACCAAATGATGAAATTTGGGTGTATGACCTGGAGAATGGTTTATGGTAAGATACTGATGTGTACATGTATATATATGGCGAATGATGGGGAATGGTCTGAATTAACAGAAAAGCTACAGTAACTCAGCCACTCTATATAACCATGCTGAACAAAAAAGCAGCTCAGAATCTGCTTCTGATGTATTTTTTTGGTTTTTATAGGGAAAGATTTGACATGAGTGGAGAAATCCCTCCTTCTATGTCTGGAACATGTGGCTGCATTATGAATGGACACCTGTATATATTTGGAGGTTGTAGTGAAGATGATCAGACCAATGAGGTAATCCCAATTTTGACTTTCTCTGCCATGATTAATGAAGTGAGCTATTAATAGTACTTCTTTCTGATTACAAGTGCATAGGGTATGTTTTCATTTAGCACTACTCAGTTGATCTCCATGATGCAAAGTTTTCTTGGGAGAAGTTACATCATCAGTCAGGGTTGCTCCCATCACCACGAGATAAGCTTTCCTGTTGGGTCAACAAAGACAGGTAAGAAATGTAATAATCACTTTGAATTAGAATTTTTTTTTAATTCAAACTAATTTGAGTTTATCGTTTGTCTGTTGTTGCTGTATTGACAGGATTATTTACTTCGGTGGATATGGCCACAAACTGCTCGGTGAAATCAACAACTCCAGTACCTTCATTGTGGATGAGGCATCCTGGGTAATGCATTTTCATATATTCAGTTCAGGACTTGCAAATTGAGAAATAAAGACTTTATCATTATTTTTCTCTCACTTAAGGTAGGGGATATCTTCTGGGGATGGAACAATGAAGTTCATATATTTTACCCAGAGGCAAAAGCTTGGAATGAACCGCCCACATTTGTGAGACACTCAAATAATACTTTTAAAACATTTAAAAGCTTTCTATGTTTATATTATGATACTTTTATATTGGTATACTACCACCATTTATGTGTAAAACAATTGATATATATTGTAGTCCTTAACTGCAAAGTTCCCACTCATTAACACAAATTGTATATGATTTATGTATCCTTAATGTATCCTTAAAAATATTGACAGGCATTTGAAAGCTTTCCCGATGATTATTTATTGATATAGGGACGTCCCCCTGCACCAAGGGCTGCCCATGCTAGTGCGACCATGGGCAATAAAGGCTATGTATGTGGTGGACGAATTAGGGTGAGTCAATTCCATTATTGTCAATAAATTTGTTCTTACTGTTGAAAAATGTTTTTCTATTATTAATATTTGTCTACCTTATTTGTATAAACACATTATTTTTTTTGTACATTTGACAAAAGACTGTAGACTGGAAACACTATCAAAAATGAATTATGAACTGGCTTTCTGAATTTATTTTGACAGGACACAAGAAAAAATGATATTCATTGTCTGGATTTGGACTCATGGACTTGGTCTGAAATGTATGATATTGCTTTATGAGACATGGACCTTCCTTTTCTCAGTTATAGAATTTAGCTGTAAAAGCACATCTGATTCCTCTCCATGTTGTTGGTATACTAAATCATGTACAGCCATGTAGCATTTCTTGCTTTTCTGCGCTTCCCACTTATTCTTCAGTGTACCTACAACTACAGTACCTTTGGGGCGCTCATGGCATACACTAACCACCGTGTCAGACAACTCACTCTTTCTGTTTGGGGGACTTAGTTTGGACTGCAGACCCATGAGTAAGACAGCTGTCCAAACATAGTATTATTCTATGTATTATTCCATGACAAATGTGTTGAAAATTATTATCTATAAAAGAGTAATGTTAAAACAATTTTTTTTCAAATATACTCTTAGGAATAAAATGTGTAGAATGCATCTTTTTTGGTTCTGATTCTGCCCTGAGAAGCTTAACATACAAAATTAGTTAAAATAAGGAGAGACACTTTTTCTTCACTTTTTCCTAGGTGATGGTTGGATATTTAACCTAAAAATGAAAAGCTGGACAGAGATTAAACATTCAAACATGGACAAACCACGGTAAGGGAAACCGATTGACAATAACCTGACTTTCAGAAGGCACATCTCTGAAAACCAACTCAATTAGAGTTGAAGCCATAATTGAGAATTGGTGCCAGTAGCAGAACAGGCAGCGACAGTTGATAGACAATGCCTAATACAATGTAATGCAGGTCTATTGCTTGAACTCAAAGTTATTGCTGGGGTGGCTATGATGTTATTGTGACAATTCCTGATTTGTGTCTTAAATTTGTAGTATTAAGACATTTTCTCTATTCTGGATCTGTTAAGTGTTAATGCAAGAACGGGATGACATACTAGTTTTGAAAACATTATTTGATTTTATACCAGTCAGTGGACTTATGGTACCAATTTATTCATTTTTAGACTATGGCACACTGCTTGCCTTGGAAGGAACTCAGATGTTGTTGTATTTGGAGGAAGTCATGATTATATTCTTTTAGAGGACAGAGTAAGTCATGCACGTTACCAGTCCACATTTACTGCACTGGGCAGATATTCCTATCCAGAGTGACTTACATATTCATCAGTGCTGTCGTATATGTACTCCCTGTGAATCAAGGCCTTGGTGTTACTATACCCGCACCCTACTCAATACTAACATCAGATATTTAATGTAGGCAAAGCTCAAAACCTCAAACTATCATGTTTGCTATTAGATTGAATTGCAAAATTAACTCATATATTTGAATTACTTTACAGGGCCACTGCAACAATGTTCTTTTTTTCCAAATCCAGCCTTACTCCTTACTCCGGTAGTGTATTTTTTTCATGGTCTTTTACTGCATGACCTTCAAGACTGTTAATCAATCATGGTTTAGCCCAATTGCAGGAAGACTAATACTTCCTGCTTAATACTAAAAAATGTGAAAAGGAGCACAGTCTCCAATACAACCATAGCCGCATAACTAATGAATTCGAGAGTAGCTATATATGCTCTCAATATTCCACAGTTTCCTGTGACAACTTATTTTATTTTAACAATTTATGAAACTGATCATACTGTTTATCTACCAATGTTGTGTGAATTTTAGTTACTTTACTTTTTTATCAGTAAAATTCTATTTTTACAGGTTGTGTGAGGACTTCATTGCAAGCCATGATAAAATTTTCCAGATCCATTTTACATGCTTACCATCAAAACTCAGACAGGTTGTGGAGAAGAGGATGATATTTTTTAAATCACAGAAAGTTATCAAAACTATGGAATAACCTTTCTGGAAACATCTAAGACATTCACGAACAACTGTGCTCTTTTAAAAGGGCTAGACTTGTTTTCAAGGGGTGGCCAAAGGGTGAGCAAGGCTTTATCAGAGGGGTGTATAAAGCTTTATACAAATGATGAACGAAAGGAAACATATTTTCTCTTAAAATGACCATTTCCAGTGGGGTGCCACTAAGGGTGGCAAGGGCTCTGTTGGGGGTGGCAATTGCCCCCCCCCCCCCCCCCCGGCTCCGCCACTGCCAGCAAGTGGAACATAGCCAAACCGTTTTGTGAATGTTGCCATATTCTGTAGAATTCTGTAGTACTGTTTGTAAGTATATGGTGAAATTACATCTTTAAGTACTAATATTGAATTCAGAGAGAAGAAATTGATGGTAAATAAACTTTGATGACCACTGGTTTTCTAATATAACCTGTGATTAAATAATGGTTGAGAACAATGGTTGCTGGTTTTTTAAACAATGAAACAAAGTGAAAAGTATCTCCAGAATGTCTCGCCATACGTCTTGCATGCACAGTAGTATAGAAAGTGGCTTAATTCAAACAAAATAGGATTTTAGAATTGTTTGATTTTAAAGGGTTCAGGTGGTATGATCACCACAGGCTGTTGTGAAATGTAGTGAAATAAAATAACCATTTTAATATAGCTCACTGAACAAATAAATCCAAATAAAATATTAAAGTATTGCTCTCGTGTTTTAGCCACACAAGTAACGTCTCACGTTTTTCACATAAGGCGGTACTCAAAAAACCAATTACTAGCGTCACCCCATCGTCATGGATTCAAGGATAGAAAGACAGGTTGCCATGGCTACATCAACAGTAAGTGCTTGGCTAGTTAGATGGCAAGCTTGCTATTGCATAGCTACTTCTGAAAGAAAAATATCTTTGACAAGTTTGTTAGAAAGATTACAGGAGCTTGGTATATATGTAAAACGTTACTGTGCCCTTGAAAGTCTAAAAAATAAAGTTTCAGGTTAGCTAGCTGTCTAACTTCGCTAGTTAGGTGTTATTCGGCTAAGCAGGTTCGTGTAGAAACCGACAATGGATTTTGGTAATAAACTAGAAGAACTTCAGTTGTCGACGGATGAAATAAATCGTTTCAGTAAAGCGTTAAAGGATGAGAAATTTCGTGAGCTGCTACACGAATATGCTGAGGAGATATCAAATCCAGAGAACAGGAAGAGGTACGAAGAGGAAATAACGCAGCTTGAACTGGAGAGAGGCAATAACGTGCAATTTATCCATCCCAAGCCCCACCATGTCCTGAAGACGGTCATCGGCGGTAAGGAAAAGTGCTTCATCAATGTCTGCTCCAACGAGCTGATTAATAAGCCTATGTGTGAAGTTGGAAGGAGCGAAGATGACAGGGTGGGTCAGCAGTGGTCATTACCATACAGTCTGTCACCTGGAAGACCTGATAGAGACGTCAAAGGAAACAAATGCATGATTTATGACGTTGTTTTCCACCCAGACACACTCTACATAGCAGTAAAGAACCCAAGATTTATGAAGCTTGTCAACAGCACTGCCACCCAAGGAATAGAAGATGCTTTCAAAGTTAAATTGGACAGTATTAATGTAAAAGTATTAAAAACACAGTACAAAGGGGTGCCTCATCCAGCTGTGATACGGAAGCCACTTCCTGGTCACCCTGGAGTGGAAAAATCTGCACCCGATCTACCTCTCTCCTCACTTTATCCAGACAAGTCAGATATTTTATCAAGCAAAAACCCTGTCCCCCCACCCATTACACCCACCCAGGGTGGCCCACGTCCTGTTAAACACAGTTCATCGTTGCCCACCCAACCCACAAAACCAAATTATATTATAAAATACAGATCAGTGGTTGATCTACAGGACTACCGATGCTCCAGAGATTCTGCTCCAAGTCCACGTCCCAAAGAGATTGTTGTCACTATAGATTTGCCCCTCCTCAAATCTGCAGGAGACGCTGAACTTGACATAAGCGAACGAAAGCTTGTCCTGGAGTCTCAAAAGCCAGCCTACAAACTAGAACTCCAATTATCCTATCCTGTGGATGGAGATAGAGGAGAGGCCAAATTCAACAAGGCTAAAAAACAACTAATAATCACTCTACCTGTGCTGCCAGCGAAAAATCCTGTTGTGGGTTACACTGGAGCTAATCAGCTTGTAAGCGGTGATGAAGATAAAAAAGATGAGAAAGAGTGTGATGAAGGTGAAGTGGAGGTAAATGAAGCAACAGAATTGGCCTTGGTCAAAGATGAAGAAAGTAAGATAAAGCCACCAGTCTGCAATTGTGATGCAAAGTGTCTTAGAGACAGACCTGTGCAAAATGAAAAAACTAGGCTTCAGTTGTCTCCAGATATTTGTGAAATTAACCATTTGGAATTAAACTGTGTTCCATCAGAGTCACACACAGTAGCAGACACACCACTCACATTTAAAGCAAACAAAAAGATACCCAAATTAAAACAGAATACCACCAATGAGGAAGAAGATTTCTGCACATCTGAGATACACTATAAGAATCATTCTAAGGAAGAGACAAACAATGGCAGTTCAACAGAGGTAAGATATAACACTTGTGAAGCTCATCTTACGCTCCATGGATACTTAACACCACTAACTAAAAAGAAATATGTATAAAACAATTCCTGATTTCTATTCACATGCAGATTCATGTCTTTTAGATAAATGACATAATATGGTTATTAGATGTAAATGCCCAGCTGACCCTTAACTCGATTTTGTTTTGCAGAAATTTCACTCAGACACTGAATCCACAGGATTTTTGGAAAGTGTATTTGAATGTGACACACATACCAAATATTGTCTTGTTGCACAAGATAAAATAACAGGCAATTCACAGTTTGAGTTTGCTGGAGGCCAGAATCAAATAAGCCAGGGTGTGTTACAGTTAGAAAAAGCTTTGAACAACATTCCAAATGTTCCTACTAACTCATCCCAGCAGCTGATCAGTAAGTCTGTGGTGTTTTCAGTGGAGCCATCCAAAATGATCTCTGCACCAGAAGACGATACTAAGAGTACTGTGAGCTTTCCTGAAGATACTGGAATGCTGTACGAAGAGCATGCAATGAACAGCTCTCCTGAGCACCTAAGTCCTACAGCTGAACACAAGAACAATGTAAATGCATCTCTTATAGAAGAAATTGAGGTGCCATTAAATTACCAAGTGAGCAATCTTTATTTTTCTGAACAGAACCAAGTTAATATCAATATAAAAACCACCACCATTCTGAAAGAGACAAACCCTGAAGATGGTAGTGAGGTAATCATTAGTGATCATGCTACCTCATCTGGCCTCTCCTTCCAGAACTCTCTGTGGTTTGATTTGGACTAATGACTTTCATTCTGTAATTAATAAATTGATATGTTGAAGAAGAACAACAAAAATATATTACCAATGTTCAACCAATATTATATCATATAGTCCTCAAGCATTTTGAATGACTTATTCCAAAATCCAAGTGTTTTATTTTGAAATAAAGTTTGTAAACGTCCATGCACTTCTTGGTATTTTTAAGCTTTTAAATTGTGACATTTAGCAAATTTGTGTTTTTTTGTGTTATCAGTCATAGCTTTTAAGTCAAATTTTATTTATTTATTTATTACTCATAAAATATAAGTCTCACAGCAAATGTCACTCAACTAAGTTAAAAAAACAAAAATAAAACTGCCTCGAGGGTACAGTCCACTTCTCACCATGTGGTTAGCATTGATGTATAATTACTCCACGACTGAATTATCCCTTAAAGTAGCATGAACCACCATATAAAAAAACCTAGGAAGATATACATTTTATGAACCCAGGCTACAGTAACACTACAGTTTTCTTAGGGTAAAACTGTCATTATTCATTCATTAATCCTGTTGATTTTAACCAACGTGAGATTCTTCTCATCATCTCAGACCTCTTTGCACACAGCCATCCAGGAACTCACAGTAACACATCAGAGAACAAAAATGGCGCTGCACAGGAGCCTCTGTGCCACCCATATTATCCACCAGTACCACAGTGTGGGAGACCAGGTGCAGGTTCATACTGACTACTGTCTGAATATAGGAGTTCAGACAGACATGACCACAGTCACAGAACTTGGCAAGATCCAACTCATGGCACAAGTGGAAAGGAATAAGATGAGGTCCATAAGGAAGCCTGTTGATATGTAAACAGAATAAAAATATCATGTTATGACTTCAGCACATTAAATTTTTTAATAAGGCTAGTTAGCATAACAAACAAATATATTTTGAGCTCAATCCATACAGCCAACACAGTAATTATGTAATAACTTTTAAATTATGTAATAACTCTCACCTTAAATTCAGAACAGCTCTTGAGGCCTGCTCCTGTAATGTGAGAGGGAATGCAAGCTGGATGTTGTGGTCCAAAGGGTTGGGCTGAGTGAACGGGTTTCCAAATAGGTCTAGATTCTCCAGTGCTAGCTTTCGGAATTCTCCGGGAAGAAGTGTCAGCTGATTGTGGGCAGCTGAGAGGAAGCGCATCTTGGTGAGCTTTCCAATGTGGAAGGGGAGTCGCAAGAGCTGGTTATTGTCCAGCTTTAGGTTCACCAACTCCCGCAGCTGGCAAAATTGGGCAGGAAGAAGTTGTAGCCGGTTCTGGCTCAAGTCTAGGTGCTGCAAGGAATGCTGAAGGGTGGAGAGACACAATGCTTCACTGAAGCTCTCCAGGTGGTTGTTGTGGAGAATTAGTTCTGCTAGACAATTGAGATCACCAATGGTGGCTGGGAGTTTCTTGATATGGTTATTGCTTAGGTCCAGTCTGCGGAGTGCTTTAAGAGACAGCATGCGTGTGTCCACTCTGGACAGCTTGCAGTAAGAGACCTGGAGCTGCTCTAGAGAATAAGGAAAGCCGGATGTGATAGGATAGTCTTTCTTTGACACGATAGTGAGCTTCTTCTTCGGTTTCTCCACATCTCTGGCACGAACAGGGGTGAAGGTGGAAAGGGAAAGACTGTCTAAGTCAGATCCTCTGTCAGCAAGTCGAGCAGCAGAGAGGAAGCTTTTCAAGTTGTTGGAATCTGCCTACAACATATGCACACAAACAAAAAAAAAGAATACTTAATGCAATCATCACTGATATTTTCAGTCCTGACCAATGGTACTACATAGCCACCAGGATATATATATATATATATATAAATAAATGTTGACCCATATTGTGCATAATACTGTGCACTGATTTTGCTAAGTTTCTTCAGCATTCAATAGCTTAAAAGTAAACAAAGTCATTAAGAGTTTTGGTTCCCCTTTTCTGAGAATTTTGCTGAGTCAGAATTGTTCACAATTGTACTACTAGGAAGCAAATGTTTCAAGCATATAATAGCATCTAAAAGCTAGGTTCCTTTATTACACAAAACTGTAACACACGTGGCTTGATGCTACTGCCATTGTTTTGCAATCGTTTTGTTAAGGTTTTGAACTTAGTATTTGACCTTCTTAGTATAACCTTTTACTCACAGATTTCTGCCATGTTTCCTTTCAAAACTGCACTGTTAACTCAGTAATCTGTGCAAGCACATATGCTTTTGTTACTAACCTTTATGTACAGCTTTTCAACACAACTAATGCCAACAGCAGCTTTCCTTTCAAATTGTTACTTTCCTTATCTACTGAAACATGGCACAGTATGTGGGGACTTCAAAGATGTCCAAAACATCATACTGTTCACACCAGACTGTATTTTCTCCAGTTATTTTTGCAACCTTGCACAGTGTAGTTCAGACCTATTCTGAACAGTTAACCAGCACAACTGTGGGCTGCTGCAGCTCGTCTGGTGAATGCTGACATATGAGATTTGTAGACGCCATGTGACACAACCCACTTTCCCAAAATATATAAAACACATGCAGGGCAGAGAGGGACATGCAGGGCATTGAAAGGAAAAAAGTACCCAAAAGAAAATGTATTTTCTCAAATGTAGCACTATTTTTAATAAAAACGTACAATATACATATGTTAACTGGTGTTTCTGAACAGCAGATAATTATTATCACAATTACAATAATTTATAAAATTATCCATTCAAATATCAATAGACATCTGGTACCCAGTATTAGCTACCATTGTAAACAGCTCTGACTCGTAAACTTTTGTTGAAAGGTGCATTTCACATCAAAATAATCTTAACTTTGTATCTAAATCATTCAATGATGAAGAAATTTGGCAAAATCAGTTCCCATTTAAGATCATTTTCTTTTCACAATAACTCTATGAGTATTGTGAATACTATAACTCTTCAGTATCATTATATATTTTGTAAATGTTTGTATATATAGATTTTGTTTTTAATTTTATCTTATATATTGGTTTTATACTTCCTTTCTCTGTCCATTCCTCTCTGCTTCTGTAACACTGCAAATTCCCCCATTGCAGAATTAATAAAGGATTATCTTATCTTATCTTATGAAACCTAATTACCGTACTTAACGAATACAGCAAACATTTAAACAAGCTTGCCCAGCTTTAAATGTGGGTCATGGGAACTGGGTGAAAGTTCATAACTGGACTTGCTTGACTACTGAAGGTTAGGCTGAAGAATCCCCCTTATATGTCACCCACACAAGAATTTAATTATTTGTGTAATTAACTACATTAATTTAAATCCATTTGAATCCATTTCTTCCAAATCCTTTTTTGTTAATTGTTCATTTCACCTTATTAGCAATCCCTGATGCAAATAAATAAATACGATATAAATTTTGTATCAGGAACATGTTTTCAATTATACATTTGACTCATCACTGACACTAATATTCATATAGATCTGATAAAGAAAAGAATGGAAATTACAATACAAAAAAAACTTTGGATTATAATCTTGTGAGCCAAGATTTTACTTTTTAATTAAAGATTCTAATTGTTTTGGACCTGTTTTCATGAGCTGATATCAATAGCAAGTCAGGTCAGGTCAAATTTATTTATATAGCGCTTTTTACAACACATGTTGTCACAAAGCAGCTTTACAACTGTATGGGTCCAGATCCCTAATGAGCAAGCCAGAGGCGACAGTGGCAAGGAAAAACTCCCTTTGTTTGTAAATATCATATTTTTTTAGCAATATATTAGCAATTCCAGGGTTGGCATCACTTCCCAGACTGGAGAGGTTTCATTATATGAGCCTAACCTCAATGTACAGGGACCTCTACCATGCAAACATACATCAGCATTGCTGTGTGTCTGCCCTCCCATGCATTTTAAATGCAATGTTGCTCATTTTGTTATAGAGAGTAACCACAAAATGTTAACAAATTTGGATTTACTGCCTTCTTTCATATGTGGGTACTAAATAATTGAAAACTCATAATGGGTGGATTTATCAAGACTTCAGAAACAGACACCAAAAATTAAGCCACTGATTAAGGCAATGATTTATAATACACAATCATTTCCTTTAAAATTATTAAATATTATTAATGAAATATTAAATATTAAGAAAACTTTATTTGCTGTGAAAGATCAAATCTCATATACAATGCTTCTAATTATCAACAAATAATAAGTCACATAACCAGGTTTGTATACAACTTTGTGAAAATTCAACTGCAACAAAATATGAGAAAAAGGCAGAAAAGTTTTTGACTTGCATGTAGTATTTATGTATATATGTGTAGTAAGCACAGATAGTAACACTTACAACAACCTACAAAAACCAGCACAGTTAAGGCAGCTGTCCTTCAGGGTCAGTGACAGAAATGCCTCACCTTGCTTAAACAGATGTCCACTGCAGGCTCTTTCAGTCGCACTGTGGCTTTACCCTCCTCAACAAACCATGTGAAGAATTTCTCAATATTTTCCTTCAACTGGAAATGTGAAAAATAAAGGGAAAAGTCAATTATGAGTAATCACTGACATTGTCAAAACTTGCATGACATGTTGCAACATAATGTCTTTATGAAGGGAAGACATACTGAAATTTAAACCCTTAAATCATTAAATAAAAAACTAGGTATGCTTGAAACTACTCGTCTCCATCAGTTAATGGCCCAGAAGCGAATATAAACCCCAATATATACCGACTGTTCAATGTCTATCCACTACTCAAACACACTTACCTTGTACTTGGAGCCAGATCTATCTTTTGCTGTGCAGATCAGTAAATATATATTACTACGCTGGGATGCTTTATCCATATGTTTACCGATAGACAACACCGCCCTGTTCCCTTTGCCTTTCCCTTTGAGACCAAATGTTGGCAGCATACGATTTACAACTTCAACGTCGCACTGTAATTTCATTGTGGCTTCACATCAAAAAGTCAAGACAGGACGTTAGACTCGAGTTAGGTCCTTTAGAGACATGCCAAGGAGTGATGATAGCAAAACCTCCGTCCAGAAACAACCTATTACGACTAGATACGACTGTCCTGACCACTCGATGGTCCAGGACGCAACAACAACACGCCAGTTAATGATAACGAGAAAACAGCTGGAAATTTTATTACAACGAGTCTCCAACTAAAAGTTCCTTAACGACGCTATCACACATAAGCTGGTTGTAAAATGTAACCAAGTTGTATTAAAACTCAGAATATCCAACGATGACTTAACCGTAGCTAAAAGCAAAACGAAGTGGAATAGTTAAGGCAATAAGCAGCGCAATAACACCTTCAAAATATTCAAAAAAGCTCTTTAACGTGAATTAGCGAGCTAACTAGCTAGCGTTAGTATTCTGTTGTAAAACTCTGAACAGCTGTGGATTATTAATACACCAGTTAGTTAATATGCTGAGTAGGATTCGGACATCATATTTGTCTAAAATATGACACATTTACTATCTTTCCGATTACTAATAGCAGACAAGACACGAAAGTTGGACTAGCTAGCTCGCTAACGGGGAAGAGATGTCGGGGAAACGCAGAAGGCGGTTTACTGTTTTTCTCTGACGTATCATACCAACTCTCCCGCGGTGTAGCAGGTTCATGTACGCATGCGCGAACGTTTTGACCTTACCAAAATGTCTGCCTGCCGTTGCCTGACGTCACATCCCGTTAAGGCCTTTCAAAATATTGCGTGTGAAAGTACGTAAGGTTCTAGTGCCGTTTCCAGTCGACAAAAGTATCTAGCTAGCTTGCTAGTTCTGTCTCTTCTGTTTACGTGAGTATAAATGCGTGTGCCTGATTTTATGAGAAGCCTTTTATGCGTTGAGAATAGCAAACTGGGCTTGTCTATTTAGTCCTCGGATTAGATCTTCTATTCACAGTCAGTCAGCTTTTGGCCATTTCCAGCGTGTAAAGGGGGATCTTGTGTTGTAAACAATGTGATTCATATTGGCGAATCTGTCATTCTTTCCCTCTGGTGTTCTCATTTTTGTTTGTCACTGACTATCAGTAGCATCGTTATATTTATCATAAGAAAAAAACCCACAAGTTGGCAACCTGTATTAACGGTTAATTGTACAGTCGTGGGTGGTTATTACCCCTACGTAGTGACATTAAGGAATATAGACTACAGCTAAGTTGCCTACAGGTACATACAGGTTGCCTACGTAGTCACCTTGTCTTTGATCATTTTTTCTAGCGAACTAGTTGGGAATGGCAGAGATGGAAGACGACGGTGGTCTCCAAGACGTCCAAGATGAAGACGATGACTCTGAACAAGAAGAGCTTGATTTTGAATGGGACGCACAAGGTGATGACAGAGACTTTGACTGGGTTGAGGAAGAGGTTGTTATTGACATTAACACTTCCGAGCCCTTTCCTTTGGACACTCCAGCAGAGCGAAGTGGACACATTGCTGTGGTAGACAGGAACTGTATGTATGTTTGGGGAGGATATAAGGTGAGCAAAGCCAGTATATGCACTGATAAGATATGAAGCTGTGTTCCTTTTGGAAACAATGTCAAATGAGTGTTTTTCCCCCATTTTAATAGAATGCAGAAGAAATGGGATTGTTTGACTTGTACTTGCCAAAGAATGAAATTTGGATATACAACATGGAAACTGGCAGATGGTAAATCTGATCGTATTTATTGAACAAACTATTCACATGCAAAACATTTGGAATAAAAGTTCAATGCAACCTAGAATTATCTGTATTGCAGGAGAATGCAGCTGTCAGAAGGAGAACTTCCTGCATCTATGTCAGGCAGCTGTGGTGTATGTGTAGATGGCATCTTGTATCTCTTTGGAGGCCACCATGCTAGAGGCAATACTAACTTGGTGAGACTTTCCCCTAAACTGCTATTATAGCATTTTGAATTTCTATTGCTAGACTATTGAGTTTAAGGAATTTTGCTTAAGTGAGCACGTTCGTTGATGTATAGGATTTAAGCCCTTTTTAATGGTCTACCATACTCATCAGGTCTATCGTCTGCCCCTGAGGTCGCTTGTATTCAGCTGGGAGAGGATGAAGGATCTGAAGGGCTTGGCTCCCACGTGTAAAGACAAGCTGGGCTGCTGGGTGTACAAAAACAGGTTAGCATTCATCAGTCCACCACAGACAGAGTGAATGGATGAGTTTGGGCAGAGCTTTTCCAAGTCCACCACTCACTGGAAATGGCATCTTCGATGACAGTCTTACTTAGATACAGTCCAAGAGGGTCACAACACTGCAGTTTCCCCAGCTTCATCATCTTTTTCAGCTCATCAGTTATAGGGCAGTCATGGCCTGGTGGTTAGGGAACTGGTCTTGTGACCAAAGGGTCCCGGGTTCAATTCCCAGACCTGAGGCTATGACTGAGGTGCCCCTGAGCAAGGCCCTTAACCCTCAATTGCTCACTTGTATAAAAATGAGATTAAAATGTAAGTCGCTCTGGATAAGGGCGTCTGCCAAATGCCATAAATGTAAATTTATCACGCCATTCCTGAAAAATGATGGAGATCAAACTATGTAGGGCTGTGGCCCTCCTGTACCACATCAGAACAACAGTGACCTGTTCCATCTGATTCCAAATAAAGAGACTTTCATCTGTTGAGTTTGTTCTAAGTGTTCCTTCCACTGTGTTTACAGGCTAATGTATTTTGGGGGTTATGGCTATGTGGCACAAGCAGGTCATCGAGGAACGTTTGAATTGGATGAGAATTCACTTATGGTAAGCATCAACAGATTTTGGCCTAAAGCACTGGAATGACAGTGTTTTAACGTTACTGTTACAGCAGTTATCTAAAACTAATATCTCTTGAAGGGTAACCATGCAGGACGGGGCTGGAACAACCACATTCACATTCTCAATCTTGAAACATCCACCTGGAGTCAACCAATCACAAAGGTAGCAAAGTCTTTTAATGTTGAAAGTAAAAAAATAATCATTAAACAAACATGTGTATCTACTCATTAATACATCCTTTTAATGCACTGTACTCCAATGCTTCCTTGTTGCATGCTACGCAGGGAAATGCTCCAACCCCACGTGCTGCCCATGCTTGCGCTACTGTTGGCAACAGAGGTTATGTTTTTGGAGGCCGTTATATGGTGGGTGACGGTCCATGTGAGCATTTATTTGATCCAATTTGTTATTATTATTTGAAAGATTTTTATTGAAAAACTATTTTTCTCAACAGGATCATCGCCTGAATGACCTATACTACATCAACTTGGACACCTGGGAATGGAATGATATGTGGGCTCTAAAACAATTTACATATTGTAAAGTTTTATGGACTATTGGTGTCTAGCAATAACTATCTCAAATTGCTGCTGTATGCGGTTTGAAAAAAGTAAAAGGGGAAAAAAAAATTCAAAACTATATTTGCTTTTTTGCTGCTGCCATTACAGTTGAGAAATGGTCCATGTTTGAACACATGGTTGCATTAAGGTGACTGCACTCATTTCAGGTCTGTCCCTCAGCACGGTCCAGTCGGCCGCTCATGGCACTCTTTCATACCCGTGTCACCAGACCACATCTTCCTCTTCGGTGGCTTCACTACCAACAAGGAAACACTAAGTAAGTAATGGCGAAAATAAGTACCAATACTTTGTCACGTGGCAGATTTTAAGGGAATGTTCTACAAGTGATTCGGTGCTTGCATCCTGTAGGTGATGCCTGGCTCTACTGTGTGAGCAGGAATGAGTGGAAACCATTTCAACACAACCACACAGAAAGTCCTAGGTGTGTTGATCATCACAGATTTATTGCCTTAATGGCAAATTCTTTCTAAATTCAAATATGACGCATGCTGTTCACATTACATTCTTTAATGTGTGTGTGTGTGTGTAGACTTTGGCACACAGCATGTTTGGGGCCAGATGGAGAAGTATTTGTGTTTGGAGGCTGTGCCAATAACCTTCTTTCACACCAGCGAGCAGTGAGTACAGCTGTCCATGCACTCTGCCTACCTTAACGTGACACATATGCTAATAATGCTTCAGCTAATTTCATTTTCACAATTTTTTCATTCCAAAAGTACTTGGGAAGGGAGGTAAAAAAATGGGTGTTTCAGTTCAGATATGAACGTGAAAGGAAAAAACAATAAACATGAGAGAAAAACCTTAGGATGTTTTCAGTTCTGTTTCCATCTTCTCAACAGGCCCACAGCAACGAGCTACTAATTTTCACAGTGCAGCCTAAGTCACTGCTCAGGTGAGTGCGAGGTCACCACACACTGCTGCACATTGTTTGCACAGTGGTGTCCTGAGGCACGGAGATGATGTGGTTCCTAAATCCCACAGCATATTTTATTCCAGGAAACGATCCCCAAGTAATCCAGCAATATAGTTAATAAATCCCAATAAAATAAAGAATGCAAACTCCAGTATCAATCGAAGAGAATAGAAGGTTCCAGTTTTCTTATAAGTCAAGGAGGCTAAATGTTTATTTGTTTTTCCAAGGTCACACACAACTGCCCCACCTTTTTTTTTTTGCATATTAACATTAGAGTTTTGCATCGTTATGTCTAAATCATGTGTATTTTCATGTTAATTTGATACCATTATATCCAAGTGAGGATGAGGTATTTTTATTTTTTTAAGATCACCTGATTCTTATACCAAACTAGAACTTGACCATATAAGGCACTTTTCTGGTACCATCCAGTATGCACAACTAGATGTTGCAATTAATACAATGGTCTTTCCAAGTCATGGGTGCACTCTGGAAATACAGGACTTTTCTAGCTTCTTCACTTTTTTCCATTTACTGTTGGTATAAATAATTTCTTACACCTCAATGACCTGGAAGTTACCATTGCAGTTTTTTGTGTGCCTTCATAGGTCCTGTATTGAGGTTGTCCTGCAGCACAGAGAGCAACTGGAGACCATGTGGGACTGCCTGCCCAAGCATCTACTGCACAGCCTCAAACTGAGAATTGGTACCACTAACACTGGAGGTTCCTAGAATCAACCCCAAGCGCAAACACGTGGCGATAAGCGCAGAGCAGTCGTGCGTCTTGCTGGGTGCGTTTGCAGCACAGATGTTTTGCTTTTCTGCCAGTGTCCAGGGACTCTTTTAAGGAGCTGGATACGGCCAACCTGCAGGTGGTGTTGGAAGGGTAAAGTTGAGAACAGACCTTCCTGTAGTCTCCATGGTAGTTGCACTCAGTATGGTTTAGCAGTTTAGAAATCCTTGCCATTTTAGAAATGGCTATGAGTTTCTTGTAAACTGGATATGTCAAACAGACCCCCCCCCCCCCATCCCGCGCTCACACTATTGCAACCCAAGTAGAAAGTGAAATATGTATTTGGGTGGCATTAATTATGCTACGTTATTAAATGAACAGACAAATTTGTTCTTTCACACTTTGGCAGTTTTATCTATTAGACTCAGTCACTGTGGGATAGCTAGTAGTACTGCCGATCAGTGAGAGGTGTGTTTCATTAGTTTGGAATACAACATGTAAGCCAGTAAATGGCTTATGTATTTTGCAAAGAAAAGCCATGCAATCTAATAAAGCTCAGGATTTCCTTAAATCTTAAGTGATTGGAAACGGCATTTAACAATTTCTACCTATTAAAACAATTGTGTGTCGGCAGTTGACAGGCAATAGTCAGTCAAATTTATTTATATAGTGATTTTTGCAATACAAGTTGTCACAAA
Source organism: Brachyhypopomus gauderio (assembly GCF_052324685.1). Classification (NCBI taxonomy): domain Eukaryota; kingdom Metazoa; phylum Chordata; class Actinopteri; order Gymnotiformes; family Hypopomidae; genus Brachyhypopomus; species Brachyhypopomus gauderio. Next base: position 12,359,664 of record NC_135227.1, read on the forward strand.
GCAGCTTTACAAATGTAAAGAACTCCCTAGGTGGAATTTAGGAAGATATCTTGGGAGGACTAAGCATGCAAATTTTTGTATACTACTGCAGAGATGCCAACATTGGACCAGCCATAGGCAATAGGCATTATACTGTACACAGACCGTGAATTAAATCCTGAATGTTCTATGACCTGTATATAATGTATTTCAGCTGTCTATTTTCATGTGTTTTTTGTGAATTTGAGCATATATATATATATATATATATATATTGCTTTAATAACATAAATGTGATCCAATCTGAATTGTGGAACCTGGATTATTTGTAAAGAAGGGGTAGACTTAAATGGGGAACCATTAATGCTGTGCTGTTTTGCAGGAATTTTGTTTATCAGGTAAATATTATGATTTAGTATTTTTCTCAGTTTTTAGGATGAAATGTTTAATTTGAATGTAAAACAATTATTTTCTTTATTAATATAAAGAAAATATTTTTCTTTATTATTAATATTTCTGTTTTGAATGTAAATATACACAAGGGGTTTGAAATTTTAGATCAGCACCTGATGAAATCTGAACATTTTCTCATCAGAAATTGTTTCAAAACAGATTTTTCATTTAAGATGCTATGCACAACACTGTTCACATTTATTTGATATGAATAGCACAGACAATTATGTAGCTGAAAGACAAATAAAATATTTGTTGGTTTTACATTTTCTTTTTTAATCCGAGACTTCCCTCTTAAGATGGCTCTTAAGACTGTAATACTCTAACTGAGAAAAAGTACCCTGGGTAAGTTGGTAAAATGGTCCTGATCAAATTCTTGATTCCATTCCCCCACCCCCGATTGTAACTATTTATAGGATGCCAAATATTCAAATTGTCTCCCTGGTCAGATGCATACTGTAAAGACCTCCAAAAGTTTATTTCTTCTTTGCTGCCAGAAGGTTTGGAGCAGAGACTTTCACTTTACCAGGCATGTTTCGTGATAGGTCTGTGTCCTACCAGCAAACATAAACAAAGGATTGTTAGCATTGTGACAGACGGGTCAGATTTTAATTTATTAGATTACATTAACGAGAACGGACATACATAGAGGATGCAAATACCTTCACGCTGCGGAAGAGGTCTTTCTCTCTGGCACTAGTTTCTTTGGCACGCATGAAGCTGAACACAGCAGTACGGGCAGCTGGGAGGTTCAAAGGTTCATCAGTCAGAGCAAAATAATTTTCCATAACAATTTAAGGACATGCAGAGTGACTACGAGCTTTACCTTTTCCTTTTTTCTGTGTTCCAGGAGTAAGTTTTACTTTGTGTCTGAGGCAACAAGGAAAGCACTTTATATCATATAAAAGGACAATCTGTATATTAATAAAGTCTTATTCTGAACAGTATTTTTGGAAACACAAACTTCTGGCATATGGTTCTGTCTTCAGTTACAATATGAACAGGTCTGTGAAGAAACCAGTCTGTGAGTGTCTAGAGAACATAGATATGTACTTGTAATTTGAGAGAGCTGTGTAGGGGGCACACACAGGGACTGCAAACAGCAGCATATCATCCAGGTGAGGCTGACCAGTCAAAGAGTCAAGAAGATTTCCCCCCTCCTAACAAATGAAGCAGTCAAACACAAATGGCACACATGCAAATGCACTTTAAACAGAAAGATGATGTTATTTAAACACCTGCATAAGCACCAGCATCTCCAGTATGTTGAGACATGCTTCTGATTACATTTAGAGAAATCACTGGTGCAGGGCTGTCCTTTGACAAATTATGCAAACTCTACATAAATAACTCTGTAAATGTGTAGAGTTGGTTGCTCGACTGTATATTCAGCTATTACTATATTCAGTATATATTACTATAACTATTCAGTTATTAACTATTCAATATTTTAATGGCTTGATTAAGGTTACTGGGGATTCTGTAAAAATGAAGACTGAAATGCTTCCAGATTCAGTTGCGAAAAATTGCTTTCCATTTCTCAATCTTCAATATTCATTACTCAAGTAAAATGGCATGGTAAATGGCATGCAAACACAATCTATACCACCTTTTAAACTAAATACTTTATTTTTTGTGTTGCTTAACACACAATACTCACAAAACGTTATGGATTTTTGGCTTTTGGGTGAAATTTCTGGATGAACGTAAAAGTACTCCAACAATGTGACCTCCAAATGTTTGAATGCACACGTCCAACCATTCGATTTTTCAGTACATTTTGCACAACCTGCTGTTCTCTAACAAGGAGGTTAACAATTAGAATTGGTTCAATACCCCAAAACCTCAATTAAGCTGAGGACTGCCCTTCAAGAAGTGTGGGATGCCATGCCTAAGCAGACTATAAGTTGACTTGTAAACAGCATGTGTTATCAAGCTGTAATTGATGCACAAGGGAACATGTCAAGTTATTGAGACAATGTCATCTTTGTTGGGGTATACCCACCACTGTTGGATTTTCTTTCAATAAATTGTTTGAAATTAGGAAAATCATCATTGCATGCTTCTACTTAAATGCCATGCCAGTAATTGCTATATTTCATGATATAATATCACCGTAGTATGAACTTTTAACCTTTTCCATAAATTTCACCCGAAAGCCAAATATCCTTAACTTTATGTTAGTATTGTAGACTTTTGTCCTGACATACCTACTGTGAGAAAAGAGTACATGACATATGCCTAGATATTGTCTGGGAAAGATGAGATTTAGGATGCTTACATCTGCTCCAGCATTCTCCTGCTCCAAGTCATCGGTTTCCTGTAACAGAGAAAAGCCACGAATTATCCAACAGGGTTATTGCAGAAATGAAACATCACAAGGATCCTTTAACCGAGCCACAGACAATATGATAAAGATTAATACTAAATTCATAAAATTGTCTCATGTGGCCAGCTGTTGTTAGATGACAAATGCTATTCTTTGTGCTGCAATAAATCTCAAGAAGCTATTTTTAATGGCATAGCCCTGCCTACCTTGTCATCTTGTTCAGCAGTGTCCTCCCCTGCAGGGCCACCCTGGTCCACCGGCTCCTGAACCATCTTCACCTCGCTCACCGCCACTCTGGGCTTATGGGCAGCTTTCTGGGGCACTCGCTTCACTGGCTCCTCTCTTCCTTTGCCTTTCTTCCCCTTCTTACTTTTCTCTTCCTTGCTGGTGCCTGCAGACTATTGAAGATTGTTTTGTTTTTTTTGTAAGGCAAATGTGGAGGCAAACCTGTTTCAAATATTCAAGATAAGCACAGCAAGTAATACTCACGCCAAGCAGCTTCATCATCAGTTCTCGGTCTTCCTCGTCCTGGTCTTTGTACTTGTCTTTGATTTTCTTCTGTTTGTTCTGAAGACAGAAGCACAGGCACAACAGGAACATATTATATGTTTCTTTTGTCAAACTGATATTTAACATGCAGGCCCTAAAATTAGGCTAGAGAAGATATTTCTTGTGTTCTGTTAGCATGACCTAATATGTGATTTTATGTTCACTGGGATTCATTTGCATGGACCCAACACCTGGATGTAATATCATGCAAGGAAACCTTTTGTCCCCTCTTCAGAAGCTGCTGAGAGGCCCCCCCACTCTTCGAGCTCTGGCTGGCTTCACAGGAACCCTGGTCCTCCTCTCTCTTTGTCTCTGGTTCTTCATGATGCTCACTGTCTCCCTGTTTTTGCTTCTTCTTCATATCCCTTCACAACAAGACACACTAATATTATTTGGATTTAACCCAGCAGGTGCCAGGATGCAGTCTTTGCAGTTTGCTAGAGCTTTACCTTCTCTGCTTGGCACTCATGTACTTTCTGCCTTGTGGCTCTGTGGTATCCTAGAGGAAGGACACATGGAAATATCCTATTAAATATTTAATCCTGTAATTAAACTAAGGTGTAATATGTTAATTTTGTGGGAGCCAAAAAGAAACTCCATGTTAATTCAGGCAAAATTAAAAAATAAACTATAGAAGATCACATTTATGTCAGCAGGGTTTCTGGGGGTCTCTGGGTCATGAGAGCATTAGAGGATTTTGGTCATCTATATAACTTCACTTTGTATATAGCTCTACTTTGTAAGGTACCTGTTTCAAAACGTCTTGCTTAAAACCAGCATTTGTGATTCCTCTGCAAAAAAAGTGCAAAAATTTATTGCACACAGATATTCAGTTCATTAAGACTCAAAAATAATTACTGATGAAAAATCATTCACTCTAAACCAAGTTTCCTGGATGCTTATTAGAATTCAGACTAATGGCTATTTGTTCAATGTGTCACTATGCATCGATCATGTAAAGTAACAGAATCAACAGGATGTCACAGCTAATTAAATACCAGATTGCCATCACAGAGAGAATTTATCCTTTAACCAGTATAGGTTCTTCATTCGCACATGAGAGAACAGAACCACCCCCCCCCCCCCCCAATAATGTAGCAGCACACCTAAACAAACCTAGTGATGGTGCATTAATTCAAACTATTAATCCCACTTACTTACAACTGCAATCACAAAAATAAAGACCTGTGATGGCCCCAACTCTTTATTCCTTAAATCTATGTCTGATCCTACTTCTGTAAATGTGCTATAATCACAAAAACAGGGCCGTGAAAGCTGGTATATGACAGTGTTCACCTGTTAGACTGAAGGTGAGTGAGGGAGATGGTTGTATCCGGAAAACTGATTTCTGTGCTGTCGTCGTCACTCTTCATCTCTTTGTCAGCACCTCTCTCTCCTTCATCCGCTTCCTCATCCTCCTCATCCTCATCCTGCTGTTGTGTTTCTACCTCAAGCACCTTGGCCGGTGCCTCCCACACTCCTGTCGGCTCCTCCTCTTCTGCCTCGTCTTTCAGCTCATCTTCCTCTCTTTCTTTCTGCCTTCTGGAGTCCTCATCCACGTCTTCTGCCTCGGCCTCGTTTGCGCTGTCTTCTCCTGAAGGGAATGTATTGTAAATTGGATACGAAAGAAACTAAACTATAATCAGTAACACACTCTCATTTCAGTTGTTTCAAACAGACAAAAAATATGCTAGAACACAGTTATAAAATGAGTTAGAAAACAAATCGATGAGTTTTATTACGAAGTGCTAAAAATCTATGTATCCTAAAGTATGTCAAGAATAAAGTTCAAATATCAAATATTACATTACAATACAATACAATAAAAATGTGGTAACCTTAAGTTATTTTGTGAAACGTTATTTTGGAGGAGTGTGTGGGTGTGTGTGTATGTGTATATAAATACCTAAAAGCTCCTCTCCCTCCTCTAAAAGCTCTGCAGTACTTGAAGTTACATCCTCCATGTCTTCCTCCAGAGTTTTAACCTTCCTTTCCCCTCGATGTCTGAACACACACTGCTCGTCCACCTACAGTCAAAATAGAAACCACAATACCAGATGGCCGAAATCCAAAAGTCCAGAGGGATATCATAAAACCCTATTCACCACACAGGTCTGCTAGGAGTCACTTCTTGTGTGCGCACGTGTGTTTGTCTTTCAATCTGAATAAACTGAAGGACAATACACCTGATGATCCGATGACCTGCAGGGAAGCGGTTCCCGCCATTTCTAAGAACATTTTGTTAAGGTTTCCATAAAGTGTTTATTCAACCATGGTTTGGAAAACAGGTCTTGCTAAGATCCACCATTACTTTTTGCTAATTTCATATTCCCAAATGTATTTAAATGAAATGAACAATGAAACTGTATGTTTAGTCAGAAAGTACATGAAATACATGTCCAACAAAAGGCCCTTTTTCACAGCAGAGAAGGCAGATCAGGTTTTCCCAATGCTGAATGGGTTTACACAGTTACCAGGATAAACCACTGTTACACATGTGATGAACAATGATGACCCTGCAGGTAGAGAGCTTGCCTGTGCATCACTCATCCATCTAACAAAGCACAAAATCCCTCAACCTGCACCAAGGCTGCTCTTCTGTGGCACAGGAAGAAGCTCAATAGAAAGCTGGTGTCACATCGCCGGGTTTGGCGAAGATCAGACTGGACCAAATTAATCTCCATAACAGTGCTCACCTGAGCATATAATAATAGAACATCACATCAGTAGATACAGGCATGTAGGGCTGGGTATCGATTCAAATTCCAAGAATCGATCCGATTCCGATGATTAAGAATCGATTTATTTCGATTTAATCCGATTTAATCGATTTGATCGGATTCGATCCAAATCGGGGTTTAGTGTTATTAAAAATGTATTTGAGCTGTTTCCTGACTATGTACAGAAGCAACATGTTAAAACTAGTATTATATCGATATTAATCAACAAATAGTTACTGGTAGTTGGTAGTTACTGATGGCTGGAAGACTGGTGTAAATGGTGATGAACAAATAACTGTAAATAGTCACTGACACTGGATAAACTGTCCTTCTGTTTTTAGATTGCCGATTTGACTATCGTCGTTACCGGCACTGTCCGACGCCATGTTGTTTTACAGTTAGTTAGACCGAGCACGCCTGCGTGAATTCAGTGACGAGGCGGGGGTAAAAGTTCACTAAAAAATCGATCTTTGGACGTACGAATCGATTATCAGATCGTCATATGCGAATCGATACTGAATCGGAAAATCGATTTTTTCAACACAGGCCTACAGGCATGCCATACTGGAGTACTGCCAATCAACTGCAGGGTTCTGAGGCTCATCTGTTTGTCGTGAGGGGATCATTCAGTAGTGTGGAAGCAGCTTACAAAATGCAGCAACTGATAAATAAGTAATGTTTACAACTATTACTTACATTTTTGGTAGACTAGGGCACATCCGTAGAATGTGTGTAAGGGGTTTATTATTGTTATTATGACTTATTGTGGGACAAAAGTCTGAATAGCATAATGTCTCTAAACAAGTATTTGTGTTCTGCTATGAACATTTTATCTTGCATATTAATCCAAAGTTTTTAAAAAGAGGTACTAGATACGCATGTGTATAAATCCAAGTGTAGTATCTGAATATGCAGTATCTGAATTCAAGTACAAGTACATTTGTTATTTTGTGGAAACACCATTACAGGATCAACAGGGAATGCACAATTACCTTGAAGAGAAAGGCAAACCCCAGAATGAGATAGGATGGGGGTAAGTAGTTCTTCTTTCCTGGAGGAAAACAGTAAAACATGCATAAATACTATAATAACAGGACAGGAAAGAAACCTAATAAACACCATGATTGCACTTTAACCACAACTTAGGGCAGACAACCATGAACAAAATCTTTAAAAGCACTCCCCTACCGCCTAAAACATCTAATGCAAATTAAAAACAAATAAACTTAAAAACAAAAGAAAAAACCACACCTATTGCTGAAGCCATTATTTAGAGATTTCTGACAGGAAGTGAACAGCACACATGTGACAGGAATCTAATCCTAGATCAATACTCAAACTGATGCAAATTTGTACCTCTAATCATGAAGCTTCCTGTTGTTAAATACTCTCCTGTGGGAGCGGTCTTGGACACCTGGCATGTCACATGTCAAACCACACGTGAGCATCATCAACGCCTCAAGTCCCAGTACAAGGATTTAGATTTGTATGGAATTTTAAAGCATGTACCTGGTTATGATGCACCCACCAAGCACTGGTGATCACCTTGGCATCCCACGCAGCACTGTAGCACACAGCCATTGTCCCGGCCTCTGTGAGGGTACGTGGAGGGATGGCCTCACCTGTATCACCAAAGGAGAAACCACATATTTACATTCAAAAACAATACATATGTTGTATTGTACCTGTGAAAGGTTTTAACACACATAAAAAACAGGGCAGGTATCAAATCAATGAAATAACACGTTATTATTATGTGATGAACAAATATTGATTAGATTTTAGATTCTTCAGAGCAACTGTCCTATACTGTGATGACAGCTTTGCACACTCTTGGTGTTCTCTTACTTAGCTTCATGAATCAGACCCTGTGACTCTTTTCCATCATTCTTGAAGACATCCTCACATGTGTAGAGCACTTGCAGGGTGAGGAACTGAAGTGCTGATAGAAAACTATTTGCTAAGGGTGCATCTAAAATTGTGTTTTCAAAATGAATTGATAAAATGCCTTTCCCAAATATATTTGTCTTAGAGACAAACATAATCCATTAGATTAAAATGCCCTTGTTGTAAAAACATACATTGAAGCTGGTGGGTGCAAATATTTGACTGTTAGTCTATGTAAAGAAAGAAAAAAAAGAACTTTGATTTACCATGCAGAAGTTATGTTTTTAACTAAAGAGAGATGACTAATTACCAAAGATACACTGCCAATTATGATAGCATGTCTAGTGTTTAGTCTAGTTTACTTTAATTTTGTTTTCTGAATTAATCGTGAATTCAGAAAGTAACACTAAGTTGAGGCTTCTTATCTAATAACTAGAAGATAAAACAACTTTAAGAAATTGACCAATATACCAGAGGGGTTCTTGATGATACAGCTTGTCGCACCGTGGAGGTCAGCATGGACATAGATGTCTCCTGAGAAGAGACGTTTTTATTGGGACATCATTTTGTAATGGTAATGAGAATGTCCACGCAGTGGGGAAAAAAGTATAGGCACAATTAACATGCAAATATTCTTCTGTACCTGATCGCAAGTACCGCTTGACAATCAGCTCATTCTGCTGCTGGTCTCGGCCAGCAATAATGAGGTAGTTTTCTGAGCTGATGAACCAAAGGAACTTCTCAAACCTAGCATCAGAAGCAGACATTTATCAGTTCTTCAGGACTGATCTAAAAACATATATATATATGGAGCTGTATTTGATAAATAAATAAATACATAAGATATTGTGCTACGATGCCTCACCAGTACACTTTTCTTGCTTTCTGAATTGTTGTTACTGTCTGGACCTCTTTAAGAGTCTGTTTGGTCTTTTTCTCAGCCGACTTGAATGCCTTCAGTCAAACACAGGACAACAAATTCAGCTTTTTTAACCAATCCTGTATTCCATTCGGAGGTGCTACACTTGGAATTGTTCTCTTTTCACCTTTTGAGACGCTTCAACTGTTTTCTGTTCTTTTCTGGCAGCACTTCGCTTATGGTCATAATATCTGGGGAAAAAAAAAACATTACATTCATAATTAGAATACAAAGGGCCAACCAATGATCCTTTGCTCTCTTAACATCAGTCAAGTCAGACAATATCATATCATATACAACTAGGAACCTAAGGTTCATACAAAAAAAGTCTCTTCACATAATCCATATTAACTTTGTAATGTTTTGTTTGAAAAGTAGGTCTGTAAATCAATTCAGAAGTAGTGAAATGATGTTAGTGAAACACAGATGTGATGAGTTTCAGCACTCTTATGAGCAAAATACTACTATATATAATACATAAATCTGTTGTAATTCTGAGGTAAATATGCAATTAATAGAAGACACAATAATACAGGTACATGTCTAAACACAGAAATAACCTATTCCCATGGCAATGTTTTCAAAATCAATGGCAGATGAAAATGAGCCCTAGTGATCCAACATGAAATAACCTAAAAACTTTGACTTGCTGGGTCACCGTAATGTAAACATAACTCATATTACACCCACAGAAATATTTCAAGTTCAGTTAAATAATACTTTACAAATATGACACAGGTCTACCTAATTCTCTAGAGGGCAGTTCAGATGTTATGGCATCACATCTGTGGACTCACTTCTTTGCATTGGCATAAGCAGATAAACTGAGGTCCACATCCACCAGAACGGGTTTGTTTTTTTGGACCTTTGTCTTCTGTCCTCTCTCTTTATTCTTACTCTTCTTTCCTTTTTGGTTCTCAACATCCTTTGTAATCTCTGTAGTTGCTTCCTCTGCCTCTCCTTCCTCAGGGCCAACATATGGGTTCCTGTGACGTACAGGTTTTAATTCAGGTTTTACTCTTGGTTGTTAAGATTGTGTTCATGGGAAATTTGGCCCTTTAAAAAAACTATAAGGAACTCACTTCAGGAGCATTGTGATGTGATTTGTCTGCAGTTTCAGCTCTTTGATGGCACAAGCCACTGGATCTCCGGCATCCTGAGCTTCCTTGACGATGAGACCTATCTCTGCCCAGTCTACCTGATTTGCAAGAGCACTTTGTACTACCTGTAGAGCTCTGTCCACAATAGGAAGATTCATCTCCACCAACTCCCCCTTCAAACGGTCCAGCTCCTGTAAGGCAAGATCTCATTCTGATAAAAGATTGCAATCTCAAAAAAGACTTTCTGAATTCATCAGAGAATTAGGAATAGTACAAAGAATGAATGAAACATAAAAAAAACCACCGGGCTGTGTGCATGAACAAGTCAACCGCAAATATGCAATCTGTTGTGCTGAAACAATGATTTACTTGTGCTTGGTGCAGGGCCTCCAATCGTTGCTCATGATCCTTCTTGACATTCTCCAACTTCTTCAGGGCTTGTTTCTCCTGCTGCAGAGCTTTCATGTCAATCTTCTGACTCTCCATCTTAGAAAAAAATTCATCAACAGCCTGAAAGGAGAAGGATGAGGAGAAAAACGAGGGAAAGGAAGTTGAGAAGGAGGAAAAAAGGAGTTTTGAAATGGATGGGAAAACCATCCGTCCATCCAAAGGGTGCAAAAGTAGTGATAGAAAAATGATGGCAAACCTTATCAAAAGAGTCAAACTCAACATATGGACTTTTTGAATGCTGGGCAAAAAGAAATGGGTGAAATTCTTCATACCTATCAAGTAAAAAAAGATTAATTATGAAGAGATATAGGTACATAATTTGAACTGTAATAACGTGAATTAATTAACATACGTAAGCAGCTCATCATGTGGCATGTCTGGAGTCATACTTGGCTTCTTTTCTGTTTTCTGAATGATGTAACCCTTTTATTGAGGAAAATGTTAAGAGAATCATAAAATAACCATAAAGGAGCATTAACAAAATTCCAATTTCATACTAACAATTTCATAGCTCTTACCAACCTTGCCGTTAAAACTCGCTGCTTTCTCCATATAGTTCTCCGCCATCTGCAAAGCCTCCAAAAGTTTTGGGCCAGCTGCGGGATGTGACAAATTTAAAGGTGCTCTTAAGATAAATTATTTAGAATTAAATAAGGATGCCAATAACATGATGCTGCATAAATAACTGCTTTCAGTGCTGCATATTTCTATTTACTACCACAGTAATAAAACACAAACCTTGTATGATGTTAAACTGATCATCCATTTTCAAGAAACCAGTAAGGCCAACTTCTATAAGGCAGTGTTCTATGAGAGTACCTCCATATGCTACAGGGATACAGATTGGGAAACAATTTGATTACTTTATATGAAATATTCTGAACACAACTTGATTAGGCCTTTGACCACTAATATGCCTGTTGTCAAGAGAACTGAACTGAGTTTGAAAGGAAATAAACAGAAAGGTAAAACAGACAGCAAACAAAGTTTATTATGTATAAAAACAAAGTTAATGTTGAGTATACATTTAAACATCACCCTTGGCAAAGGATCAAAAACATGGCAGCTGTGAGTTAGTTTTTATAGATCTTAATTACAGGGTATGGTCAGACATGTGACAATAACCCCTCACATGGCACCTTGCAGTTATTTTATTATTGACCCTGTCTGGGGCACAAATGTTCTCAAAAGGATACAGATCCCCAAGTCATGTGAACCAAACACATATGTGGTTACATAATAAAATACAGTGTCACTTAGCTTAATGTTTTCAATTATTTAAATATTCTCATGCTACAGGTAAAGCCAAATAAGCCTGAGAGTTGCCTACTCCTAAATTGGGCAGCTCAACACACACACAACATCCCACTGTATTAACATCACTGATAATGAAAGACTTTGAGAGAACTGTTAAAGCTCTTTTTTAATTGCATTGCTAACAAATTAGACCCAGTGCAATTTGCATATCAGCCAAAAGAGTAGATGATGCTAAACTGTTTTTTTTTTTTTTAACACTAGCCTATACATAAACTTCTGGGAATGCTCTTAAGTATTTTTTAGCTCATTTCTCTTCAAGTTTTAACATGAGGCAGTCACTGTTTTGATAATAAATTGCTCTGCGATTTGCAAATAAGACCATCTGCAACTTAAATGGGTAATTAATTACTTTAAATCATGGGGCCAAAGAAACTGCTTATAAATAATAAGATTTCAAATTAAATCACAAATTAAGGGTCCATATACGGCTTCATTTAATCTCTTTTAGTTTAATTTACTGATTATTAATTTGTTGATGATTTATTAAGTAGTGTGACACTGAAGGGCTGAAATTAAATGTCTCAAAGACTAAAGAGATGGTTAAGGACATTTAATCTGTATACACTGAAACATATTCATGCAGTTCTAGTCCATCATTACAAATAGCTACAATATGTGATAAATTACTTCAGGGAAAACCCTGACATGGTAATTAGTGCCAACATAGGCAGTGTTTTTTAATGATCCAAATTCATTTGGAATGTAAAGCAATATACTTTGTACATTTTATTATGCAGTCATTGAGAATGTAATATCCTTTACATGCATCAACTGCCAACTATAGCTCTTCCACAGTAGTGAGGACACAGCTTCAGTATATTCAGTACCTCAGTCAATCACCAGAACATTTTAACAAAGCAAATGCTTTTCAGTGGCTAACATCTTTATTTACAGAGATGCAAAACATAAGAGGGATACCTTTGACAAACGATTAATCTCTTGAGGAACTCTACAGACCATCTCTTCATACAAACTCAGAAACTTAACCTTACAGAATTGGGCGTTTTAAACTTTGGACTCTATGGAGGAGTTGGCACTGGGGAGACATGGGTCCACTGGACTGACTGGTTGACCCTCTGACTACCTATTTGTATTTTGTGTATATTGTCTTTTGCCTTAAAAGGATACAATCCTTTTTCCCTGCAAGGACACAATTTTACTGACTGATCATCAATGTCCTAATATTACCAAGATGCGACAATGACTACATGGATAATGTACTACATACCGCATCACAATAACACTGTCACGGTGACAGCTCCGGACCCTTCCCTGTGGGCGTGCCGTTACGTCGTCTGCGTGTCGTTATGTCCATGTATGTACTTCCGTGGGTGTGGGTTGTTTGTGAGCGTGTTCGTTTGTTACACCTGTGCCTTGTCTCGAGGTCACGTGGGTCTGTGTAACTCACCTATTTATTGTGCGTTCGCGCGGTGTCTAGTGCTCGTCTTTGTCTAAAGCCAGGTGTCAGTGTGAGTGTGACTGTGCTGCTTGCGCTCCGCACCGAGCTTACTCGTGTCTTTGTTAATAAATGTTCATCGTTCACCGTAATCGTCTTGGTGTCTGCTTCCCACACCCAAGCGTTACAGAAAGACGAGCCATATAAAAGAAGGAATGCCTGGATACGCCACCAGGGCGCCTAAAGGTAGGAGAAGGAGCCGACGTCACCACGGCTCTTCTACAGTCCGACATCCCGAAGCCCCTGTCTCCGAGCAGGAGATGATGCAGAGCCCCATCTGCGCTTACATACTCTGCGCCGCTCGGAGTACGGAAGACGCAGAGATGGCCGAACAGCTCCGTCAGTCCGCGGTGCGTATATGGGAGGACCAGCACCCGACCGCGTCCCTAGAGCCGCCACCCAGGGCAAAAACCAGAGAGGGCATGGAGGACCCGCTGGTCGTCCAGGCGGGGATGGTACGTGCCAATCCTCCCGAGGACGAGTCCGAGGAAGACGGCTCGGAGGAGGAAGAGTATCCCCCCTCAGTTTGCTCGAGGAGCACTGTGTATTACGGGGGGGAGGGGGGCAGTCTCCCACCGTCTGAAGGCGAGGCGGAGGGGACAGACTACGAGGAGGAGGAGTATTCCCCGTCAGTGTGCTCAAAAAGCACGGTCTACTACGGGGAGGAAGACGTCAGTCCTCCACCGTCGGACTACGGCGAGGAGAGGGAGGACTTCAGTCCCCCTTCGGCGCTGCACCCAGCCCCGTTGGGAACCGACGAGCAGAGCGAGGAGAGTGAGGGGGAGAGTCTTCGGTCGGTGAGTTCGCTCCTGACGGTATACAAAGGAGGAGGGAGCGGACCTGCCAGTTCGCTCGCGTCCGTGAGTGGGGATTCCTGCGGGGAGGAGCCCATGGACCACTCCAGATGCGAGACCCCCGCTCGGTCCATGGACTGGAGCGTGGCCGAGGAGGAGGAGCCGGAGATGGACACCACCCCCGATACCGGTGCCAGAGGGGGCTGGCCTGGCAACGGAGGGGCTTCCTACGGGGGGGGGTTCCCGGAGAGGGAGCGCCGGCAGGCCTATCGGGCAGCAAGCCCCTCCGGCTCTCCCGGAGGAGGGAGTCACGGACCCAGGAGGAAGGTCGCCGTGAGACCCGCCGGTCGCGCTGCCTCCAAGCGGGCTACAAATCGCGCTGCACCTCGCGCGTCCGCCAGGTGTGCTGCCCCCAGGCGGTCGACCAGTCGCGCTGCACCCCGCGCGTCCGACCAAAGGAGGGTCCCCAAGCGGTCGGACAGTCGCACTACGCCTCGCGCGTCCGCCAGAGGGACTGCCTCCAAGCAGTCGACCAGTCGCGCTTCACCCAGCGCGTCTGACAGCCGTGCGGCACCTGGCGGTGAGCGGGCGGAACAGGCGGGAGGAGTACCGCCACCTGCAGCGTCTCCAGCCCCCGGAGCCTTCGCGCCGCTACCGGCGTTGCCTCAGGCGGGAAGCCTGGCTCCGGGAATGAGTGTCTGTGTTCCTATGTTTTTGTCTATCCCCTTGTATCTCCCTAATTTCCTTTTCCCATTTGTGCCTCTTGTGTTTCATGTTCCAGTGTGCGTGTTTGTGAACGTGCCATTGTTTAATGTTTTCTCCCCTGTCTTCCCAGGGAGGGTGTACTAGAGCTGGTCGCGGCGGTTCCCGCCGTTGGGGGCGACTGCTCTCGGAGGCTCGTGATCCCGGCGGTTCCGGACCTGCCCGTTTGTGTTGGTTCGGGGCATTCCAGCTGCGCGGGACGCTCCGGGAGTAGCGAGCCCCTGGCGGAGGGTTCTGTCACGGTGACAGCTCCGGACCCTTCCCTGTGGGCGTGCCGTTACGTCGTCTGCGTGTCGTTATGTCCATGTATGTACTTCCGTGGGTGTGGGTTGTTTGTGAGCGTGTTCGTTTGTTACACCTGTGCCTTGTCTCGAGGTCACGTGGGTCTGTGTAACTCACCTATTTATTGTGCGTTCGCGCGGTGTCTAGTGCTCGTCTTTGTCTAAAGCCAGGTGTCAGTGTGAGTGTGACTGTGCTGCTTGCGCTCCGCACCGAGCTTACTCGTGTCTTTGTTAATAAATGTTCATCGTTCACCGTAATCGTCTTGGTGTCTGCTTCCCACACCCAAGCGTTACAAACACTTACGGAGGTGAGGATTCAGAATTCTTTTCACTTGTTCTCCAGGCTGGGCTTTGGATAGGATCTCTGTGAGCCTACCATAAAAATTTAATGAATTAATACCTTGATAATGTTACATCACCATGTAACATGCATAATACATCCCAATTTTAAGCAGTGTTGGAAATGTTACTTTTATGATGTATTTGGACACAGAATACAGAGTGCATGCCTGTAAATCCAAATTACATGAAAACAATGTGTGTAACATTTTAAATACTTTGGATACGTTCTGAAATTCTTTTATCTTTGTCAATGCAGATGAAAGTAAAGGCCCTTGTGGTAAAAACACTGAACATATATGCTGATATCGAGTCGATCATACCAAGTCAGTGAATCACAAATTTTGACAACAGTAAATTTTGTCAGTATTGCTGAGAACCAAATTCCTTGAGTGTCGGCATACTTGGTCAATAAACCCAATTTTGATTTGAATGGCCACTTTAGAGACACCTTCTTTTTCATGACTGGAGCTTCCTTGTATGGAAATTAGATACATGACCCCAGAGTGCAGCATAAAATCAGGTGTGGATTAGTTTCAGTGTGAATCCAGTGATCTTAGTGACTTCCAACGAGGCATTGGTGCTAGACTGACCAGGACCAGTATTTCTAAAACTGCTAACCTTTTTTTTTTTTTTTTTGCATGCAATGTTGCTGAGAGTATTACAAGAGTGATGTGATCAAGAAAGAACATCCAATGAAAGGGGATCCTATGGATATAACGTGTGGACAAAGGAAGTCAGAGGAGATTGTCAAGAATGACTTTGACAACAGGCTGTGCTCATTCAAAGAAATTGCTGGTGAAGGACTGGTGCTCCAAGTAACGTGTCTCAAACGAGTTCCTCAAACGCTTTTACTGTTTCCGAAATACAGGAAGGTAATACTTCAATTAGCAAAACAGCTCAAAATTTTAAGCACTGAGCAGTAGAAAAATATTGCCTGGTCCAGTGAATCCAGATTTCTATTGCATCATGCTGATGGGAGAATCAGAATTTGGTACAAACAGCATGAATCAATTAGCTTTTCCTGTCAGGGATCAAGAGTTCCTGCTGCTGGAGGTGGAGTAATGGTGTGGGTAATGCTTTCTTGGTGTAGCCAGGGTCCTCTGGTTCCTGTGGATGGACGTTTGGACAGGAGGATTTACCTAAGCATTGTGGTCAATCAAGATCACCCGTTAACACCAGAAGTACACATTCAGCAGGTCAATTCACCATGCCACAGGGGTCAAACAGTGATGATTTGGTTCCAGAAACATTCCAGTGAGTTTTCCTTGCTTTCCTGGCCCTCACAGTTCCCAGATCGGAATCCTACAGAGCATCTTTGGGATGAAGTAGAATGGGCTGTTCAGAGCATCTCAGAACCTCCATCTAATTTGCAGCAATTGTGAGAAGCTTCTCAGTTTACATGGGACAATACTCCAGCAAAATAATTTCAACACCAAGTGGAATTTATGCTATGAGGAACTGCTGTGGTTCTAAAGGCCAAACGGGGTCCAATGTGCTAATAGACAGATGTCTCTAAAGTGACCATTGGGTAAGTAGTAGTAGAGCAGGTGATCCTGAAGAAATTACTTCATAGTGTATTAGCATATGTTTTGGTATAATTTAAGAATTATATGATAATACCAAAAACTGATCTTTTTGACTACAAGTATCACTACAGTAAATATTTTAACTGCTCCATGCTTGCTTCCTTCATCTAACTTGCATATGCTCCATTTTGTTTGTTTGTTTGTTTGTTTCCCTCCTACATCATAACTTCCACTGCAGCTTTGATTCAGGCAAAAACAAATCATGTAACATGATTGAATATATATTTCAGTTTAAATATCCTCTGAGGTGTTATTCTAGGATTTTAATTTAATACTGATCCTTTTATATTACAGAGAGTCCTAAAACTGCAATCCCTTAGCACTATTCAAGAAAAGTTATAAAAAATATTTTGAAAATAATATAAAATACTGTAATACTAGTACAAAAATAACTCAATAATGTCATTTTGTTCCTTCTAATGAAATTGTGCCCAGATTAGCTGTAAGTGGATTGATTTGGAATAACCCTTTACCTCTCTAGGCTGATGAGGGGTTCAGGAGGCCTGGCATTCTCTAAAGGGTACCTTTCCTTCACTGCAATTTTCACATCCTCTGCCTCAGCTGTGCGAAAACGTAGCAGGTTCAGAATGGTATACTCATGGTCAGTCAAAATTATGTTGCCCTGGAAGCACAAAGCATGCAAGTTAAGATGGCTTTGGTAGTACTTTTTTTTTTTACTTCACATTCTTGACTGCAACATCTTATATATTAATATTTCCTACCCGGTCATACAACTCAACTACAAGGTGGTATGCAGCCTCTTCTGATCCAAACTGTAGGTCCACAATCCTGTCTACACCCAACTGTTTGACCTGTACCAGCCTCCGGGATTTCAGATGCTTTCGACACTATTTACAAAGTTTAAAACACCACCACCAACACAGCACTTTGAAGCAAATGAAAGAAATTCCATTTATGTATTATTAATTCACAAATAATGCATTCAGTAGAGCATAAGCATGCTTACTTTCATGGCAAAACCAGATGGCATAACATTTTTAGGCCATTCAAACTCTGTTGAGTGAATCCGTATGCCAGACTCAATTAACAACACCGCTTTGCTGTCAGGCCTGGAATAGTAAGTTTAAAAGAAATATGTTAAGACGAAACATAACACAGAACTGTAGTTGCCCAAGGCGGTGCTTTCCAGTCCTTTTGAGATCCCACATGTTGTTCTTCTATTCCCTTGTTTCAGCTGTGTTGCCAGCCCCAAAGACTACAATGGGTACCACCTATGGGTAAGTACAACCTCCTCATTTTCTTCTAGAAGCCAGATACAAGATGCAATGTAATCTTCATTACGTGTTTCACTAAATGTTTAATCAACCTTGGAACAAAGACAACTTGTGATTTCATGAACCTCAAGGATCACTCTGGTCACTTACTTTTGGAGTCGGATAAGATATGTCTTGTTGTCGATGTCATAGACATTGTTCACTCGCATACCGACATAACTGCAAAACATCAGAGGTATTTTTCACGGAATAACACTGATACGTGGTACTGATGGTACTGATACATGGACACTGATAAATGATACGCATGTTCTTGATTAACATGAGCTGCCACTAAGATAAATTCAAGAACAACCAAGGTAAAATGTGTTGACAGCGGCTAACGTGGCTAGCTTAGCTAGCAATCAAGCAGCGTCCAAATGTCCAAGTTAACTTTTCGTGTAACTAGCAAGGTAGCTAGATAGCTAGCTAGCTAACTTGTTCAACAGCATAACTTAATCCTTACTTGGCAGTGAGTTCGGCGATTACGGCCCTGATATCCACTGTGTTAAATCTACTTTTCATCGTGTCCTCAAGTACGAGCAATTCAACTTTTCATAGAACTTGATAGGATAAGGAGTCTGACACCCCTAAGCTGTGCAGCTCCCATGCGTCAACTCAAAGTGCGCATGCGTCTCATATCCTACGGGTGCCTGTTTGCTTTCTTGGTCCAGGTGGTCAAAAAACTCGAAGTGTGTTTGAGATATCTGGAGGAGGTGGTCATTCATGCAGCACAGATAAAGGTTGTGCGAGCCATGCTAAAATCGAGGTATTACATCCAGTTTCTAGGGAGGCATAGATATTTATTTACTATTTGTTGATATTTGCGGTTAAGTTCCAGTAATGTTGTTAGAATCTTGACTGTGACTTTCAAGACAGATCGAAAGAATAGTGAAAAGAGGAAATATGTTGTTTGTTGTCCAAACCACAAGGTTAGATATGACATTAAAATAATATCGACAGTCAAACGCCGTCTATTATGAGCAAGAGTTGGAACTGAGAAATAACATTTTCTAAATTGCTTAATGGGCAAAAAAATGTCCATGCCATTGGCATAAAATAGGTTAGCTATATGAAAAAAAAACATTTAAATACGTTTCCAATACACCCCATGGACAACGGCAAGAAACGATGGGAACCCGAGCTCACGCTCACTAATCATCTGACTAAGAAAGGTGAGTTCCTTTTTAACCCTGCGCATGTCCCGTCTAAACTCCTGGCCCGATATATTACGATGTCAGTAAAGATGATCCCGACGAGACGAAACACTGCGGCCTGATAGCTCGCAGCATCCAGACGAAACATCTTACCAAAAAAAAAGAAAGGAACTGAGAGAACGGTGCATGCACGCGCAAGATGATGGTAGAGCAGCGGCGCTTTGTTGTGTCCCGTCGCGCTCCCGCCCCGGGTCAGAGGTTAGGCGTGCCCGGTTACCAGGGTGACTGTAGCCACCTAGCTAACATGGCGATGGTCGGGGACGAGCGCAACACCGCTACAGAGAACTTGTGTTAATCACCATCAAACCTCGAATATTTTACCAGTAGCTGATAGCGACACAGGGGGGGAAATGTAACCGTCGCGATGTGTACGTTTAGAAAATCTACTTTTTTAAATGGGTCACCTTCTTGCAACCCGTCTCGGTGCGGAAGAATGGATAGTAAGTTGTCGGCTGTCGTTATAAAACGGTCGAGTGGGAAAACAAATGTGAAAGTGTTGAACGTTGGTCGAGCGGTGGAGGACGAGCCGGAGCTCCGCTACTCCTTTATTAGCGGCGTGGGGAGCCGGCCAGGGGGAGCGGGGCTCCGTGGGGAGCGGAGTTATGTTCATTTACCTGCGGTGTTAAGTTGTATATTTGTTTCTGTTTGTTGTAGATTACAAAATAATAAAGAAAATCGGAGAAGGAACATTTTCTGAAGTGGTGAGAGTGCAAAACCTCAAGGATGGGAAATACTATGCCTGTAAAACGATGAAACAGAGCATTAGCAGGTATGCCGCCACGGCATACCACCACTACGCTTTATTATCGTTTATGTCACTTACGTTCTAGCACAAGATAAACCAAAGAAATAAGGTACATTAATTTGAATCCTGCACATTTAGGTTATAACTTGTGGTATGTCTTGGTAATGACCTAAGCATGGTCACTTGTTGAAGACGCTTGGAGATTTATCCCCTTGCATCCCTTTAAGAAAAGACCCACTTGTGTTAGTGAGGTGCAGGAATTAGATGTGGATGACTGTCAGATGGAATAATACGAACGTAATATCAATTATAAATATTTAATTCTAAGTATATTCATTTTATTTACATATTAAAATATACACTGCGCTATTGTTCATCCCACAACATTCAATTTTTTATTTGTTATTATTTAAATTGTTAAAGACTTCTTGGCCTATTCTCAGTATTCATCTTTCTCAATACAAAACAGCAGTGTTTGCTGTTTTGGAACATAATTTTAACAACTTCACAGTTCATAATCCTAATTGAGGCTATTATTACCTGTAATTACCTGTGGTCCATGTAATCCACCTCTCAGCCTGGAGCAGGCACACAACCTCCGTGAGGTCCAAGCAATGAAAAGACTGAGTCCACACCCTAACATACTGCGCCTTCATGAACTAATATTGTAAGTATACCACAATTTCTAAAGTCAATTAGGAATGAATATTGTGCTTTTGTCATCCAGCTATTGTTCAAAGATCTCATCTCAGGCCAATATGTTTTTGCAGTGACCGGGATAGAAGGACCCTATCATTGATATGTGAACTAATGGAGATGAACATATATGAATTGATTAGAGGTACTGTAAAAATATATGTGACTGTAGATGTGGTTTGTCTAATTAAGGTTTTTTCTTCCACTGTCCGGAGTCATGTTCGCCTTAGGCTCTAGTCTACCACAATTTCATATATATATATATATATATATATATATATATATATATATATATATATATATATATATATATATATATGAACTTAAAAAGTAAATGTAATAACATTCTGTGTACATAGTATTGATTTCAGTGTTGCTTTTATGTTTCTGAGATTCACTAAATGTATATTGCTTTAACCTTATGCAACTGTAGGTAGACAGTATCCCTTAACTGAAAACAAAGTGAAACACCTCATGCACCAGCTTTGCAGAGCTCTGGATCACATGCACAGGTACATTCTATTATATTGTAATTTTTTCATGTGTGCCTAATGCCAGAAGTGTCAAACACTGTCCAAACTTTTAATCGGCTCTATTAAAACTTATAGAAATATAATAACTGTATTTAGATGGCCAAATCAGATTTGCTTCTTCAAGTCTGTAAATATCATGAATATCTATGTAATAGGAGGAGGGGATTAATGTGCCTATTCTGTTTTTAAGAATCTATATGAAACTGTTTTCTCCTTTTTTTAGCAATGGAATTTTCCACAGAGATGTGAAACCAGAGAATATTTTGGTCAAAGTAAGTACAACCTCAGAGTGCAAGACACATGATTGGACTAAAAATAGCCCCAATTTTTTAAACTGACAGTTATTATCTTACCTATGACCAATTTTCCCTCTAGCATGATGTTCTGAAGTTGGCAGACTTTGGCTCCTGCAGGAGTGTGTATTCCAAGCCCCCTCACACAGAATACATCTCTACCCGGTGGTACCGTGCCCCAGAATGTCTACTCACGGACGGCTACTACTCACTCAAGATGGACATGTGGAGTGCAGGCTGCGTGTTCTTTGAAATCCTGAGGTCTCTGTGCTATATCACATGATATGTCATCATTTATAACGTCTAGGATGCAGTTTTGTCTTTTTTACTAATTGGTTGCTGTTTATCTCGTTGTCTTCTAGCTTGAGTCCCTTGTTTCCAGGGAGTAACGAGGTGGATCAAGTGTCCAAGATTCATGATGTTTTAGGAACACCAGATAGTACAGTCCTCCAGAAGTTCAAACAGTGAGTTAGCACTGGCATCACCTCCCCTATTCAGCTCAACTTCATTTCTTGCCATGAGGGAAAAAAAAAAATATATATATATATAATAATCTAATATATATTGTATGCGCATGCATACAAATATAAATATTTTATATATTTTATGTATTACATTAATTGCCGTTTTCATTTTCCTTATTTATCAGGAAAAATATTACAAATATTTATATTTAAAGTATTTAATACAGAAAAAAAACACATTTAATACCAGTTTTACCTAAAACTGGTACCTGTGTCTTTTGTAACCAAGGTCCCGTGCAATGCATTTCAATTTTCTGCCTCGGAAAGGCAGCGGGCTCTCCCAGCTGATCCCCCAGTGCTCCGCGCCATGTCTGTCTCTGCTCTGCCACATGCTAGCCTACGATCCAGACGAGCGCATTAGCGCTCGCGCTGCTCTACAGCACCCTTGCTTCAGAGAGCTGCGGTAAGCAGCACCCTGCAGGCTCTCACACACACACATGCACAGCACATTACATGATGCAAAAAGAGCATGACCATAGAATTAATACAAGCAGATCAAATGGATGAATGTTACAATGTTGTTTATTACTCCTGGTTGGCTAGGGGGAAACTAAAGGCAGCGTTTTTACTTGATTATGCCATTGAAGGTAGAGGACCACATAGAGGACCATGCGGCTAGCTGTAATTTGACTTCCTCTAACTACATGTTGGTAGCCAATGAAATGGCTAAGGCCACAGACAGAACTGAGCATTTAAACTCTGCATTTACTTAACAACAGGTGCAAAGTTGAAGTCGCATGATAAACAACTGGAAGAGATGTGGTAAATGGCTTCAGAGAAGTCACCTTACCTTGATATTACTGTTGCTATTATCACTTTCAACCATATCATTTAATATTACCAATTCAAATAAACATGTTTGATTTCAGAAAATGTTTGAAAAGCACCAGGCTGTATTTAATTAACAAACTAAAGTTAGAACACCAAGTTTAGAAAAATAATTGTTACTGTGATGCACAGCCCCTAATCCTTACGCTAAGATAGGGTAACTTAAACACATTCTTATTAGGGGTGGGATGCGATTAAAAAAATTTATTGAATTAATCAGAAGCTTTGTAATTAATTAATCGAAATTAATCACACTTTAATCACATTTCAGTATTTAAAAGAAATATTAATTTAAGTTTGAATGAATCAATGATATAAGCATAAACTTCAACATCTTGTTTATTTTTCCACCAGTCTACTACACAGACCAATATACGAGTGCAGAAAACAGAGCAAACCGTTTTCAGAACACTGGAAATTCTGACCAAAAATGTTTAAATTGGGAGTTTTGCTCAGGATATTATAGAATAAATAAATAATAGAAGAATAAAAAAACCTAAAGTAAATCAGAAGATGTTTTTTAATACCATTTTAGATGGTAGACTTTTTCTTTAATTTCCCAGGCCTCTGCCACAGCCATAGTCCTCTGCCACAGGCATCTCCATAGTTCCTAAAGTGGTCTTCTGCATGCTCAAAGCAAATGACTGGATCTTCCATTAATCATCTATAATATGAGCTGTCACACCAAGATAATTCTTGTTGCTAACAGAGGTCCAGTGATCCCCAGTCAGAGCCACATTTGTGGCGCTCTTCACAATAACCTGTTTTACGTCAGGTTAATGCTCCTTCCCGTTTTTGAGGGGTGTTTCTTTATACGACCACATATCGTTACGGTCAACACTGCAAATAACGCGTCAGGTTATTCAAGTAAACGCCTCCGCCACTCGCACGAGGTGTGCGGAGTCGCGTGCTACGGTCACTCGCGAAAGTTTAATCCAGTCTTGATTAAGTTTAATCAGTCTTAATGGTCCAATGAAGGTAATTTAAAAACCAGGACATTTCCTCACTTAAAAAAAAACCCGGGACAGGATTTGAAATACGGACGTTTGGTCACCCTATCGTACTAGGAATACATTTAGCAGCTAAGTTATCATTAGGCTACTGACCTGCGCGTTAGCCCCAACATGTTTTGCGTTGAGGTGGTAATGAAGGGTGGAAGTGCTCCCGTGATAAGCGAACTCCTTCCTACATAAAGTGCAAATAACACTATTTTTGTTTGTACTTCCATCTGGAAGTTTCTTATATTTCAATTTCACATCCACCAGCGTAGCCTCTTCAGTCATCTCCATCATGCTCATCTTATTGTGCGTCCATATAATCTGTATGCCTGTATGCCATATAATCTGTATGTAACATGTGTTACAGTCCCACCACTAATTTTTATATAAGACTAAAAAATAAGAAAAGGGTAAGACCCCCTCCAATTAGACACTGAGGCCAGTATTAAAAAGCTCACATTTTCCATTTCTCATTCTAAAGATTTTTTTATATTAATGTGATATTAATGGTGGCCGTCCGTGATCTACCTGCATGGTCCCATTGACTGTGGGGCTGTTGCTTGTAGTCTGGCAGAGAGAAGAGCATTGGGTCTACACAGGGCTGTGGAGGCAGAGACCAGCACACCAAGCGCGGTGGAGCACCTGTGGCGCATTGCCCGCCAGGGGAGACGACAGGTAAACCAAATAATCATTCAACTGAATCAAGTTTCTGGAACACTTGGAATATGTAAGGTGGGTAAATTCAGAATGCATTTCATGTCAAACCTCCATAGAACGGAGGTTGTTAATGACCCATGAACTACTATCTTATTACACCTAACCTAAGAAAAAACTAAACAAAAAAACTAAGACAAAAAAAATCAATACTGATATCTGCTGTAATCCAGTCTGTTACAGTTCATATGTGCTCAGATATTGAGAATCTGTTCCACTCTTCCAGCAGCAGCTCAAACATGTCATCAACCCCCTCAGCAGACGTGCCTGCCCACATTACCCCGTGGAGCTGCCCAAACTTAACGTGGTAGTGCCTGCTGCTAAAGTCCCCTATCCGGTATCCAGTTTCCCAGCTCTGGCTGTACCACACAGAGGGTACCTGCCAGCCATCACCTCCAAAAAGTGCCATTCTCGTTCGACAAAGGTAAATATTGTGCACAACATTTGCTTCTTATTGTTCATTTGTGATGTCATTTCCCATATTTTAGATTTCCAGTCTATTTTTAATTTTTTTTAAATATGTTGCAACTTCTCCTTTTTAGCCCAGAGAAGACTCGCACCACTCAGCATTAAATAGCTACTACATGCCCCCTCTGGAAAGGAAAGAAGGTGGCTACTGAAGTCAGGCTCTGAAATATCGGACAGATTGTACTGTGGAACACCTGGAAAATTGGAGTGCCCAAAAAATGTAAAACTATGTTTGAGCATTAAACTACAAAAAAGTTTTCTAGAGAAACAAATGGAACAAATGTTCTGATTGAACTTTGCCATCATAAATCCATACACTTCAATAACATTGATTCTTTTTTTACTTTTGTCTTAATCATAAGAGCCTGGGAGAATTTAATAACTAGAACATCATATCCATGTATTTGTAATTTATTGCTACATGAGGGAAACTGTGGACTGAAACCAATAGTACAAAAAGACTGACTATAGGACTAGGTAGATACTTTGCTGAATTTCTCACTCAATTTGCACCTCGTGTAATAAGAGTTTTAAGCAGGGATGACGGATGTCTGGATTTTTTCCCCCAACCCATCCAACAGTATGTACTTAAATAATGGTACTCTATAAAGTACTCAAAATACATAAAAATCCCAGCTGCTCTGAGGACAATGTTAGTCAGGTATTGCTTTAGTTACATGCTGTCACTGGAATAATTCCACTACTGCAATAAAAGTGCCACCTCAAATAATCCAATCAGATGACAAGCAGCACAAGAGTGCCCCCCATTAAGTAATCTGTTAAACAAGCTTCAAAAACAGTAGTGTATGAAAATTTATTTTGTGTCAACAGGAGCTCTAAAGTTAATTAGAAATTCATTATTCTGTATTGTGCAATAATGAACAAGATGTCTGTGATACCTGAACTTGCATTGTACTCATTATTGGCAACAAAAATGTGGTCCTTTATTGAAAATCTTTAGTCACAGACTTATTCTGCGTCTGAAAACTGGCCTAGATGCTAACATTAACCATATTTATTTAATAAACATGAAAGAAAAGACAATGAAAGATTTGAGGTTTCAATTGGTTGTTTAGAACAACATTTTGAATATTCTTCCAAAAACAATACACAGATATGACAATCAAAAAATAATCTGTAAGGAATAGACTCATGCTGCCCTTCTCAAAACTGGAGCAAAACAGTTGGGCTTCTGTGTCATAATTTCCCTCAAATTATGTTTTTTTAAATTAACCTCATCAAGGTAGTGGGTAAATTATAAATTCGGGGTTTTTAAGGTAAGCTATACATAATTATACTAATGAACTACACACCACAGTATGTAACAATCAAAGCACAAAGTCCAAATATGCATTTTTGTTTTTTTTTTTAATGAAGAACAAAATGTGAACTGTAAAATGTTAACGACAAAATATGACCACTGTAGCATCCTCACCATTTCCGGTTAGTGTCAATTCACTGTACGCCGTGTTAACAATGGCTGGTAGTCACAAAATAAGGTACATTAAAACAGTAAATAGGGTCACGTTAAGGTCCTACTGATCAGTTTCAAACCTAGTGTATTTGTTCCTAGTGGGTGTGGCTTAGTATTACGCAGAATAGCATTGCTGCTGGTAAGCAAAATGTGAACTCGTATCTTGAGACTTTTGTTTGTTTTTTTTAATTTTTTTTTTATATAAGTCTGCCAGACTTCCTGAGCTTCATGTTATAATTTCCAAGATCAGCTACTCTGTCACACAACACTGCGTTTTGTGAATTTGTAACATTAAGCACGATGGCTCAAGGATTTGAGCCTTTTGATACATAAATCTCCTATATCAAAATACATCTGGATGAATTTTGTACAAGAGAAAAAAATAACAGAAACCTGCATATTCAAGATTTTTAATATTATTAATATGTATATTTTCTGCTTTAGAAATATCACTATTTCCTTTAATGATAAAACTTCCACTAGAGTAGTACTGATCATTTGCTTTTGCCCCATTAATCACTAAATTACAATATTATACATATAATACAAAGCAGATTTTAATCTGAAACAATATTAAAATAAATGCTCAATAGATACAAAGTTTTTTTTTTATCATTTCATATTTTTCACCTTATACCGGTCTGTGAGTCCTTGCACACACAAATGTAAAGCCATTCTCTTCTAATAAACTATTAAGTGCAAACAAATTTTCTTTAAAAAAAACTATGATTGCAGCATCCAGCTTTTCAGATTAAAATTTCAAGACAGAGGATATTAAAGCCAAGTGCATCAAGGCCATCCCCAAACCTTTCTTCTTTTTTTGTCTTTTTTGATCCTTTATAGTAGTTACAAAACAGGCAACCAAAATAAAATCAGTGCAAAAATTCTTAATGGGGGAGAATCTAATCCATGTGAAAGAAAACAAAGATTTGTTAGAAAAAGAATCTGGGTGGAAGCCAGTCCTTGGATTCACTTTGCCCCTGGTTTTAACCTCTGGCCCCTTGGTTAACCACATTCAAAGGCAGGCTGGTTTCCACTTTTAACTGATTTCCTCACTACAACCAAGCTCAAATTCTGAAAATAAAAAATAAAAAGGGGGAAATGTGAGAAAAAAAAATGACAAAAAAAAAATTAATACTTCTCTTAAAAAACACAAAAAAAAACCAACAAAAACAAAGTAAATGAAGAGAGAAACGGAGAACACCATGGCCACAGTTCAGCGCAGCACCACACCATGTCCACCTGTACACAGCGTTAGCACGTCCACTGTGCAACCAGACCATGTGAGGCAACCAGAAACAAAGGTTTAATGGACAGGGGGAAAAACAGAGGGGAGAATAAGGGGGAAATAAAAGATACAATGCTATAAAAGTGAAGAGCAACACAGGGCTCTCTGCATGACACGGTGTGATGCAGGGTTCTTAGCAGCAGAAAGATTGTGGCTATACTACTGTTCCACTGGGAGAGTTGGCTTGGTTTTGGGATGACAATAAACCCTGAAAAGGAAGACAAAGATTTATTTGGGCGCATTTCCAAAGTTTCTTCATAATTTTTTTGGAAAAAAAAGAGAACAAAATACATTTAGACATCAACAACAATCAAAAGATCTGTTACCGAAAATGTTGTTCCTGCATTCAAATATCAGATTTGAACTATAGCTTCATTCTGGATTTCAGAAGGGACTTTATAGTATAGCACATTTTGAGACTCTACATTTGTAAGAATTTAGGAAGTAGCACTAACATCTCTGGCCTTTTATCCCCCTTAACTCAAGCCTTTATTCTGACTCTCAGAACATTTTGCCATCAGCCAGTTTACCACAGTAAAAATCGGATCAAAACAATCAAAATTCCACGTTGATGGGGCCAGATGCCAGAAGTAATGGCATGAAAACACACACATACACAAAACATATTTAGGCTGGTTTATTCTCAAGCTGCAACCTTCACAGAGTAAAACCATTGTTGACACCTGCTTTATTAGATTTATCTATTCCCTTACTACCATTTTCCCCATTTCACCATTTTCACACTTCTGCGTCTCACTGATGTGTTTTTGTTTCTGCTCTGAAACTGAAGTTGGGGTCAAGGAATTTCTCAAAAAAATGTGTTTATTTATTGTGGTCAATGTATCGGTGCAACTGTTAGCTCTGTGAGGTAAGAAGGTTTTCAATACTATGGTGCTGCAGGACAGGTGAATAAACAAAGGGAAAAACAGAAAAAAGGCATAGGGGAAAAACCAAAAGAAAACAGAAACATATCCAGCATTCTGTTGCCGTAGCATGCAGATATGCATAAACATAGATTCGTATAACTTAATGGAACATTTTTTTCTTGATGAATTCACTGTTTAGTGCCATTTATGTTTTTTTTACCAGTGTGACTTGAAAGGAAGAACAGCATGATCATGACAAAACATGCATGTTAGTTCACAAGAATGCTTATTCAGGATGGCCACAGAACGTTCATAAGGAACGTCTCAGAGCGGTCAGTGTGCTTGCACTGCACACAATGGGAACTTCGGTCATTTGCATATCATGTCCTTGTGTAACTACAGAAGCACACATTAAATAGTAAATGATTATTAATAGTCTGTATTGCCAAGCTGTTCCGCATGACCTTTACCTGAATAATGTTTAATTTGATAGGAATAAATCTGCCTTTCTACTGTAGTTTAGTCTGTCTAAGTACTTTCCACTCTGTAGAAGGCATTCTCTAGTGACACATGGAACAATGTGAATATATTTCCCAATCAAAGACAAAGACTGCAGGGGATGATTTAATTAAAAGGTATAATCTAAACTAACAATCCAGCATATAGCAAAACTGGCTACCAGGCTTCTGCAAAAATGTCTGCTGCAAACATAATATTTATTACTTTATTTCAATTATTTACAAAACATCCACCCACACTCCAAAACTGCACAACAGTGAAGCTGAAAATATCAGAGACTATTCAATTTTATGCTGTAACAACCAGATGAATCAATCATAACAAGTGCAAATGCACACAAAGCGCTGCCTTACTTGAAGGGGTGTGCACTCTGCAATGAAAATCTTATTTCTTACAAACCAACACGGCCTGTTCCTTGTCAAAGCAATAATGGCAAAATTTATATTAATACAGACATGAAGCCCCTTAGGCTCCATGTGTTAATATTGAAACCTGGGATAAATTTGCATATGGGATTTAGGCTTTGTAAAAAGCCTTATTTAACCAGCATTTATAATATTCATGCATTAAAAATGCTGATTGCCTAAAGAGAACTGAATGACTTTGAAAGAGTACAGTATTCAGCTCTATTATAATTTGCACATAAACATAACATTTAGCCAGATTTTGCAAAGATACGTTGTACTGATAGCTTCATGGACCGGATAATTTTTCTAAATTGCTATATATACCTATGTGGTGTTTAAAGAACAGGCGATTTGTTCTTTGCTGCGATGTGGTGCAATAGTAGTGCATGTGTTGGCATACACCAAAGTCATACTTAGAAATATTCTCCAACGTTAGCAGCTTTGCGTATGAATAAACAATCACAGTGAAGCCACCATCAGACAGAGACAGAGCATTGTGGGTGTTGCTAATGAAGAAATGATGTGTATTTACATATTAAGAAAATACATCTCCATTTCTGTTGATTGGGTGGGAGGGCCATAAACATGGGTCTTTAAATAAAATGCTCAAAGAGTTACTCAACTCTGTTAGAAATATAGGCACAGTAGCTATGTCTACGTTCATGTGATGGAGTGGTGGTGTAACTATTGGGAGAAAAATTATGAACGGAAGACCAGTTTGCACGCATGGTTGGATTCAAAAAGAACTTACCACTTTGCCAGGCCTCGCCCATGTGCAAATAAATCCCTCCTGACAAGCGGTGACTATACAGTCCTCTAGAAAGATGAGAACAGTGAGTCTCTCGTGTGCTATCTTTTTACAGATGAGCGGCTCGAGGAGGGGCACGTCCTCCATGCGCGGGCACAGCAGTGTGCCCAGCGTCTTGGCCGGGTCCGTTTTGGTTTTGGCGAGCAGGTTGAGCTTGTCGCTGCTCTTGCTGCTGATGTGGCCCATGCTGTGGTTCC
This sequence comes from Brachyhypopomus gauderio, assembly GCF_052324685.1. Classification (NCBI taxonomy): domain Eukaryota; kingdom Metazoa; phylum Chordata; class Actinopteri; order Gymnotiformes; family Hypopomidae; genus Brachyhypopomus; species Brachyhypopomus gauderio. The sequence goes on from NC_135227.1 coordinate 12,390,437, forward strand.
GCTTGTGGTCCTTCTCGTGGTGGCGCTCCTTGCGATCGTGCAGTGACAGCGTGGCAAACTTGCTAACGCCCGAAGCGATGGCATTGTCCATCACGCTGCTCTTGCTGTTGCCGGTGGAGGCCGCGGCCGAGTGCGGCAGGCTGTTGGAGCGCGGCAGGGGCGTGGGCAGGGGGTTCCCCGGCACACCCGGCCCACCGTTGTTGCTGCCGTTCGTGCTGGGGTTGTTGGCGGCCGTGATGACGGCGGCACCAGCGCCGCTGCTGCCACTCCCGCTTCCTCCGCTTCCTGTGGCCGGAGGACTGGTGGCGTTCATGACATTAGTGTGGGTTCTGGTTCGAGACAAGGGGAGGTGGGGAAACAGGATGTCCTCTGTGAGGTCCCACAAGCACAGCTGAGTGTCCTGGCCCACTGAGCCGAAGCGGTATGTCACACTGACTGGCCTGCTGTCCGTGGAGTTGCGCTTTGAGAGGTGCGATTGCGTGCTGTTGGCCCGATCGCGGCCAAAGTGGACCTGATCCTGGAAGTCTTCGTCACTTCCACTGAACTCCATGGGGTCACTCTCCTCCACACTAGTAGTGTAATGGTCAAATGCCACCACGCTCACCCATGACTTGTGTCCATGACCACGAGCTATGACACGACAATCCACAAATGACCACACAGTCACTAAATCGTCTTCTCCGCCTGCAACAATGTACTTCCCATCCGGGCTCCAACACACACAAAGCAGCCCCCCAAAGTAGCTTTTCATGGTCCCATGTAGCTCCACTGCATCAAAGTTAAACACACGAAGAAAGCCGTCCTGGCTTACGCAAGCCAGGAACTTCCCATCAGGGGAGAAGGCGAACTCATTCAGCGCCCCCTCTCCTACCATCCACTTGAGTAGAGGGTTGCGTGTGGACTTGCTCTTGCACGTGTGAACAGCATAATTGTCACCCTGCTTGAGTAGCTGGTAGTGAGGGGCCGTGGTGCCACATGTATGCTCCACATTATACAAGTACATGTTTCCACTGGAATGAGCTACAAGGAAGAGACTCTCAGAGCCTGGCACCCATTTTACACAAGTCACTCTAGATTTATCTATTAGTCTCTGAGAAAGTGGGATTAGGGAGGATTGGGGATGTGAGTGGGTGATGGCAATAGATGAAAAAAATGGGAGAGAAAGAGCATTTTTAGAACATAAAGTCATTCATAAAATACTGTACATTGCTAAACTACCTTGGGTGTCATTGCATTATGAGATATGATAAGAGATTATACAATTACTACCTCCACCCAAAGATTGCCAGCTTGTAAAATATCTAAACATTTTAATCAAGTGGACACACACTGACTGCTAACGGTATGCATACTTGGTCAAATTAGTCACTGGAATACACCAGTACCAAGTTGTGAAAATGATCAAATGTCTAATTCAGCACTACTTTCTATAACTGCCATTTGATAAAATGTCTGGTTGGTACACAAATGCAATTATTTATCTATGAAAGTGGCTGAAATGAGATTAATATTAAAACAAAAATATTAAATGCAATTCTGACAATAAAACAGTTTACAAAAAGGATACTACATTTTAACAGTATCTTGCTTCAGCACAGCCCTATAGCTCTCATCCTATAAAAACATTAAACACAGCTGCATGAATGTCAAAAGGCTGTAATAATACTTCACATGCACTTACTTCTTCATTGAAGAGCTTGCTTGTCTCCTTCTTGATGGGGTCAATAAGCTGCACCTGTCCCGCCGAGAAGCCCACCAGCAGAGAGACACTCTCAGCCGTGGCAGTAAGGTGGTTAAAGTCATGACAAGTGGGCTGCGTTCCTTTGTATATCCTCTTGTCTATTGGCTTACTTAGGTCTGCGGCCTGTAGGCCATAGCAAATGCAGAAATAGGTCAGATAAAGCAGAAATGAATAGGGATAGTTTCTTATCCTTTATAATCAGTTAAATTATTCATGGAAATTTCTTCTACACATTTCTGAATAACAAAATTGCAATACCAAAATCACAATTATTTAAAAGACAACTGACATGAAAATAGTTACAAACAACCTGAATATTGTAAGACTACTTGGAATGAATAAAGTGATTTGTAACCTATTTAGATCCTATATGAACCAGAGCATATAAAGTAAAAATACCACAGATGATCCATTTTGAGGTAATTCTAAACTTCCCAGTGTGTTAGGTAAAAGAAAGCATTCTCCATTCCCTGGGACCTCAGAAGTAGGTACAATAATGACTGGGTAAGGGACAGGGGAGAACATTACCTTAGTGTAAAGGTAGAAGAAACCATTACATCTGAATTATTTAAATCAGAGCATTAAAATTCTAAAAATGTGTTGCATATTTACCAACCTAAATATATTCAAATTAAGCACTCATCATCGTACTAAATGCAGAATTTGCTTTCCCATCAAAAAGTCATCATATGACCATAACTGCAGGCAGGTTTAATTTGTTCAACTACTAGCTATATGGTGATGCCAATTTCTGCAGTACCTGATGAATGACATACACAATTTGGACAACAAAGTTCTGTTCATATGTATTCAAGACGTATGTAAATGTAAACATTTTATGTAAAACTATGTAGCTGATCAATAACATACCTAACTTGCCAGCTATCCAGTTAACATCCTAACCCAAGCAGCCAACTTACTGACCCACAAGGTAGCTAACATCATCTAAAAATATGTCTATTTAAATTGAAAATAACTCAACCAGAAGCAGGGGAAAGCAGTTTTTTCTTTTACTTTCTAAACTCTCAGAAATAGGTTCTTAATATATAACATATATATATATATATATATATATATATATATATATATATATACATATATATATATATATATACACACACACACACACACACACACACACACATACACACACACAAGACTTAAAATGGCACCCAGGTTTCATACCAGTACATGGGATACTTGCTGTCACTGTATGAATGGGCCAAATGTAACACACTGCAATACAATATTCAGATGTCATAACTACATATGTATGGTAACCATAAATTGTTTTAATTACTTTGTTTACAATTATATAGGCTATCTCCCATTTGTCTAATGTTTAGGCTGCTTATTACGGATACCAGAGTATTTATCCTACTGGTCATGTACTTTACTTACCTGTCTTGATAAAGATATCTAATTGTTCCACAATGACAAATGAGATTTAGATTAGATAGTTAATTTTTGTTGTTTAGATCATTGTAGTATGCAATTGTAATATGTCTTGTGTGTTTTTTTCTGAAAAAAGTTGCATAAAAGTATCACAATATATACTACCCTGAACCGTGTAATTTACCTAAACTTTGGGGTAAAGAGCAAACATTATGGTATGATATCTATAATGATTTGGCATCCCTAAAAGACTTCACATCAGTCCACAAATGTAATTTAAAGACTACCAAAACATGTCTAGAAAAAAGCTAAAAAAGGCAATAGTATCATCCACAGCAAACTAAACTATAGCACTTCAAACAGACATAGAGTTTGTGTGAATATGTATTGGTTTAAAAGAACAAATGTTTGTTTCTGCTATGCATATCATAATGAGATGTGTAATGTGTATAAAAGGCATGGTACGTGACCTTTCATACATAAGTATGTATTTGATAGGGCACACTTAAGCTGTAACTGAGACACAATTGAATCATTCTTGTTCTGAAAGTACATGTGACCTCAACACACACCAAAGCCAAAAAACAGTCCTTCCTACACGACCTGTCTTAAGCAAAACTGATAATTATTGCTGCATCATATCTACTGCTTCAGTTAGATAGTTTGCACTAAAGAACCTTATCAGTTCGGTACCTGTTGATCCTATTAAAAGTTTTGCAATAGGGAGTGACCTGTTAAATTTTCACTGTTATAAACTGACGAAAACCATAAAAACTTAAGTTTTCAAAACATTCTGTGGTGAACCTATGTAATTTATTTAAAACACTTCACATACATTAATTTACCAACTCTTATCATTAGAAACGCAAAACAGATTTACGAAGGATGGAGAACAACATGTACTACACACAGCTCAACCCCCAAGGTAATTGCATGTGTAGTTGCTGTGTGCGTTAGTTCACAGACCACTCACCCAGATAAGACTTCCACATCATATTAGTACAGTACCAAATTAGTACCAAACCACACGAACAAGACAGATTCAGAACTTAAACAACAATATCGTATTTAGCCATGTTTTGCCCCATCAACGAGGGAAAACATTTTCAGAAGCTGCCCTGCAACATTTCTAACTCGCACATTCATTGCGACAATGTAGGTACGCACATAATGATAACCAGTTAATAAACGAGCCGGCCGTCCACATTAAATCATTAGTTTTGTGCAGGTAATGGGACACACACTTGTGTAAATGCGCAGCACCGTCCTCAATCGCACAGTTGAGTCATTCGTTTCAAACAGCCAGAGTTATTAATGCTAGCAGAGCTGGTCATGGAGGAGTCGACCCCAAGATCTGCCAGCATGTACTGTGCTAACGCTGGCCAACGTCACATTTACGCTAACGATGTAGCTTCATTAGTGTCACATCAGAGGTCATTAAAGCACATTTCGCCTTTCAAAACGATAAATACTGCAGTAAGATAGTGTCGTTCCCATGGCGTCCATGACAGGTGTATCCAGGCCTAAGCTGACAGCTTGTTGGTTGTCTTCAACAAGCTAACCAGCTAGCTAGCAGAATAGCAACTTAGCTGGCTGGCTAGCTGTCGTGCATACCACAACAGTCTGTAAGTGGTCGGTAGGCTAGCTTGCGAGCTATAATATTAAACGTTGAGAACCAACAAGCTAGCAATGGCCTCGCACCAAAGGACGGTGTAGTTTAAGCTTGTTTTTTTTTTTTTTTACTGGGACAGTCACTTTGACCACGCAAATAGAGGGAAATAAGGCGGCGAACACGTCGTGTTTACCTTTCTGACGCCTTTGTAGATGTAGAAGTACAGTTCCCGGCCCACATTGAAACAGATTCTGTCGCCGTTGCCAGACTGGTCGTTGACGTTGACGAAAGAGACTTTGACGGGGTTAGAGCCTTGCGAGTTGAAAGGCACCCTATTGGGGCGGCTGTATTCGGAGTGCGTTAGGAGTTTGTATGCGCCTTCTCGGGTTGTGAACTGAGTTTTAATTTCGTTCATCTCCTTCCCTCCTCCCTCCGCCGCCATCTTTGAAATTTGCATTCATCCTTCCCCAGGCCCGGATCTTACGCGTTGAGCATGCGCACAAACACGCGCTACAGAGCAGCCATTTATTACCTTATGTATTTTATAACCGATAGGTAGTGAAGCATGGGGCCTACAGTTACTGTGTCGAATGTAATTATTGTGTTTATTGTTTTGTCTAAGTAAAACCCCAAACCAAACAGCTTTTAAAAACAAATCAGTCCATTAAGAGAATAAAATGACATTATATGTCGTTACATTACACGTGATTTTAATCATATAAATGCATTAAAAAATGCTAAACTTTTGGCTTTATGTAGCCTGGGCCTATTAATAAATTACAACTGTCAATTATTCTAAGCTTTTAATCTCTTTAAAAATCAATCAACTAACAGTTTTTTTTTATTCCTAATCACCAGTATGCACGCCTGGCTTAAATTTAATACCAATCATAATCACGCTACCTTTAATTTGCCTGAAGAGATCCACACATTGCGTGCACAAGAATGCCGACCAAAAAGTTACGACGACAGCATGCAGCAACAGGTAGAAAAAACGCTTAAACCACGCTGCACTTCTCAAAACCATTCTTAAATGTCAGAAATATATATTCATAACGTGTCAAACTCTTTACAAAATTGTCGATATTGCATAATACAGACGATAGAGACTTTTAAAACATGTATTTACTCGAAATGTACTTCTAGGGCTTTGTGAAAAAAGATTTGTTCAGAGAGGCCCAGACACTGTGGATAGACTGGCATTCAAGTATATGGTAGGCCTACTCATGTAAATGTTTACGAAATGGAAACCCAGAACTGATAAAACTGTAGCATAGTTTTTTAATCAAGTACTACGATAAATCAGTTTCCTAATGATTGTTGTTTTGTGTCAGGAGATGTGTAAAGTGGATTCAAGTTCAGACTCTGAGTCAGAAGCAAGCCCACGTTGGTCTGATGCGAGCAGTAAGGTATTATTTACAGTAATAACTGGTGGAATAAAACAGACTATTGGTTCCAATAACTGTTCTGGTATCTTCAGAAGAAATGCTTGTTTATAAATGACATTCATAATCCAAACAAATAACAGAACTCTAACCCAAAACTATACCCCAGGCTTGTAGGTACCAGGTAAAGAGTGTAATGTTATGACAAAAAGAAAGCGCACATGGAGGAAAGAATTTTATACATTCATCTGGCTGTGTTACGGTTTGAGTTGTCAAAGCTGTGTGTGACCAACATGTAAAGCATAACAGCTTTCCCCCCCAAGAAGTACTTTGGCTGCAGTTATTTTAACCATTGAACCCTCATACATGACTGTGTGCTGTCTTGTTAGTCTTTCCGGGGTCGAACTGGTCCTAAGAGGTCTAGTTTACCACAGAAGTCATTTGCAAGGCACTGCCAACATGTAAGTAAGAATGGAACAGATAAGTCTTCATAACGTGTTTAACAGGCACACCTGATTCACCTTTGGCTCTATGATCTGACACATGCACTTGTTTGCCACTTGATTTAGCCTTTGGACCCATATGATGGAAGCTCAGAAGACTCCGCCGCATCTGCTGATGCTACAAAACGACAGAAGCACGGAGGTCTCAGAACGAAGGGGAGGAGCCGTAAAGTAGCCAGCAATTTTCCACCCCTGCACAAGGAGGTTACGAGGGTGGGGCCAAGAGATTTTGTCGCAGTATTGCATCACACGGATGTCCAGATGAGGTCATCAAGTGACTCGGAGCTGAAAACAGTTAGCCAGAGGGACCCCTGCCCTTGTAGGGCTATAAAACATGTCAATGCTGAGTTGTCTGAGAACTCTAAATCTTCTGTTCTTTCCACTGCAACTCCATTTGGTATAGAGACTTTTCAACTTACAGACGGGTTACTCAAGAACCCCATCGACCCCGGTATACTTTCAAAAAGGAAGTTGTTTAGTCCATTGGGTGACACTGACGAATCTACACACAGAAAGAAGCAATGTATCTCTGAAATGGAGACGGAGTCATTTTTCCCAGAGGTGAGTATGCAGTAGTACACAAGCTGAAGATCTGTACTGTTGCAGCACAGAAACATTATGCCTGTGATGACTCATTGTATGTGAGGGATGAATCGGTAGATTACCCTGATTGGCCTGCCATTAAAGTGTATGATGCAAAATGGTACTCATGCTTTTTGAAAAGACATGCAACCCACTATAGTGTTTGATATTATAAAAACCATAAATAGAAAAGAGCTTCACCCATCTTTCCAAGTCAGGTATTAGTGTGTCAATTTCTTGGCAGAGATTGTGCTTTTGCTAAAGAGGAAGCATTTTATTAATATACCATATATAAACCTTTTATTGTTTCTCTTTTTAGGGATGAAGCAAATTTTCACTTTGGACCTTTTTAATTCAGCACTCTTGTCACCTCAAAATCAATTTCACAAATAGTCTGTGCTGACATTTCCTGTGCAAAGTGGAAGATTTGGAGTCGTATTTTCTGGAGCATGTTTTAGTGTTTTCCTTGGTTTCAAATAGCCTGACTCATCAACTAATTCTAAGCCCTATAAATAGATCTAAATCAAGAGCAAGCACTAAATCTGTAGTGCAAAGGAATCTTGGATCTCTCGAATAAATTAAAGTTTGTGGAAACCACTTGGAGGAAAATGTGCTGTTTTATCATAAAACAAACAAAAAACTTGTGTATAATACATTGCTAAATATGAGCACTTGATTAACCAGATAAAACTGCCACCCATTTTGTTCCTTATAAGACTGATATAGGGTCTGATTTTCACTGCTAATTTCATCTACATATGAAACGGCTTGAGTGTGATTGTGTATTTTCATGCATCCTCACAGTAACATGGGCTCATTTTTAGCAAAGCTTTATCCATCAAAATTGTTACCATTGCACTTTCATATTCTCAGATTCCATATTAGAAGTCTAAATGCATTAGCTTTTTCCTACTTTACTGGGCACCTAAGGGACATTAAGTAGATGTTGATTTGGCACTGCCGTTTTAAGACATTTACACTCTGAAATGGCACTACCAGATTAAGCCATGCACTATTTACACTCCCTCAAATGTCTTATGCTTATTAAGCTAGATGAAGTCCATGCATAAATAACCATAAAGTCACCATGTCAATTTTTTGATCTAGTTGTCTTTGAATTGCAAGGTGGCAGCACCATGGCAAGTTAGCACAAATTGTTGGACAGTCCCATTCTTTTTTGCTTTGACGAGCCATTAGGAAAAGCTTTATGCACTTTTACTGAACTTGTACAGATACTTTAAAAGAAACAATGATCATAAAGGTGTTTTTATATATTGGATATTTAAGCAATCTTCCAGCAAGATGTCCATTAGTTCAATACAAATTAGTAACTTATGGACAGAACCAAAAATGTTTACAGTACTTTATAGGTGACATAACCTTGTAGTCCCTTTTAATACTCAATTCTGAGCATCCAGCATACATTCGAGAATTTAGTAATTCCAGTTGGTAGTGTTGCATGCATTTCCTTAAATGGAAAGACAAGTGACACCATTTGTAGCCATCCAACATGCAATACTTTATTCAACATCCAATGTTCCACCTTAAAACACATACGTCTCCCTTCTTCTAAAAGTCTAATCTGGTCTTAAACCTCTTTTAGTGCACAATCCATCTTCTAAAACCTTCTTGACTCATCTCCCTACTGTAACAACACCATTACATTTATAATGCATGACTACACATCCACAAGTACTGGGTTATCTTCTAAGCTAGGACAAATCACAAATTGATAGGTGGTGATTAGTAATGATTAATGTTTGACTCGTAAGCTAAGCAATCATCTACTCTGTACAGAGGATGGCCACGCCGCGTTCATAGAAATGGTGAGGGTCTTCCTTGGTAGCAATGTCAAAGTCCACTGTGAAGATCAGGTCAGTGCGAGTGAAGTTCAGATACACTGGCAGGGTCACCTGGAAACAAATTGGAAGAGCCACCTCAGTGAGTCATATCCAATGCTCCTAGTACACTGGACTGGAACCGCTGAACGCTGACTCACCATGTTCCTCCTCTCTGCATTGCTCTGCTTCACCCAGCGCAGCTGTGTGAGCGGCAGCTCGGTGGAGATGGCGGTGGACAGGGAGAGCTTGTTGTTGGCACAGGTGGCTCCCTGTAGCTTCAGACCTATGGGAGGGGAGGACACCATGAGTCACTGAACACTAGCAAACATTGCTCAAAAAGATGTACGGCGCCAACAGCCCACCCTTGATGCCGAAGCTGCAGGCGTCCAGTGCTGCACCCTGTGCAGAGGTGACGTTGACCTCAAGACCCAGCTCTTCCAGGGACCAGCTGTTGGCTTGAGCTACATACTGACGGGTGGCTGTGATGTAGGCCTCAGGAACAAACAAACCGCCCAGGTTCACGTGGATATTCTAGACAAGAAGTAACATCATTAGCATTGTACGGTTCGATGTGCATGATGTTAAGAGTTAAATTCAGGCTGTGCCAACACATTCAGCTGAAAGACATTTTCTGACATGGAAAATTATAAGGCAAGTAGAAAAAGTTAAATATATAAAAAAAATTAGGTCCCCTAAGTATTTCATACTAGAATTTATGAGTTTTATGAATTTCCAGTCAGCTTGACTGAAAAGGTCCACTGTGAAAGTGCCTTCAAATTACTGTAATAACAGCAGAGGTGTGAAGAAAAAGCGAGAGTGCTTTAGGATTACATGTTGCCCATGAATACAGAACTGTCATTTGGCCTTTAAAGAATTTACCTTCAGCTCTTTGGCACCTCCACTGGCAGCTGCCTGTGAGATCTGCTGAAGTTGTTTGATCCGCTCACTGAAGTCCGCCACCCACTGGATCACAGTCATGGAGACTGGGACAGTATAGCGGCACCAGCTACGGGGCAGAATGCCTGCGCAAAACCAGATTAAAGTGAAACGGGCAGCACTTCCATTTCCTCTTCCGTAACTTTTCCAAGATTAAATTCAACATAAATTTTAAATGAAATAATCAAACATTTGGTACATTGTTTCTCTGAACTTCTGTGCATTCAACAGTTGAGACTGACCTTTGACAAGGTCGTTGATCAAAGTTCGCAGGACGTTGGTTTGCTTTTTCTTGCCCTCGCACACCTGCACGACATCGGTGAGGTCCTGACGCACGTCTTGCAGCATACGAGCACCCATCTTCACCTCTCGCTCCAGGAAACGGAATAGGGGATCCTACACACAGAAAAGTTGCAATTACAATTACATTCTAATTTTGGGAAAATACATTACCATATATTTTACATTAGTGTCCAACAATACAGCTTGAGGAGGCTTGTTATTAAGGAGATTGACATTTAGTGATGTTCAATATCTTTCCATTATTAGACCTGAATGAAATAAAAAGATTTGTAGTATGATTACACATTTTTTCTAAAATTAATTTCCAATTTAGCAGCATTACGTAATGTAGCATGATCTAAAGGCTTCATCAGTTCGGTAAACTAAAGTATTTAAGCTATGAACATTTAATTGTCAACAGTATTAGTAATTCTCTGCAGGTTTAACTGGTTCATTTATACCTCTGAGGACACTAGTGCGCAGCTACGAGACTGGAGAGCCTGACTATTCAGCTGCTCAATTAGAGGACTGGATACCAGTGGCATGCAGTTGCTAAAGGCTGTGCAATATCCATGTTGCTATTAATATCTGTGCATCTATGAATTATTATTTTAAACAAAACGGACAAATCAAAAAGTGACCTAAACCATAAATGTGAAATAACTTTTCATTACTACTGTGTAAAGAGTTGGTACAGAGTAATACTGCACTAGCTTTACAATTATAATCAATTATTGTTTAAAATGGAACTGGCACTGTAATCATCCCTCCCAATTACTACCATTAGCATATCACACGCATACTGATTAAGAAATTCCTACACTTACCTGACTTAGAAAATAAAAAAAAGGTGCCTGGTTTAACAATTACAGAAGCTGTAAATGTATATATAAATAAACACATGCAGAAAGGCTGACCTAGGTGAGTGTATTCCAGCCCCTACCTTGATGTTTTCCACGGTACGTTTCAGGAGGTTGACAGAGAGTGGGATGAGCTGGAGCCAGTTGCAGGCGGTTGTGTGCAGGGTCCTCATCCACGCCGGCTGGGCGTCCGAGGAGGACGGTGTGCGCTGCTTCTTCTCCGTCTCATAGGCCAGGTCGTCCTCATCCTCCAACATCTGCATTTTCAACAGCTTACCCATCATGTCAGTGCCTGAGGGAGGGAGGACCACGGCCGGGAGCAGTGGAGGTGGACAGTAAGGAGGGGTGGAGGGGGGGGCAGCCCGCAGGAAATGAAGGAGGGAGAAGAAATTAATGGTGGACAAATTTGGAGCCCCTGCATTCTCTCCAGCTCAATGTTAAAGGTTTAAAAATGTCTAAATATGGAGGGGTGAAACTAAAAAAAAAAAAAAAATGCAAACAAACCTAACCAAAACAAGAAAATCTAACAAACAGAAACAACAAAAACATGCAAACACCCAGGCAAGCATGAACACTGAACGTCACACACTTTAAGGAGGCCACACAAACTGGATGGCTAAACTTTTCAACAAAAATTAAACAAATCCCTGCAAAAAGCCATCAAACCAAGGCAGAGTTGGGAAGGTGTGAGGTGACATGATGGCAGTGAAGTACAGCTGCTGGAGGGTGAGGCCACACCCCTGCCCTCAGCAGGACACACCCATCCCTACGTGTAAGCACACTCCCCATTTGAAATTGTACTCCATCTGCTAAAGAAAGTGGCTACATCTGAACCTATGCTGATGTGATTACAAACAGGGTTGTACTGGGGTGGTGTGAGTCAGCATGAGCTGTCAGACCATCCGCATAGGAGTGGGTGTATTGAGCCGAGGGCAGACAGAGGAAATGAATGCCATTTAAAGTGTTGTTTGATCTGGTTAAAAGCCCTGTGGAAACTGACAGAGTGTGTTAGAGGAGACAGACAGAACAGAGCACTTTGAAGAAGTGGACAGTCATGGTTAATAGATGAGACATGAGGTAAAATTATGGCTCCATAGCAACTGGAAAAGGTTGGGAGGAATCCACCAATGACAGAAGCAAGATGGACAAGGGGTGGCTGACCATACCCTGAGTGGTGAGGAGAACCCTTTCAGCATTGCTAGGCAACCCCAACCAAGATGGAGTCTGTGTATCAGGGAGCAACTCCACCCAGTGAATGAACTCCTCACGTCTATAGGACGGCAATAAAGAACAGCAACATTCATTACCGTCATCATAAATTAATGTTAGGAGGAACACTTGAAGGTGTCCTGCTGCCTTCAAGTCTCATTTTGCACTGACCGAATGCCGTCTGGCATTTTGATGTCCTTGTGACCGTCCACTTTGAGCGCCAGCTTGAACTCGCTGTCAAAGCTGCCCGTGGTGAAGATGCGCTCCAGGAAGGTGTTAAGGAGCCGCTGGTCAAACTCATTATCAATGCGGCCGCCGTAGATAGACTGAGCCATGAGGGTTTTCAGCGCTGCCCATGGAATCTTGTCAGGAGAAATGTTCTGCCGACCCTGTGAAGAAATATAATGAGCAAGGTTGAAAAAAATATTCTCATTGTGGGATTGTTGAATGTCATCTATATAAAAATACTCCATTTTAAAATGTTTATTTTGGACTTTACCAATCATATTTTCGCCCAGCCATATAGTGTAGTGTTGCTGGGATGCATGTTTAATTCATTTATATGTAATTCCAGTTTTTTACCCAGTAATTGATATCTGATCATATAACCTTATTCATCACTTTTAAAAAGGTACCTGACTAATAGTTATTATCCCTGTTGGTAAATTTCATTCATCACTCAATCTCATTAGTTAGTTTTAGACCTTAGCAGTGTCGTCCAGCCAGGTGTCCACGGTGTCACAGGCTGAACGCAGGTCAGACTCCCCAAACTCGTACTTCTTTGACCAGCCAAGCGGTGCATAGCGCAGACGCTCCTGGATGACGGCATGGAACCAGGCCAGGAGGAAGTACAGGCGGGCGCGCTCGTTTGGAGCCTGTAAGAGGACAGACCCATGCTCAGTACGTCTGCTCCGCCACACGCACCATTATCACTTAATCTTAGAAGATTAAGATGCTTTAGTAAAATGAGCCGTTTGGTTTGGAGGTCACACCTTGCACATGCGAGCCACCGGGATGCTGCTGAAAGTCCTCAGCATGTTGGCCTTCACACCAGGAGGTGGCTCAAACACAAAGATACGACCAGCACGCAACAGGTTCACGGGGACCTGCGCAAGACAAACTGTTCAGTGTCTGGAACACTATAAGCAACAGGTGAGCACAGAATACAGGAACAAGAACACAGGTGAAACCAGAATTATGTCTGCTATGGAAACGAACAATCTGTATACGTCATCTGAAGTGACATCATAATTCTGGGCCAGGTGAATACAGACATGCAAACTGACCTTGGGATTTATCTCCATGGTGAGGAACAGACGGAAGCTGGCATGAGGCTGCATGGAGTGAAGCTTCTTCTCCAGCTGCATTAGCCAACCAGGAGCCAGGTGAACGTTCTCCAGCATCACCCACCTAGGATTCACCAAACACCAGCATGAACACAACTACACTGACATTTCCATGGATTTGCATCACCGTACGGAGATCCCAAAATCATAAAACTCGGGACAAGAGAGTGGTTGTAGACTTCAGATGGAGTTTGCGCACCTGCCAGACTTCACTGCAGTGTTGATGTCTCGGTCAGCCTTATTGAAGCCCTCAGCGGAACCTGTGGTGAATGATGGATGATCAATAACTGATCACGGTTTCCTGAGACTACTGTGTTAAGGTGGAGAGGTTATGAAATGCCTGACCGATAGAGATGGAGGTGATGTGCTTGTTCTGCTCAGCAGCAAGGTCTCGCACCAGGCCGCTGGCATCATAGCCAGGCACAGAACACATCAGTACTGGAGTTCCCGGCTTCACCTGGAGAACAGCAAATGTTTCAATATAAGCGTCAAGTTGCACCATATATGACAGCTTTTAATCAAGAAACTTGGGATTTAGCCAATTTAACTATAGGTTACAAAGAAAGACACTTGTCAACATGAAAATGGTCATTTAAACCAGTCTCTACCTCACTGTCCACAATGTTGGCCAGGTCCAGTGGCTGTTCAATAATGGACATGAAGTTCTCTCCCAAGATCTTGGACACGAAGATTGATGACATGGCCAACAGACGATCTGGCCTGAATGCCTGGATGAGCAGCAGCTGGTGCACAGCCTGGCCGATAGAAGCTAAAGACAAACACACAAGGCTAAGAGAAGCAGCCGCAAGACTACCTGAAACCAAGTTAAAAAGATCAGACTACAACTCACTGCTTGTCTTCTCCTCTGTCCATAGATATGGCACGGAAAGTTCAGGAGAATTGCTCTCGAGCCACATGAAGAATTGCTGGAACACAAGCAATCTTGGTGAGACCTTTCTGACCACAACCCATCACGCTCATCGACATGTGCATTTGAGGTAATGTCTCGCTCCAGTGTTCACCGCCGTCTCACCTCGTCCGCCTGGACTTTGGCCACCAGGTCTTTGAAGGCGGGCAGGCGGCTGAGCCGCACCATGGCTTCACTCTGCTCTGTGCTCAGGCCCTTCACTTTGGGCACAGCTGTGCCCGTCAGAACAATCTCCTTACCGCGCAGGAAGTGCTGGAATTCTGAGTCGTATGATGGTTCACTGGAAGAGGGAAAAACACAGGGAGCAGGAAGTCTGAAATTCTTGTCCAAATGCCACCTTAGCTGACAATTAATGGTAAAAGCTTCACTACGACCTACTGTCATCCATGTACTTTCTGTGTACTGTAATTACCTGGTCTTGCCTTTGAGGTTGATCCTGGCTAAGAGCATGGCAAAAGTGATGTGATCCTGGTGGAGCATACCTCGCGCCACTCTGTTAAATGCAATCTGGGGAAAGGCAACAAGTATAAACTCCATTTCGCATTTTCTGTTTGTAGGTTAGGTATCATAGGAGAGTTGGGTCAGTGTCTCCTTACGGTCAATAAAGCTGAGCAGGGTCTTACCTGGAACAAGTCCTTGGTGATGAGGGACAGACGCTGTGTGTGGTCACTCACACTCTTCAGGCTGGCGTTCTCGTACAGCACCGTGTGGTAGATGTCCAGGAACAAGTGCAGAGAGTACTGGTACAGGAAGTGCATCTGCAGAGGAGCAAAGAAACACCAGACGTGAAATACTGATGATGGGTAGTTGAAGTTCCCCACCAAGTCGAGCTGTATTGGGCATTAATAAATAAAAACAATTTGTTCCATAAATTGGACATTACCAATAATTTCACAATATGCAGCACTATCTTTGTACTGTAGCACCTCTAATTTTGAGTTGAATATAAATGTGTCAATTCTGTTAAATGATTAATCAAAATGAATTCTCAACAATCAACAAGGTCGCATCTGCAACATTCAAGAGCTTTGACAAAATATACCAATTCCTATCAAAACACAATTTTAAGACACATTAACAGTGTAGTCTATACCAGCCCTGTATAACTAACAGTACAGTTTGCTAGATGATGGTTTTGCACATGTTAGGCAGACCTGGTTGAGGGCCTCCATGGTGAAGTAGATGCTACTGCAGGCAGTGGATAGTGACAGATACTGCTGTGACACGGTTTCCACTTCCTGCATGACGATGTCAGTCTCCTCTACTTTCCTCGTCACCTCCGCTGCCTCCTTCTTCAGGTTCTCCAGCGTGGTGATGATTGTATCATCGTCCAAGATGCGACCTTTAACCTCGTTTAGAGCCTGTAGGAGGGACTTCTCCAACTGACGCAAACGTAGCTGGAACTCACCTGAATTGGAGCAGATTTTGTTTTATGGCCATTATTTTCTCCAAGCTACAAATCTAAAATTGCACCTCATGTCTTATTACATGTTCCCTAACCATGTTAATTACTAATCACAAATTTATCTCTGAAGCCTTATGGTTTTACTAACTAGAGACCAGAATCTTCAACAAAGAGCACAGCCACTTATGCGATGCTAAAACGATGCTCATTGTAACTTTCATCCATGTTAGCACAATGAGCCGCCTTGTGTCATTCAGGCCTCATGAACCCTGGCCATGTCTCATTACCCTGTAGTTTGAGAAGGTCCGAGCGCTTCTCATCCACATCTGGCCGCTCGGCCTTCAGCACCTCGTTGAGGCACTGGCTCTGCAAGCTGCTTCTGGTCACAGTAAAGTTCACGAAGGTCACACGTGAGCACAGGTCTGGTGGGAACTCCACCTGTTGGGCCAAAATCCACATGGCGTAAACATCTTCGTACCAGTGACAAAAATGCTGAGGAAAAAACAGTAGAGACGGAGAGGGCACTTGCCGTTGGGTCTCGTGTGGACAGGAAGATGACGAAGGAAGGAGACAAGTCAATGTCCTGGTCTCCGAGGGTGATAAGGACTCGTCCACCAGTTCGACGCACTTCTCTGTTGAGCACCGGGTTCAGGATCGGGTCATAGCTCTCCACATCCTAAAGAGATGTTCAGGGGGGAATAGAAACAAATCTCTGCTCAATTTCCCTGAGAATCCATGAATCCTTCATTCAAGATCATTCCCTCTTTGAACAACTAAAGTCTCAAACAACAAATGATAAAACAACCACCACCAATAAACAACAAACCACAAATTCCCTATGCAAAACCTGTATGTAAATCTGGCTGACTGCAATCGTACCTGCACCAGGAGAGGATTACCAAATCTCAGCGCACTTTCCAAGTTCTTTCTGAATGCATCATCCAAGAAGCTAGTGCGGGTAATCTTGCGGTCCTTATACTCATTCATTATGAATTCTGTGGCCTGGCCAGAGGGATCAATGATGAGCGGATACCTAGACATCCCACAGAGCAAACACAAAAGGTTAGAGGCATTACGCAAGACAAGAACACTTCTCATCTGCCATGACTGTGTGCTCCATGTGAAGATGCTGACCTGTTGAATCTCTTGAGCATGATGGCATTCTCGGTGCAGAGGTCATCAGCAGGCAGCGAGTTGGCCTGCCAGCGCAGCCTCTCGTCAGCGTTGGACAAGTACTCCGTTCTGGCAATGTCCGTACGGAACTGGAGGACACAGCATCTCCAGTTATGGAACAGGTGCCCGTTTTAGGATGTCTCATACTTTCAAGTACTGAACTTGGGCGTGGTACCTGAACGTTGGCCTGCTGAAGGTGGTGGGACCAGGTGGTGAAAAGATTCTGCCTCATCTGCTGGTCAAAGTAGCCGGCATAGGCTATAAAGGCGGCCGAGAGGAGACAGTCCCCTGCGATGGTGGACATCTGGTTCTTGAAGGTCTCACTGGTCTTCTCCCAGCGCTCTCGCTCAGCAGACAAGCTCTTCAGCAGGGCCGTGCTGCGGTTCACCTGCGATTACACAAGGTGCGCGTTACCCGAGCGTTAAAGCAGGTAAGGAGACCTAGGTGCAACTTTCTCAGACCTTTCCTCCGCACATGGGACAGTTACCACCACGTTATTATTAAACGGGGCAATCTTGGCACCCAGTCATGTGAATGTGTTCAGCCCAATAAAAAAGGATCTCCACTAAACCTCCAAGTAACAGAACATGGGGTGAAGCCGGGAGAGCAGGTAAACACAGCACACCTTCGCCTCGACGGCAGCCAGGTCCGCCTTGATGGCCTGAGCCTCGGAGATGAGCACGGCGTACTCCTCCTTGTAGCGGGCGATGCTGGCCTCCAGGTCACGGATCATCTGCTCCACCTCCTCAGCCTTGGTCTTGTTGTCCTTGGCGTCGTCTTCCAGCTTCTGCAGTTCATTCCTCAGAGGCTCCACTCGCTTCAGCATATCCGCGTAGTTCAGCTGCGCGCACACACACACACACACACACACACAAACACACACTTTTTGTAGAACTGTAACTAGCAACTACCAGTAAAAAAAAAATAAAAATTTCTAAACAATAAAAAGCCTTTATATAGGCTTACACAAATGCATGCACAAATGTTAGTTGCATGACTGTGTTTAGTATTTAACGTATTTTAACCTGCTACAGGGCTATGGTTGCTGAAATGCGAGAGTCGACCATACTGGGCTGTAGGGACTGACCTGTGCAACGGCCCACTTCACCATTGGCCCACAGGCCAGTGAGGCCCTGTTCACCTGCTCGTAGTTATAACTGGGGTTGGACATGTAATTCTTCCTCATCTTCTCACGGATGGCATCACTACACAACAGACACCACAGTTAATCAAAATGTAGATTGCAATATATGGATAAATATTGATGGAAGAAATGGAGAGGATGTTGAGGGATATAAGTAGGAAAGAATGGGTGGGGAAGTGTTAACAGGACTTACCAGCTATGCGTTACCAATATTTGATGCTTACAATTAACTTGCTGCATCTTATTTGAGACATACACTGATTTCTGAAACCAATTATGTCATTTCAAAAGACCAAATATTTAATTCATATAGCATATAGTCAGCCAATTATGACCATCACATCTAAGGTTGCTTGGATGTAGACAGATTATATGCTGCCACAGACCAAAATAATGGTCAAGGCACCACCGAGTACTAAATTGTTGATAATACATAGTAAATCTAAATATGAACAGAAACAATACCTCAAGTCCTCAGAGACAAAGTTGACTATGCTGGAGATGAAATTGTCTCTGATAATAACTTGTCTGATCTTTTTCCAGTCATTAGTCTCCTCCCCCAGCAAGAGGCAGATAGACTCTAGTGCCAGTTTAACAGCGGCGGGTGGGTTGGCCATGGCACGCACTTCAACAAGATGCTGCTTCTTTATAGAGCTGACAGCTGGGGAGGGAATGGAGGGAGAGAGGGTGGAGAGAGGGTGGAGAGAGGGTGGAGAGAGGGTGGAGAGAGGGTGGAGAGAGGGTGGAGAGAGGGGAGGCGCATTTAGAACCATGCGGGACTGATGGATGTGAGTGGCGAGAGCAGAACGGCTGTAGTGCAGTAGAGAGGGGGATGTGTTCGTTTGCCATATGTACTTTATTATACTAATTTAACGTCAAACCGGTCTCTTACGCCTACAATACGCCTTGTAGGACGCCGAAACTAAATCGATTGTAAAGGTTTTGTGCACGTGCAAAGGAACCGAGGCACTGCCGAACGAGCACCCCTCTCGACGACACCACAAACCGCGGCTCCGTGCCACACGCCGCAGTCACCTGATCTCTTCGGCAGAAAAGTTAACGATAGTGGGGATGAAGTTCTCGCGCATTATGATGGAACGGATCTGCTTCCAGTCAGTGGTGCTCTCGCCCAGGAGGAGGCAGATGGACTCCAGAGCCAGCTTCACCGCGGCCGGCGGGTTGGCCATGGACCGCACCTCCACCAAGTGCTGCTTCTTTATAGACTTAACAGCTAAAAAATGATCACCCAGGAAGAAGGGGATGCAACAGAGCGACAGGGTGCAGAGACGTAAAGAAAGAGTGAAAGAGAAGAGTGCAGGAGTTAGCATTTGCAACGGTGGACACACTAAACACCACTACATGACGACCGCAAAAGCAGAAAAGCGTCCTTGTGTAAACAGAGTGAAGCACAGGTGAAACATTCTACACACAGGAAACCTCAAGGTGCATAGCACACGACGGAAATCTTAAGGCAGGTAATTACAACTGCAAGGCAAAACGGCACAATTTCATTCAAGTTAAATGGCCAAGACGTTTGATTTGCCTTCACTGAAAAACGTTAATTTCTTTCCAAAAGATTCACATTTGGAGGCAGAATGAAAAGCAGGGCCAGCCATACCATTCTGAGCTTCAATGACTGCAGGCTCCACCTGGTCCAAGTCTTGCTGCACTCTCAGCTGCTTGTCCTTGATGACTTCCTGCTGCTTGTAGACTGCTTCCTGGATCTCCTGACTCATAACCTGACGATCAAAACGCCCACCTGCAGGTGTCAGTTCTGTACCCAACAAACTAAAACACAAACTAAAAAAAAAAATAAATAAAATAAAAAAGTTAAATGGTACATCTTACCTTCTTCTTCTCAGCCTCCTGCTGGTCCTTGACCATCTTCTTAAGCTTATCATTAGCAGCTGCATTCTTCACCTCCAGTTCCTGGCTCTTAATCCTCAGATCCCTGCGGAGTTCCTCAACCTGAAACAGCACCCCATCATTAAGTCATCACAAGCCTAATGTGCTGTGAGTACAGGCACTCGTGGTTTTATTTGGAGTACTCCGTGCTGGACTACCTGGTCCACGGTCTCTTTGATCTTGCGCAGGCCAACGTTGAGGTGCATCTGCTGCTCCTCAAGCTCACTGCGTTTCTCATTGAACAGGTTGGCGTAGTGGTTGATGAAATCCAGGTAGTGACGGGGGGTGATGGCCATGGTGCGGCCCCCACGCTTTGCCAGACGGTTGTTAGCCTATGCAGGCATTAGAAAAAATTATTAAAAACCAACAAGCATTTACACAAAAAACATACACAAAATAATAAAAGCAAAAGATCCTCACTCCACACATTTATGAAAGACAACGTACACACTGTAACAAGCAAGGACTCAAACCTGGTGTAGGGTCTGGTGAACAAACACGCAGCCATTAACGATGGCCTCACGGTGTGTGGGGGGTTGAGGCAGCTTGTCGTACACAATAGGCATGTAGTCTGGCACTTTGTAATTGGGCTTCTCCAGGTCCATTTTACTGGTGAACTCTTTGCCCACTTGATAGAGGGCTTCAGTAGACCAGTCTCCAAACCAGTTCAGCACGCATCTAAAGAAATGGGAAAGATGGCACTGTGCTACTTAAACAGAGGAGGACATACACTGCTGTTCATGCAGGCATCATAACAGCAAGTTGAAAAGAAATGGCACAATGTTCTTCAGTTCAAACGATGCAATGAAAAGGTAGAGGAACCTGTTAAAGAGAGCAGGAGAAGTGGCAGCCCGGTCCTTCAGGCCTTCTGAAGAGGGGTTCATGGTGAAGACCACATGTAGGTTCCTGATCACCTGACTGGTGAACCACTTGTACAGCTCCTCATGAGTGTCTAGCATCAGGCCCTCCTTCTGAGCACCCTCCTTACACTGGGTCATCAGTGTGGCATATTCATCACCCTCAAACAGACCAGGGACCTGCACAAGAGCAAAATATTGGTCACCATAGGCAAAAAAGAACAGTGAATCAATAGAAACCAAAGGAAAAGTTGTGTGCCCATTCCCCAATCACTTCATCTGAGCTTCACCTCTCCGTTTGCCAGCAGTGTGTTCATGCGCTCCAGGAATCCAGAATCCAACACATTCGACTCATCCATGATGAATGCAATCTTTTCGTTTTTGCATCCAGATCTGCGAAGTACGGTTCTCAAATCCTCGTCAAAGTCTTCACCTGTGTACTTCCTGTGCACCTGTAGAAGCATGATCATAGCTATAAAACTCTCAAAAGATAATGTTGGTGAATAAAAGACTTAACTATAATTGCTTAATTTGACTTAAGTGTATAAATCTAGAATGGATATAGTTTATTCTTGTCTTGTGCTGACCTTGATCTGGTAGACGCTCAGGCCATTCATCCAGGCCACAAAGCGTGACAGTGTGGTCTTTCCTGCACCGCTAACACCAATCAGGAGAAGATGGCCCTGTGGCTGACGGAAGATTCTGGAAAGAAAAATAATACATAAATAAATAAATAAATAAAAAGAGGATTTTAAAAAATCCAACAAGTTTCATATTCGTATTCTAGTGAAGATAATTTGCAGCTACTAGAACATTCATTGGTTTTGGCAAGAGCTTGGTTTGTTACCTGTCGATTCTCAGGACATGATCCAAAACCTCGTTGAAGAGCACTAGAGGAACATCCAGCTCCTCCTCATAGAAGACCTTCAGTCGGGCCTTAACATAGTCACGAAGCTCCTCCTGTTCCACTGGAATGTAGTCCTACAGACAACTCAGAGACTCAGTCATTCAGATTCCTTGGAATTACGGCACATCATGTCCAGTTTGAGATTCCCTAGACTCACCTTGGACAGCCAGTTGCTGTAGAGGATGGGGCGGTTGAGGGCCTTCTCTCTGTCAATGTTGGGGAAGTGCTTCAGGGCCACACTGTCAATGTTCTCGTCAGTCCAGCGTCTCTCTTCATCCTCCACCAGCCTGTACAGGAGATGCAAAAGAAAATGACGGAATTCAGTAATTCACCTACTGCTTGGTTAGTTAATTATCAATATATAACTGTAAATTTAATGCACCTTACAATACTTTTATTTTGCCTTGGCACATGTGAATGAGTGTGCATGTGCAGTATGATCCTCAATACTATTGGGATCCAAGACCAAAACATATCAAATCTTTTAGTGCACCTGTCCTGGAAGAGGCGCAAAGCTTCATGGGCCCAGATGCGAATCAGTCCCTCCACAGGCAGTGTCTCAAGGGGCCGCAGTGCCTCAAAGATACCCCTCACCCAACGAGTCATCTCTCTGGGAGAGTAGATATAGTGGGGCTGGGTGTCCTGTGTGAAACGCTCCTGTAGTAAATTGAAAAAAAACAGAACTACAGATTTAAGTTTTCAGTATCCACAGTTTTCCCAATTGTCGATACGATTTAAGATGGCAGCATGTGACCCGGTCGAAGCCCCGACCTGAGACATGGTGTAGAACTCCACCATGGCCGCGGTGAGGGGCTCGGCGTATGTGCGTAGTGAGGGGATGAGGCGGAGCATGGCCCTGTTGAAGGTGCCGTAAATCTGAGTGAGGGACGCGGGGCCTGGGTAGTCCACATACACCACAGGGACATGACGCAAGAATCTGTAATGCACACACACACAAGCCACCATTAACCAAACAGTAACGCCTAGAAGCTTCATCCAAATGACATTTCAGAGTCATGTGCATTAATCTCTATGCAGTACAAAGTTGGGCTACTTTACAGCATATCGAACTAAACAGGTCATATTAGGGATCGTAATACCAAGGGGGGGGATGATTGTGTTTAATCATAGCTTAAGTGAAGAGTGCACCTGTGTGAGAGAGGCTTCCTGCCAGGATCTGTAGGGGGGTTACAAGCACCCACAAACTGAATCCTCTCTAGTTTCACCCAAGTTTGGTCAGACGTTCGGTAGAATCCTCCATGTTCCACCATCTACAGTAAAATTTTAAAAGTGCAAAATGTGAAGAGAAAACCCCTTTACTGCAAAACCACAGTACCTAAACAACAACAACAACAACACCACCACCACCACCACCACCACCAACCTGCCACCATACCTGTCTAATAAAGGAGATGACCCTTTGTGTGCCATACTTGTCCATGTCAGGCAAGTTGATCTCATCGCAGAAGAGCACCAGCCACTTGCCCAGCTGCACAGGGGCCAGCACCACACCGTTGGGTGTGCGGCGGTATTCGCAGTAGTGATCGAACGTCTTCAACAGCAGCTCTGGAGTGGTGGCACTGGAGAAGTTCAGACCCACAACCTGTCGGACGACAATCAGTAGATCAATTAAATAAGTCCAGCCAACTGATCATGAATGTACCAAAGAAAAAATTGAACAAAAATTTCAATTAGCGAAACTACACTCTACCTGTCTACCATAATCAAGAACACACCATTCTATTGCAGGCATAACTATAGATTATTATTATTTTTTTCCCCCAATGGACAATTGTTTTGTGGTTAACTGATGATATGGACATTAGTGATGTGGACTGCACTCACCTCCATATCAGGCAGGGCACGGAGGGCACTGAAGAGGGTCATGGTTTTTCCTGAGCCTGGGGGGCCACACAGCACCAGAGGTTTGTGCTCAGCCAGCCAGGTGTAGAGCAGAGCCTCGTGCCGCACTGTATCCAGTGTGGGCACCACCACGTCTGGGGCAGCCACCTTGTGGGTCTCCACCTCGATCTGGGGCACCTTGCCCTGCCAGGACTGCCACTCGCCCGTGATGGACACCTTGAAGGAGAAGGAAAATATGTTTCCTGGATGTTCACATTAAGCCAATGCAGCTTGAACACTGATAACGATCAGATCAAAAAGCAGTCGAAGCGGTTTGCTTTCTAGCAGGCCAGAAGGTTCGTTCACTGCAGTTATACATGTAGTCATGGTAGAAAAACCAACATTTAGTAAGGTATAAACACGAAGGTTTTAAGCTCATCACCTCATAATCGATGATTGGCACATTAGGTGCAGACGGGAGGACCACGGTGGTGATGCGGCGGATGTATTCGCCAAGCTCCGCCCTCATCTTCAGCTTGCCATCGCCAGAGAACGACCACAGCACAGCGTAGATCAGATATTTCTATATTGATTGAAAGAAGGAGTGACTAACAGTCATGCCCGCTCTCAAAAAAGAGCAACTTTTTTCTTCAGTCCGCCTTATCCATCCATCCATTATCCGAACCGGGCGAAGGCAGGGTACACCAAGGGCAGGACGCCAGTCCACCGCATGGCCAACACACACGCACGCACTCACACCTACGGGCAACTTAGAGTGACCAATCGACTTAACAGTCCGCCTTAATTAAATCTAAATTCTTCAAAAGGAAGCTGATGCACGCTGCAAAAAATAACGTTGTGACGGAGTGGTAAACACCCACCTGTATGTACTTCTCCAACTGGTCGATGGGCATGGGGAAGTCCGGGTGGTTGTTGTTGTAGAGGGCTATGTTGCGACAGGCCTGGTGCATCATGGAGAAGAGTGAGCCCAGGCACCGCAGCCGTGTGAAGTCCATGATGTGCTCCATCTTGGAGGCGTGCTCCAGGGCCTTGATCACCAGGCCAGTGGAGGTGAAGTAGGGTTGCAGGATGGCCGCCACGTCCCTCTGGATCTGTTGGGTCCCCCCAATGATGGAGAAAAACACTTTTAATGTACACATAAAAGACATGGGAATGGCTCTGATTTACAGCTGGAACGTTACTTTGGTGAAGGTTTCATAAGCTTCATGCTGGGCTCATGTCCATGAATCCAGATTTGGTTTCATCAACCATAAATGCAGCTGCCAGGGGTTCTCTTATCTGATTTAAACGGAATGTACCATTACCTGTAGCATGGGGGAGGCTGCCTCCTCTCCCTCATCCTCTGTACCCTTGCGCATGCGTTGAGCCTCATCCTCACCCTCGTCCAATGGTATACTGCGCAGGCGGTAGAGGAAGTTGCTGAAGATCATATCCGTGCTGAGGACGTCCTCACTGAACCACACCATGCCACAACGGGACACGGTGGCCAGGGTGGCATACTTCAGGTCCTGGACCTCAAACATTACACGCACCTGGATGGAACAAGCATAGCTTCGGCTGAAACATCACTGCTGAAACGTGAAGTTACATCCATTATCAGGATCACAAGCTACTACACATGATGTAATGGACAGTGTGTTCAAAAGAACAATTATTTTTTTTTAAGTATGTGCCCAATGTGGTTAGTGTTTTGTACTCGAACTATTCTGCCATTCAAAACAAGTGGATGGTTTGTGGCAGGGTGCTATGTACATTGGGTGGCAGACTAAGACGTTCGCCGTTGGGCAGGGTCAGTAGCTTGTTGTCGTCCAGCACAGAGTTCAGGTTCTCCACCCACTCAGGGTCCACGTCGCCATCAAAGATGATCCACTGCCTCTTCTGCAGTTCCCCACGGACATTATCGATGATTCTAAAATAATGCAAAACTATGTTTTAGTAGACAGAACCAGTCTTGTCAGACATATGAAGCTGCTGAAACTGAACTGAAAGCTGCTCCATTGTCATGCGTTTAGGGGCTTCATTATATGGGTTATCAGAGGACTGCTGCAGGACAAACTCACTTTCTGAGCACGTGAGTGAACAGGCCGTCAGTCCATTCACGGGTGTTGGGGTCCAGTGTTCCATACAGGTGGTCCTTGCTGATGGCCTTGGGGTCGATGATGTGTGCTACCCCCTCCACACCCTCCAGCCTCTCCAGAGCTTTGAGCAACACACGCCAGGCCATGGTCTTCCCACTGCCCGATGGGCCCACCATCATCAGACCATGGTTGATCTGGGTGATCTGGTACAGCTGAAGGACCTGGGAGCAGAACACAGAGGTTGTTATGCTTTTAAATAATAAGCATGGTTTATAAGCATTATATACAAATAAAATGACTGAGAGGGGGAGGAGTTATTGTTCTTTGAGTTTTGTAAAGTTGTTTTGTGGCCATACTGCTTTTCCTTAAAGTCCATACATTAAACACAGCCCAAAAGAAAATAACATTTCAGTGAAAATCTTGGGAATGTGTGTTTTTTTTTAAATTAACCTACAGTATGTTAATAAAGCATCATTTGTTAAGGCCTCACTAGCAAAATACTGCCTGTCCTGATGTTGTTAGGAACACTATATTGGCAATACATCTCAAATCTCAAAAGTAACACTCAGCCAACAACAAATCACCCCCCCCCCCCCCCAAAAAAAAGGAAAACAACAACAACAACAACAACCACCACACTCCTTACCTTCTCCACCCACATGCTACCAACATCGTCACCGTCTCCGTAGGTGAGATACATCTCAGCACAGACCTTCTTGAGCTCCTCCCTCAGAGCGGTCATCTCCCCACGCATGTATTGCACACCAGGGAAGACGTCGGAGAGCAGGCTGAAGAGCAGAGGGATGTCTTCTGCCACCAGCTTGGGAACCATGGTCTCACACACACTCTGGATCAGAATCTGGGTCACAGACAGACTAGATAAGTGGCAGGTCAAGCTTTATGCGATCGAGTCTCTTTGCCACAGACTGACAATTTAACATAGTTTACTCTAATGGTCATAAATCTGGAGCAGCAGCGGACAGACGAGTCTTACTAATAGCCGGTAGGTTTAATGTTTTAATGGTTTCATCACTACCTCTTGCTCAGGAAGGTTCTCAGCAATCTCGTTTTCATCCACGTCTTCTCCGCGCTCGCACTTCTCACGTTTGATCTTCTGGATACGCTCTCTCTTCACATTTCCAGCACTGATCAGGACACTCTTGAGAGCTCGGAGGCCAAAGTCGTAGTGAGACTGTGAGGAGAGTTGCTCATCGCACAACCTGGCCAAAAATCACACAGGCAACTTCTTGAGTTCACAAGTACACAAGGTCCACCAGGCTACTCTACTGCATTCTAGTGAAAAGGCCAAGATCCAAAGTACACATTCATCATCAGAATGCCCGTAAAGAACTTTAACCAGACAGCAATCCAAAAACACTGCTAACATGTAAATGTTCCTGCATCAAACAAAACTTCAAGGTTTCCAACATTACTTGAAAAAGGGGACGATCTTTTTGGCGAGGGTCTCAGCAGTGCGGAAGCCCTGCGAGTACAGCATGACCTGGGCGATGAGCTGGCGGTCTGGTTTGGTCATGGCCAAGCTGCGGAACAGCTTCTTCAGGTTATCGGGCAGGTTGGAGCGGCCGGCGTAGCCAGGGTTCATGGTGATGAAGATGGCCATCTCGGGGCTCACCTTCACCTGTTTGTTCAGCAGCTCAGTGGTGACTGGCATGCCTGAAAGAACAAATGTATTTGTTTACACACCACTTTGGTAATGTCTAAACAACCCCCCCACCTAATTTTAGCCAAATTTCTTTGGCTTCGTGTTGAAATTATGACATTTAAAGTTTCAAATAAAGCAAAAATTCTGGTGTCAGGATAGTGAGGATCTAGGTACATACTGCGATCTCGGTTGGGGTTGCTGTGCTCCCTCAGGGCCACCTGGATGTACTGAACCTGCTGGGAGACGGCTGACAGCATTCTCTCCTCCAGTCGGTTGAACTCGTCAAAGCACCCCCAGGCGCCCACCTGGCACAGGCCGACAAAGATGCGGCCCATCGCCTGAAAGGGAAGAGGACGTGGCAGGTTTGTTACTCTGCTCAGGTAAGCCCTGCGTGACATGGATGTGGTACAATTTAGTGAATTGTCAAGAGTCGGCCTGAGCGGCTGAACCTGTTTAAGTGCCACTTCAGTGACAATGAAACAATTACCTGGAAGTCAAAGGTTTCATCACAGTTGAAGACCAGAACGAAGCGTCCCAGCTGGTGGCCGAGAGCTTTGACGGACTCAGTCTTCCCTGTTCCTGCCGGGCCTGGTAAACAGCAAGGAAAAGGTCAGACGTTCGTCCCAAAAACACTATGCAACACCAAATATCCGTTATGCACTGACCGAAGGGAGATCCTCCCAGTCGGGCCTCCAACGCCTGGGTCATGGTGAGGTAGCAGCGATCTGTGAGGGGGGTCTGCACCAGCTTCTCCTGCACACCCAGGTACTCAAAGCCATAGTTGAACTTGGCATTGGCCATCTGGATGGAGAGCTGCTGCAGCACGTCCGTCTGCTTGGGGTCAAAGTAGAAGCGCATCTGACTCAACCACTCAAAGGACTTGGGGTTGTCGATCTTGTTCTTGATGAGGGTCCTGGTCACATCCCTCTGGTGGACCAGCTCAGTGATCTAAACAGAGAAAACGCAAAGAGGGATTTTAGTCACTTTAAATTGCATTTATTTAAAAAATGTTGGACTGCGCTGACTTAAGTAAAGTACTTTGCATATCCAGTATTACTAGCAAATCAAAGTGCACACACACACACACACACACACACACACACACACACACACACACACACACACACACACACACACACACACACACACACACACACACACACACACACACACACACACACACACACACACACACACACACACACACACACACACACACACACACACACACACACGGTTTAACAGATTTTACTAATATTTTTGGGGAGTAAAACCAGCACTCACCAGATGTTCAAGCTTCTTCCTACGTATAGGTGGCTGCTCCATCAGCACAGTGTCGGCAAGCAAGTTCAGTGTGGCCTCTACGTTGGTCAGCACACCCTGCAGAGGAGCCATGTTCTCCCCACCTGAGATTGTGGTCAGAGCATTCTCCACATTCTCAGACCAGTCGATCTGAGCGGACAGAACCACCAGCTGGGCCTGTGGTTGGGGAAAAATCATTTGTAAGGTCATCCAAACCAAAACATTAACTGAGTACATTAAAAGATTTTATTTTAGTATGCAGTTACCTGGTATCTATCAATCCAGTTGATGTATGTTCCAAGGTCAATGCCGGTGCCTTTGTTGAAGGCTCCCACTTCAGTGACCGACTCTGCCAGTAATTTGGCCAGTGTGACCCGCATCTCCTTCTCCACCAGGGTGAGCCACTCGTTAATCTTTGGGTGTTCCGTGATGGACACTGGTGTCTTGTACAGAACCTACAAAGAACATAGTAAATGAATTAATTACACTGTTTAATGCCTGGGAGATTATGTATTTGATGTTTTTCCTGTTTATGTCCATCATGTAAAATCAAATCAAATCGTGAGTTTCAGCCATTTTACCTCCTCTCCCTCACGGGAAGAGATGCCCAAGACCTCACTGTTGTCTTCATTCAAGAGGATGCTGGACACACCAGCAAACATCTTCTTGAAGTGCTTTTGCAGTTTGGCCACATTCTTGCTGTTGCCAATGATCTCCAGCAGGTCCTCATCACCAACAAAGTAAAACCTGGAGAAACAGCTTAGTTAGATCACATGAATCTGAAAGGCTCTTGGCAAAATCAAAATACAAAGCCGAAAAGGTCACCGAACCTAGGGAAGGATGAGCGCTCTCTCTCCAGATATTCTCCCAAAGCCTTCTGGATCTTTCCAAGTAGGTCTGCCAGCCTCTCCAGTGATCTCTGAACTCCCTGGATGTTCAAGACATCCATGACTAGAGGTGACTTGGTCACCTTCTTCATCAGAGCCAGGAACTCTGTGCTAATACTGCAAAAATAAGCATCCAAAAAGTTCAGAACAACCACTTTTTTAATACAAAATCAACTGTGACATCTGTGAGATTTTTTTTGTTTGTTTGTTCTCATTAAAAAAAAAAGACATTTCTTCACCTCTGAAAACGTTGTGTCTCCACAGGCAGAAGATGTTTGATGTCTGCACTGCCAGTGAAAATGCCCTCCAGGTAGACCCAGCGCCTTTGTACGTCTATCCAGACATCAAACAAAGCCATGATGCGGTTCAGTTTGTCTTCCCAGCTCAGGGCATCCTCTTCAAACACCTTTAGAGAACAGAAGTTAGAGAGGCCAGTTCATACACATTTCTCCTACATTCCCCTTTCCTTTCATGCCAAATTCCATGATCCCTGCGAACATATAAAACCGTAAGTGTCCTACCTTGTAGTATGGAGACAGCTTCATGGCAGAGACACTGTTGATGTGCTCCTTGACTTTGTTAAACAGGTCATCCCATCCACGAATCAGTCGGCACTTGTTCTGATAGTTGACCAGGTCAAGCTCATACGAGTTCCACACTTCTCGAATCTAAGAAGCACAGAGAAAAAACGTAAACACATTGCAAAAACAAGCACGGTCACAGTTCAGCATGAAAAAAATTAAAAAATTAAAAAATAAGCTGAACCTGTTTGAGGAACTCTTCAAGGGCCATCTCCCCCTGAGCCACCAGCAGGACATCCTTCACCACCATTTCATTCTTCTGCAGGTCCACGTCCCAGATCTGCCCGAGAGTCAGTTCTGACAGCACCCAGTTCACATGCAGGCGCTTCATCAGCTGCTTCCAGTGACGGTCCTTCAGAGCTTCAGACTTCAGTTCAATCACCAACATGTTCACCTGTGAATTCCAAAATAAACCTACACTTAGAAAACATCTACAACCAAGATGTCATATATACTTTTGCTACTACTTAATTCAATTAATAGAACAGTGGGTAGCTACTAGCCTTCATATAGCCTTTGAGCAGCCTCTGTACATATTCGTAGGAGGCATACTGTCGCAGACGTGCAGGGAAGTTCTTCAGCTGGTTCAAGAGGGCATCTAAACTTTGTCGGAGCTAAAAAGAGAAAGTATTCATAAGCAAGAGAAATGTAAGGCAGCTTATATGAAACTCATGACAATCGTTCTGTCTTACCTTACGTGGCTGCACAGACACCCAAGGTTGTTCTTTCATTTGATCGATCTGTTCCCACACCTTGGAGAGCTCGGACCATACGCCCTTTAGATCCTGCAGCTCCTCTAGTGCAACCTACAGAACAACATGGAATTACATTTCAGTGAACACTTAAAAGCAATTCACGACCACCTTCCACAGGATGCACAGCTTGCAGGAGCAGACCCAGCAGAAGGCCGCTGATGGACATGGAGCCCACCTGCACCCTCTCCTCGCTGCCACTCAGCAGGCCAGTGTCCGTCAGCTCCAGGGCTTCCTTGGCTTTGGCACATTTCTCTCGGTCGTCCTTCAGCCGCCCAAACTTTCCTTCGTATATGGTGAGGGACTGGAGGGCTTCTTCAGGGCGAAGGCTTCCCTAAAATTAAGAAAGAAAAAGCAAAAACCTTGATTGAGCTTCTTTTAATTCTGCATTATTATTAATTTTCTAAGTTTTAACATCCCTGCAAAATTCTGAATGAACTCACAGCCACTGGTTTGGTCTTTTCCCAATCTGTGAGCAGATCTGAGGTGCGATTCTCTACAGCACGGTCTTCCTGGACAATCTTCATCTGCAGGTTGGCCACTTGCTGCTGTATGGCAGTGTCCTTGCGCTTCATGATGTCGCTGAAGGCACCCCATTCTCCTTCTATGTTGTCAATGTAAAGCCAAGACGGAGGGAACTGGAAGCGTTGCTTCTCCAGAAGACGCTGACCATTGCGGAAGAGCTAAAAAGCACAACAGAAATCAGTATCTGTGCTAATGTATCAGAAATGTGCATAAAGTCAGATATGATTATACTTACATCAACTTGCTTTTCAAACTGCTTGATCTTACGTTTGAGGGCCTGTACGTAAGTTATGAATGTCACAGCATCAGAAGTGCTGGCTGTGTCCACTGAATGTTGCTCCAGCTCTTGGCGAGACTGAACAGAACATTAAAACGAATGGATAAAGAACTGTAAACAAGATAATCAAAATTAAAGTCCTCAGAGTACTGAGACTCATTTATATACCTTGGAGATTTGGGAGTGGAAATCCTGCATGTTGTTGCCTAGCATCTGTCCAAACTTGCTGAGCACTTCCTTGTGCCAGGAATCATACTTCAGGTTAACCTTTGACTGGACCTGTGTTGTTAAGGGGTAATTAAATGAATAAAGCAGTATTGGTAAACGTGTTGACAGTAAAGTAAAACACTGCAGGTCTAAAATTAAAAACATACGGCAGTTTTGAGCATTTTTACCTTGCCATAATCTATTATCACTGGACCAAACTCCTTTCTGGTTTCAGCATTGTCAAAGGTTCCTCTAGCCTTGCGGATCTGCACTAGCAGAGCCTGCCACTTGGTGAGGTCTTCACCCAGGCGATTATAGATGTTCTCAGGCTGCATGTCCCACAAACACTGGTACTGCAGCCAAACCTTAAAAAAGATGCCAAAATATTTTAAACATCCATCTTTGTTGAGACATACAAAACACTAATCCTCATGGGTCTGATGAGAAAGAGGACCATTACCTTGACGTACTTCTCAACCTCAGAGACATTTTCCTTGACTGCATTGTATGCCTCTTCCAGACCTGCTGGTCCGTCAGGCATTCTTGTTAGAGCATTCCTGTAAAACTTCTCCTCCTCAGACAGTTCGTAATGGACACCGACCTGTTAACAGGTGAAAGGTCAAGTCATTTTATACACTTCACAAGGCAAAATCTAATCAATATACAATTCAAAAACTGGGGGGGAAATTATATTTCTACTGACCTGGTATCTTTGACTCTGTATCCTTGGTAGAGAGAGAATGACCATTTTCCAGGAAAACATTTCCTGGTAGAGCTTATAGCGGCAATCTTCAATTGGTGGATTCAAATAGATGACTTGGTTTGTAATCCTCAACTCGTGGACCACATTCTGAATGAGACAGAAAATGGCAGATACATGCTAGGGTGATGATATGTTACAGCACATTATATGATGGGCATTGCACTTCAAGTAAGACCAAAGATGTGAACATTGCTCTAAATTCTGTAACCTCACCTTGATTTTGGGCTCTCCTCCAGGCTTGTGGCTGACTTGTGGTGCTTCAGTGTCCATGTCCACATCAGCCTTGTCATCCATCTGTCCTCTAAGGACTTGTGTCCAAGCCCTGAGGCCAGCTTGCAGGCGAACTCCAAGAATGCGTTCGATCTAGAGGATAAGTATAAATGGCGAAGAAAAAGTAACTCACAGTGAAAACCGTCAGTCACATAAATACTGGAGCATTTGTACATTTTCTCACACTTTACGTGAAACTTACCTCAATGTCCAGTTTGTTAACCCAGATGGGCAGATTTGAATAAGAATGCAGATTCAGGTCATCAACAGCCTTTTGGATGCGGTTGAGGATCTCTGAGAAGGTCTTATGTTCATACATACAAGTCTCAAGAGAACGAACCTCCAAGTCAATTTTCTCTTCAATCAGCAGAAGGTCATCCACCTGCAGACAAAAACAATAGTTTAGCCTTTTGCTCTAACCTTAAACTTAAACACCATATGCATTACTTGGCACTTATAGTTTTAGTGTTGGTGAAATTGGCTTGATTTTGGTATTTTGTCTTTTTGATGATTTTGATGCTAAATGTGCGTCTTAGAACTTAGCCTTGTAAGAGGTAAATGTTTTAGCTCCATCAGTAAATCTAAAACCAGCTTAAAACAAAAACGCTTCCAAAAGCCATTTTAAACTACTCTGAATGCTGAATAAAATGTTTAAATGTGCCATACTAAGAGTATTCCTTCAATGTAGTGTTATAATCAATTGTGGAACGGAACAAACCTTCTCTTGGAAGTTAAAGACGGTTTCAGCCAGGCGCTGAACATAGGGGTCCAGTTTGTAGGATTCCCAGACTAGAGCAATGCCTTCTGTGATCAGAGCCTGAACTTCTTTCTTCAAACCAGCTACCAAAGGTGAAATTGAGATTCTCTCCTCCACCTTTTCACAAGTGCGTTCGTAGGTGCGCACGCTCTCAATGAGTGAAATGGCAAAGGGGTAGAGTTGGTTGGCCTGGTGTGCTTTGTTTACGATGGCCAAGGGCACACGGAAGCTAAGCCATTTTAAGTTACGAACTTCCTTGGACAGAGTGATGATCTCTGGCAAAAAGTTGACTTTGAGTTTCAGCATGGTCCCTGTACGCCCACGGGCACGGCTGCTTTCAATGGTGAAGATACGGCCCGACACACCAAGGTTACGCTGCTGCACTTTGCGTGCCCAGTCATCAAAGATCTCCTGGGTGTTGAGCTTGGCTCGAAAGCTGTCTCCGTCTTGCTTCAGCTTAAGTCCCTCCACATGATTCTCCCAACCTTTCCCAAGAACATCTTCCACACGCTTCATGTAGGCCGTCAACTGTCGGTCAATCTGCTTAGCCCAGATTATGGAGCCAGAGACAGGGGGCAGGTCACGCACGTGACTCATCTTACAAGACTGACTCTGAGGGTACTGCACTTTGAACTTGTCGTGCAAGGACTCAATGTCGTCCTTCACACGCTGGATAAGTTGGGTTTGGTATTCGCGAATGGCTCCCCGGATATGTGGACGCACAAAGAGAGCATTAAAGCGTGAGAAAATGCGGAACATCTCATTGGCGTTCTTGGCGGTGCCAAGTTGGTCACGCAGGCGGGCCGTGATACGAGTCTCAACACGGTCAATGCGTTCATCGTATCGCTTCATTGCAGCTTCCCAGGCCTCCATTCCCTCCTTGGACACATCCAAACCGTCTACCTCCTTCACGTTCTCATAGGCCAGGTTAACTTCTTCAATGGCATTAGCATCAGCAGCATCAAAGAGGACTTCAGTCACTTTAATGTCAGGGGTCTCTACGGTCTCACCCTGGCCATGCTGAGGCACTGCAGAAACCTTTAAACAGCACACAGAGAACAATGGACGAAGAAATAAGACTGCAGGCCAACCAACAAGTTACGGAATATTTTGCAGTCAAAGGAAAAGTGCAAAACTGAAGTACCTGAGGTCTGAGCACACGGACAATGACGGCTCTCAGCTGTTCGTGCTGTCTCCTGAACCGCCTCATGTGATCCAAACGGGCCTGCAGCTTTCGGTGAGCAGGGCTTAGACGCCAGACCATCTTGAGATTTTCCTCCCTCTTCCTCTTCACAATGTCCCTCAAGAGCACCTGCAGTTTCTCATACTCATCCTCCCATGTCTGGAACACCTCAAAGCAAGCCACCATTACCTGGTAAAAGAGGAAGAGGAGTTTACCAACAGGCACAAACAGGAAACAATATCTGCAAAAGGTCAACAGCTGTTCTACTGGCATTTGGTACCTTCTCAAATTCCTCATAGGCAACATGCATTAGCTTGCGGGTGCCCAGCACTTTGAGGAGCTGTGAACTAAGGTCACGGGAAATGGCCTCAACCAAGCGCAGGGCCCGCTGAATGGGATATTTGGTGTTTCGGATCTTGCGGAGATGTGTAAAGATGGCCACTAGGGCCTGACGAATTTTATCCAGCTCGGTGGCTGATAAGAGATCGTTGAGTGGAAAGTCCTTCATCAGAGGGTTGTAGTCATTCACTGTCTCCACAGCCTGTTTCAGACCTGAGATAAAGCCACGAAGAATAACATGGTACAAATGAAAACAAACAAACAAAAAAAAATTACAGCAAAACTAACAGTTATACAGAGGTTCTCTCACCGGTATCTGTGTCGAAGCTGACTGTGGCATGAAATCGTTTGCCGTGTTTAAGAATGTCCAAGGTGAGCAGAACCTCTGGACTCTCCCTTTTTTCCTGAATGCGATTGAGAGCACGTTCAAGGTTGAGCCAGAAACTGATTTCCTGGAGAGCTGTGCCAGACGCAGGGTCTCTGTCCAGTTTCGTCACCTACAAGAAAAACAGTAAGAAATC
This sequence comes from Brachyhypopomus gauderio, assembly GCF_052324685.1. Classification (NCBI taxonomy): domain Eukaryota; kingdom Metazoa; phylum Chordata; class Actinopteri; order Gymnotiformes; family Hypopomidae; genus Brachyhypopomus; species Brachyhypopomus gauderio. The sequence continues at coordinate 12,426,416 of NC_135227.1, forward strand.
ATTCACAGACATGCACTTTAGATAATCTGATTCAGGGGCGATGCTAGGGTATTTTTAGTGGTGCTAGAGCACCACCGTGAGGTTGCTCAGCACCCCCTGGCTCAACACATTTTTTTAATATTATATTATGCAAAAAACTTGCTCTGCACCTGCGCAATACTTTGGTATTGTGCCTCTGTGAGCACTGGGGGCTGGGCACCCCTAAAGACCAGATCCTAAAATCGCCCCTGATCTGATTCACAATGCCAACAGCAAATGTTAAGAAATGACCAAAATTTGCCAAAGAATCTGAAGAAGCACAGGAATAAAAACGCCATACCTTCTGGATTTCTCTGATCCAACGGTTTACTCCTGACTGTAGTTGGTTAAGGAAGGTGGGGTCCTCTACTTTGTCACCAAAGTCCGTAACTTTGGGCTTCTCTCCCCGTTCGTAGCACTGCTTGGCTATGTTGGTGATGATGGGATGAATGAGAAGACTGATCTCTGGAATCTCTATGTTCTGCTGCAGATGCAACAGTCCCATCTCAAGTTCTGCAATCTTTTTCTCCACAGAAGGAGCCATTTTGTCTCCATCCCTGAATTGAGGAAAGGAAATGCTCTAAGTAATTGGTGGACAGTATGGTACATCAAATGCTGTGCATGGTTGCAATAAGGAATACTGTGCCACCATCTAGCCTTCACCATGATTTTCCTAACCAGTTGATATTACCTGTCAGCTTTTCCAGATTCACGGATGTATGATTTAAAAAAGGGAGCCACAGCATTGCTGATGAAAGAATGCAATGTCTCGTAAGGAGAATCTTCACTGAGGGTCAGGACTCGGACTTGGGTTGAGATGGGCTTGTCTGCATCAATGACCCCAATCCTCTTAATTAAAGCCAAGCTGAAGATAAAAAGTAGAGTATGAAGTCAGTCTCCAGATACAGATATTATGGTCAACAAGATGTAATTAGGCCACTTCAAAAGGCAATTATTTAATGAACAGCTAGAACAGACAATCAAAACAATACCTGTTTGATTTAATCCCATAGTGTATATCAATGCTAACGCAGTACGAGATGCATTCCTTCTCCTCCTCTCCCTCATCTCCAACATCCTCTGAAAGACAAAAAAAAAACAGTTGAATAAAAACAAACAAGCAAAGAATAATTAATTTAAGATGAATCATCATGTCAGCAAAACACTACAACTACTTGCTAAATGATAAAGTGCTTCACACTGGTATAGTCCAGTGGTTGACTGGTGTAGTCATAGTGATTTTAAAATATCTTGTGCATGCATACATGCATTAAAATACTGATTGGATACTCCAAAACTATATGCATGTGCAGTGTTTTGTCTTGGTCTTAAGCTCCTCCCCTTTCCCCAGAGCTGCTGCAGTCCCCGAGGGACCCAGAGTTTCCAGGAGACAGTACGCTGTGCACAAACTGTCTGACAATTCTCATCAGTGAGTATTTGATTTGTAAAATCGGATTTCTTTCTGTAAAGTATTCTTGTGTGTCAGAAAGGCACTATATAAATAATGAGAACAATAATAGAACATTTTATTATAAAATAATCTTGGAAAACCAAGTGAAACTTGATCTGTGTCGATTTAAGATGGTGATTTGTCATTGTGGTGCATCATGTTAAAGTGAGGTCATTACTGACTGCTGTAACTATCTATATCTGCACGGAAACAAAATCCCTTATTCAAATTCCATTTGCACAAAAAGGGCTTGAGTTCTGTAACCTCTGAAAATAGAAGTCTAACCTCGCTAATAAAAATATATCCGAGTTGAAGTTACATTAATGAGCTAATGCCGACAACACGAATTGGAAGAAGCTTGGCCAATGAGCAAACGGATGAAATAGAGACACGCCCAGCCTGGCAGAGACACGCCCAGCCTGGCCCACTAGAGACATGACAGCTAGCTCCTGATCCGCTGCCTAAAGCAGGGGTGTTGGTCCACAAGTTCTAGAACGGCAAATAATTACCCAGTTCGTGGTTTTCAGTGCATTCAGTAAATGTCAAACAAAGTGTGTTTGGGGGTAGAGGGGGAGTAAAAACAAATAAAACACATGGCTAAACAAAGTTGGACCTCAGGTGAAGCTCATGACCCACTGTCTACACCCAAAACTAAATACGGGACAAGTTCAAAATACAGCCATCTAACTCTGTAGTTACCATAGCCAAATAACTAAATCGTTAAAACATTGCGTAGCTTAACTGGCTGCGTTAGACAGAAGCATTAGGGCACCAAAGCTCTATGCGGCGAGTGAAGATAGCTGGGCAATGATGGTGCAGATTAGACACGCTCACTGCCCGACGAAGAGCCCACTCAACCCGTGAAAGAAACGTATCTGACCTTTCAGACAGCTCCGTTCAACCAAGATGGTGTGAATCTGAGGATCTGACAAAAATTTCTTCATCTGCTCGACCGAGCTTTTCTCCTCCAGGGCGGTTTCCAGGGAGGCCGGCACCTCGCCGCCATCTTCCAGGAGCAAAGGCACAAGTTTGCGAATATGCTTTTGCAGAACCGACGTGTCCGCCACCGTTTGTACCGCAGCGGACACCTCCATGGTGCCGCCGCCGTCGTCGGCTCCTCCGCCGTCGGACATTTTTTGTAGCAGAACGAGTTGCTGTCAACTGTAGATTTATTTTAAAGATAAAAATAAGGAAACATGCGCTGTCACAGACTTCGCCACATCACCACCAGATTATGAGTGAAGAAGACCGCGGATGTAGGGCAAACGAGCTTGTCCGGAGAATTTATTTGTGCAAAGCATTCTGGTATTTGTAGTCCGTGCGTTGGCAAAGAACCGATTGTGTTGGAAAATGTACTACATCACCCACAAAGCATTCAGAACAAAGCCGTTTGCCCCACCCTGGATTGCTGCAGTTAGCTGCAGTAAAAGCAGGATTAAAGACTGCAGTTGTAGGGTAAAATATGTATTTCCTTTATATAACTTTAATTTGCATTATTGATTTTACTTATAAAGTTTAATTATGTGAGATCATAAAGCTGCTATAATTTGGATGGAAATATTGTGTAATCATACAAAGAGAACCTTAATAATTTTATTCCTGAGTTTTTCACTAGAGGGCATCTGTTTACATTCCTTGTTACAGCTTTAGCGCATTTTTTGTACTGATAACATGAGATGTTAGATTTTGGTAGACTGTCAGCCTGTCCGTCTGTCTATTTATATTAATCTGCGGGTCTCATTTTTCAACTTTTTTATAAAACAGTTCTTTAACATATAAGCATCTGTCTACGAATGAATGTAATCTTAATATAAAAACACATTAAACTGCACTAATGACAGGGCCAGGCCAAAGCTGAGACGCTTCAAATCACATGACCATCAACTACGAATCAAATCTACACTGACCAAGGACAGTTGGCCAAAACGTGTGCAGCAGGCAATGGAGCTTGACAGCATCTCGTACGTGTGTAAGGGCTGAATAAGGTGCCTATTCGGGGTTATCATAGGACTACACGTATTAAAATGCCGAACAAGTCGAGAAAAGATAAGGTAGGTATAGATATAGATTATCTATCTATCTATCTATCTATCTATCTATCTATCTATCTATCTATCTATCTATCTAGTAAGATAATATGTCATCATTGGGACAAGTATTGAAAACTATTTCATTATAGTTATTCTTTATTGTTCTTATTTATTTATTTGTGCTGAGGAGACATCAAAGTCTGGGAGATCCAGCAAAAGTGGAAGCAAACACCAAGACAACCAAGACCCTGAAAATGAGGTAGCTTGATGACTATTATTTTCCATAGTAGGCCTGGCAAATAGCACAGTTGATTATTTAATATATTTAATACACTGACCTAAGACTGTATTGGTTACTTAACATCTAGTGTATGATATCCTGCACTTAATAAGATTTAAGAGAAGACATACAGTAGATTGTAGTGTCTATAGGCTAATTCTCTTTTCAGACCTCCTTCAACTACTGATAGTGTGAAAAAGGTCTAGACTAGAGAAAGCATTATAACTACATTTGATCCATGCAGTATACAGATAGTTGTTAAATTAACTGTTGGGAGTTTAGGATGGGCACTGCTGTTTTTTGTTTATAATGTTTCCATGGAATTATACTCCAGTTTTATTTTACTGTGTATGTAAAGTTAAAACTGTTTAAACTGACTGTGTATGTAAAGATTTGAGATAATGGTCACCAATTCTGGTCTACCAGTTCTAGTTAAAATGATTGAGTTTGTACATGTGAAAGACATTGAGTGCTCAATTACAGAATGGTCTAGTAGCACATTCAAAGGAATCCACTCACAAAAGCTTTCAGAAAATAAGCTGTCTGCTCAGATTGCTCCACTACAAAACACCTGATCTTCTTCATGCAGGAACATGACCCTTGTACATCCCCTTCAGCCCAGTGGCCCCAAGGCCAATTAGGGTGATAAGCGATCCCCAGTTTCCTTGGACAGGAACTCCGAGGTTGTAAGCGGAACCTGCTCTCTGTGACTTTTGTTTCCACAGGGCTCCAATAAGAAGAACAGCAGCAGTGTGCCCCCCACTGCTCAAGTAATGCGAGTGAAGCAGCCTTCTTCCCAGGTTGCACTGAAGAAAGAAAGGAGGCAAAGTGCCTCCTGCTTCCCTCTCAGCAACAACAGGGAGCTACACAAACTGCCGGCTTTCAAAGGTACACAAACGGGAGGATGCCATGACACCACAGTGCTGTGTGTCCCAGCTTTCTCCTGAAGGAACACCTGTTCTTTTTTGTGTTATTGCTGTCCCAAGAAAATCTTTGGACTATACAGCTGCAGTTCATTCCATCATCGTGGAGCTTCAAAGTGTTTATAGTGGGGGAAAATGACAAATAACATGAACACACATGTTCAGTTTCAATTTCTGTGAAATCAAAAATCTCGAGGCTCTCAAATGTTGAGACAACTTTCTTGTGACAGCAGTATTGTGCTCATTTTAGCCTTAAGAAGACACGCTATTCAGGATTCAGTGCATGTCTTCAACGATCAGTTTCAGATGTACCACTTAGTAAGTTAGTAAGGACTAAGAAGAGGCGTTGTAGCCACTTTCAGAGATAATGCAACACAAGATATTGAAGAATACCGAGGTAAAGTAATGACAAAGGATGGTCTGACCCTCAGTGCTACATGGAAATATAATCAGTGATAATCAGTGCTCATGAAGTTCAGAGACTTTGGAAAGAAGTTCCTTTTTAAAAAAAGCACATGGATTACAACAATCATATATTGAGGTGCATGTGGTTGTGAAAGACCAACAATGACTCATGAACTACGGGTGAAAAGGGTTATAAAAAGTCCAAATCTGAAAAGACCAGGTTTGGTTCAGTTACAGTAGCATCCCTCCAGCTGCACCACAAAAATTACCAAATCTCTACAATGGTGTTTGTTTAATTACTAAATACATCCCATTTTACTCATTGGGCTTATTGAAATATATAGAGAACAGAAATACAGTAGAATACCTGCTCTCATTCAGACAGTGGGAGGTAGTCTTTACACTGCACACAAAGTAGAGTGGACTCTGAAGTCTATGAAGGGCAGTATGCCAACTGGGCTTTGGATTAAGAATTGATAGCCCACGTGGACCCTCATCCTTTCTAACGTTCAGGAGATAGCACGGTGCATAATTCATGGGGTAGCGGATGCCAGTGAATGTTTACGCTCAATCTCGATGATACATTATCCCCAGTCTCATCTGGAAAACACAAAGTGCAGCCCATGAGCATGAAGGAGTAGCATTTCAAAGCAAAAAATTACAAGCTCAACATTTTTTCTATGTTGTGTATATGTGTGCTCTAGGCTGATTTGGGCTGTTGTGAGATGATGATGATGATGTTCTTGCATACATTTCCACCCCCTGTACAGTCTCTTAATTACTGCTGGCTTCGTTGCTTCATTAAAGTTACATGAATGAAGTGAACTGGTACTTTGTGGTTCATCAGCACATAGAGACCACACCATGCTGATTATATTACCTGCTGATACACCAGCATTGAGGTTTATAAGACATACATGGACAATTCATCGAAGCACTATTCTCTATGGGTTACTTTGGACATTATGGGACTCAGCTTTCCAGTGAACTGTTCTTAAAACCCAATTGCTTTGCATTTCCAGTAACTGCCAGTCAGTGGTTACTGAATAGAAAACCACTGACTGAAAAAAAAATAGGTTCTGCATGTTTGAGCTTAGACATCCACTTGTGGTGGTCAGTGAATTGTCTGAGAATTTACTGATCAAATTGGAATGTGATTAAGATCCACCAGCCAGGAATTCCCAAACTTGTATAGGCTACACACTGACCCTGCACAGACAGCCAGATATTGCTCTTACTGGCAAAAATAAATGCCAGCATTCAGAACTGTTACACTGTACAATGCAGATTGATTTTCAGCCAGCTCAGTGGCTGTAGCTAATCAGGCCTCTGTGTGACAAGGTCAGCAGCTCAATCATAAAGGAAGTGCATCATCACACTGTAAAATGCATCAGCACTTCAGCCTTTGCAGGTGTTTGTCTTTGCAGGTGTTTGTCAGATGTATATATAAGCAATAAGAATATCATAAGTAAAATACCTCAAAAACAAACAAAAGAATTAATAACAACAGAGAGTTGCAGAGGGAGCAGTGCTGACAGGTTTACAATCCACTGGGAGGGTCAGAGTGTGCACTGTCTGACTTTCCTAATAGTGGTGGGTGTTTTAACAATTCCCGCACTACCCCACTATCAGTATTCAGTGGACATTAAAGATATATGTATAAAACTGTAAGCTTATCATAGCTGTGTGAAGGGGTGTACTGCTAAATGTATTGTGCAGCCAGATAATATAGTGCATTGTGCTTATTGTATGAAGCCATCGTTTCTAATTTCTTGCTTGTGCTGCCATCTTTTGGTGAAATGCCAAGCTGCTTGGGTAGATGATGTGTACGAGGGGGACATCATTTGTAATTGGTGTAAGTACTACAACTTGAGTGTAAATAGAGTTCTCAACAGAGTTTAGTATTCCCTACATCTGATTTATATAATGAGCTAGTTTAAAAGCTTCATGAATTGAATTAGGTGCATTAGAGCAAGAAAAGTAGTTTGCAGCAGTGTAATCCTGCAAGACAGGAGTGTGACGTTAGGGGTATAGAGGCTGCAGTCATACTGGTGGTGTCATTTTACTGTAAAGCTATTGGAGAGACAGACAAGTTAACCTTAGAGTGCAGTGTAAAAAACAACACTTCTCTTTATTCAACCAAAGCTAGGTTTTTAACAGTAGGATTTCTATTGTTAGTATTCTTTTTAGCCTAATGTAACAAGATAAAAAGAATTTAAAGTCCTGTGAGTAATGTACACCTGACTGCCAGACATCTGTGCTCAGTGCTACTAATCTGATACTTGAGTAAACAGGGGGGCATGTACTGAACTCTGGAGGAGCAGGTCAGCAGGGCCAACGGTGAAGTTCAGGGAGTGTGTCTGTCAACTATACTCATAAGACATTACATAATGAAATAACATATCACACTATAAAACCCTACAACTAATTGTACTCAAATGAATAGTCTAAATAGACTATTATACAAAAAAAAAACAACAACCTTAGTACAAGATATAACACATAGAAATTGCATTTGATTCATTTTATTGCCTATTAACTGTCTGTGTAAACCAAATTGTTGCAGTATGTTGGAGGAAAAATAGTAGTTACTTAAATATAAGACATGGTTCAGATAGGAAAATAAGTACAGTATTGTTTGTGAAATATAATTGTTATATCTTTACATAGAACTCTCTTTACAATTCATCCAAAAATAGCACATATAAGTTTGCAGTGTCTTTATTTTGTAAAGGAACAGGTTTGCATGAACTAGTGACATCTGTGTCATCCGTGTACTATGCAATCTGCATGTAAAATAGACCTTCACCCGGTTCACCTTTTTTTCCACTCTTTCACTCTGTGAAGACTTTGCCCTTGAACTCTAAAAGCTTTTAATGTAACTTTTTACTTTTCAGCAAACTGTAACTTGGTCGTTCTGTTCAGAAGGTGTATCATTGGTTTACAGGCTGTGGTGTGAACCCTCAAATGTTCTGCTGCTCTGTTCTTTACCTTTCTTGCCTTTGTGTTCTTGCCACATCTTCACCTACATCCTGAAAAGTTTCTGTTCAGCAGTTATCTTGATCATCTGATCAGCAGTCAAAGGGGGGGTTTCTTTTTCAGAACCAACCAAGCAGCAAATGAAAAGCCGACTGTCCTTAAAAAGGGGGTGGGGGGAGGGGCTACTTATAAAAAAGGCTTTAATGGCCTTGTTCACACTCAAAGAGCTGCCTGCACTCTTTGTTTTTAGACACTTTGTGATGTGTTTCAAATCCAGTGTGCTGGAGCATGGAACCATAACAGCAGAAATGTGTCACTCATAAAACCACGAGATTGAACTACATGTTGAAAACATTAACCATTAAGACATTCCAAATGTGCAGATACACAGAGCAAAGCTGATGTACACCACAAAACTTTCATATTTAAGAATTTCTAATGGAATTTGAGTTATACATTTAAGCCATGTGCAATGTGAACACTTCTAAATGTTTGAAATGTTTTGCACAGCAAGAAAATGCAGTTAAGATCTGTAGGTTTTGAATGACTTGGACAATATGTTCCTGATGTAAATTAAATGAGATTTTCATGTTCACCTGGTAGGGTTTGGATGCTTACACGTGCCATCAACATGCAGTCATTTGTTGGAATGAATTTGTAATGCTTGATGTGATTTGCTGTTTGATCTTGAATATATACAAAAGTAACAATAAAAAGAGAATTGCATGTCAGGAGCCAGAAAACATGCAGATCATGACTGGAGGAAATGCCCTTGCCTTCAGCACAACTGCCTTCTTTATGAGTGAAGGTTTACCTGTTCTGTGTCAGTAGCAGTACTGTGGTTGCTTTCTCAGCAAAATGTCACTGAGCAGCACAGGCTTTTGTCTTTTTTCCTTCTTTCATTTCCTGTTTATATAGCTGCCCTTCTGGTTCTCGTCGTTGCATTATGTTGTCACAGCTGCATCAGGACCTTCTGTCTATTTGCCAAGAACACAGACCAGTTGTTCCCACCCTCTACTTGTATGTTAGGAAAAATACTTATTCAGTGACAAGTCAGACAAATAAACAAACAAGCAAATAAGCAAATGAGAATAAAATAATTAGAGAAGATATCTGGACATGCACTGTAATCAGTTACCAATACTGTAAATACATTGCAAACATCATTAATTAATGTTATTTGTTATGCTTTTGTAATGCAACAAATATGTATGGTTTTGTGCCAAAAAACAACTTTATTTTCCCATAAGTGTATCTAATACTGTTAAACAGTGGCAGTTTTTAACTACAACTAAGCATAGTTTAATTCAAACTATTGTAACAAAGATACTGAAATGAGCACAGGGCTCCTCTAGAGCCTGACAACTATAAATGAGCGGAGGAGGGTCCATAAAAACCACTGAGCCCACCTCCTCCTTTTATTTTAAACCAATGGTGTTCCATTTTCACACGCAGTCTGATGACAACACCCTTTCTAGCAGCAGTGGACCAATCATTTCCCCATTCTTTGTTGACATCACCAGCTAGCCTGTTCCCTCCAGCAGCAGGGAGCTTCATTTTCTGCTCGGCTTTTGTGCTAAAATGGAGGCTGCTTCCTTGCCTTAAGTGGATTGCCTTCTCGGTTGAGTATACATGTTGCCATGCAATAAAGCAGGAAACAGGATGGTTGTAGATGCGCCTAATTCCAACGGGCCTTTCCAGCCGGTGGCCCTAATGCACTTCAGAGGTAGGTAATCCACTTGTACAGATTTTTGCCCCCCTCATTCTGGAGGAGAAATAGAGAACATACGTCTCTGCCTGTTCTGAATTGAGTAAATGGTACTGCACTGCATGGCTTAAGGAATTGTTTTAATGAGTAAGGACTGAGTTTCTAGGTCCTCAGCGGGTGTTTGTAATGATCAGTCAAGCATTACAAGAAAAGCAAAAAAAAAAGATGGGAACAAAAAAGAAAGAAAAGAAAAAAGACAGTTTTACTACCCTCTGCCCATCCCCCCCAAACTGTGATGTCAGAGGAAGTGAGATCACAGCTTAAGGAAGGGTGTGTGGCACTATGTTTCTGCAGTACGGGTTTGTGTTGATATTTTTTGAGAGAGGGGGGAAGACACACTGCTGTGACTTCATTACTTTATATGCTTCACCGTTGTAGGCTATGCTGCTTGTTCTTTTGTACAGCACTCTGGTTGTGTGAGGCAGGGGTAACACCAAGCAGACTGACATATATTGATACTGCAGTCTCTTGACCTTCCGCTGGTTTGAGAAAGAGGGAGATAGAGATAAAGGGGAAACATGGAGAGAAAGATAGGGAGAACACTCTGCGTGCATTGTGAATCCCACATTATGTGCGGGTTATAATAAATTCACACCCCTCATCAGAAGAATATTGTACCACTGAGCAATAGGAGACATAATGTAAAGCATACTTCACTGTAAATTAGTCACCCACGCTCTTTCATTGACTGATCCATTGATCGTGGATGACATCAAATCAGCCTAAGCCACAAATGGCAGACATTTATGTGCTATTTTAGTGTCCGCTTGTATGTGATGAATGATCCTGACTGGGGACAAGCCCGGATGGCCTGCACCTGCCCAGCGTCATGTGTTCAGTGGCTATATACAAAAAAGTTACAGTTAATTATAAAAAAAATTGCCTTTGTTAAGATTTTGTTAATGATTTTTATGGAAAAAAAACTTAACATTTGATTCCCTTTAAAGTCAGTCTTGTGTATATAACACAATATTTGGATAATGTTTTATTGTCCTGTTTTGAAGGCCCATATCATGTTAAAATGAAAGAGATTTAAGCTTTTTTTCCCCTTTTACACACAGCCCTCTTATTCAACCATGGCTTGAAGTATTTTTGGCATAGAAACTTTATCGCTGTTATGCAACTGGATTCATACTCATGACATGGTCAAGGTGGAGAGACTTAAGATGTAAAAGGAAAGTACACATTAATCATGCAAAAAAGGACATGGACTACCACAGCCAGTAGGTTATATTACACAATGTAGGCAACAACCACAAAAGGTTCTCAGTAATCAATAAGAAAATGCGACTGCTGAACAAGCTTTGTCTGTGCCTGTGGTGTGTAACCTGCTAATAAAATAAAGATGTGACATTGTAGACAGTAATAATTAACATTTTTGTATTAATATAGGATTAAAATCAGTTTACTTTAATAAATAAATTACTTTAATTAATAGCAATACATTTAGCATGATGATTCACTGATGTCAGCATTAAGGAACATCTCTGACCTTTTCAGTGTACTGTCAATGTCTCCATTGTGAATAAGTTTCTTTGTATTCCTGGATGTTTCGAGTTGGAATACATGCCACAGTACACATGTCCATATTTAGTTAAGCTAACTCAGATCTTGGAGGTATAAGTGAAGGACATGGTGCACCTGGTGGTGGTGGTGGTGGTGGTGGTGTGTGTGTGTGTGTTGGGCATCTTGCCAGTCTGAGGATATTGCAAATCAGAGCATATACAAAAGCGTATCAGCAGACATGGTAAAAATGAATTAAATAAATACACAAATAGATTATTTTGATGAACATGAATTTTAATTTCTCCCTCTAAAATCAAGCAGATGGTGGACTTTGATCTTCAGGATTATACTTGATTGTCAAATTAGGCAAGAACAGTTTTACATACATAAATAGTTGATTGCTCCGCATAAAGTCGATGTTGCTAAACAGAGCTCAGTCATGATAGTTCAGAAGCAGACCTGCAGACTTGTATTGACTGTTCTCTGCTCAGGGCTTTTTGACATCGCCAGTGCCACGGCTGGTGGCACACTGACATTGTGCAATGAACGCAGATTGGGAAAGAGCTTTTTCTAGATGCCGTATGAGCAACCATGTTGAGTAATTTGCTGGGAAAGGCTTCACAGCTGTCACTGGTTTTCATCAATAAAGTCTCTTGGCACAAAGTGGGAGGCATGAGACCAAGGCTTGCTGAGGCTAAACTACAGCCATTTTGCTTTTTTACTGAGATTTTGTTTTAACCAGTGCATTGATTTGTAGACTACTGTTTCAAAGTCTATTCTTTTTTTAAAGTTCAGTTAATGAATGTATATTAAGAAAACTGGCTTACTAGGAAAACATTTTAGTAGTCAAAATTGTTATTGGTTAACAAGCTAACAAGTTATTCTAAAATATAGCAACTAAGGGAAAAACACTAAGAAAATTGTGGCACAAATAACAGTAACAAAAAGAATCCTATCCATTCACTGTTTTATATTTTTAATTGCAGAGATGCCTCATACTCTCTTCCACTAAGAAATAAGACAGTTTGTACAAAGGCTACAGTCACATGTTGGGGCATGATATTCATTCGGATTGTGATTCAGCCTAATGACGGGGTAGAGCGAGTTCCTGTGATTTTGCATTGTGAGGTATGCAGCATGCTGGTTAATTTCTGCATTGCTCCCAATGCATTAAAAAGCCACATCACTGTGGAGTCTCATTCTAACTTCCTAGTTCCTAACAACTAACTTGAGAGTTCGTCTCATCATAATCAACAGGATTTCATACTGCTCTTATGACAGCACTTTCTTTTTTTTAGTTTTTACTTTAAAGAAACACAAAGGAAGAAGGCATAGATCAGCTAGATTTTGATGGATGGATAGAGTTTGAGAGATTTCATGGCTCGTAAAAAGGTCAAATAGTTGTACTAATCCTAGAGATTCATTTGATGATAAAATAATTTACCTTACACCCTGCAAGTCAAGGCATGGTGACCAGACCAAACATCTACTTTGGAACAAACACCTTTAAGGTTCCTGACAACTGAGGCAATCATTTGTTACTCACATACTTAAAAAAATGAAAACAGAATTCTCAGTCTTGTTTTCTTTCTGACCTTTCATGTAAATTATCTTTCCATTCCTCAGCTCAAATAGAAATGGCTTCAGATGACAGCCATTTTCATGCATGGTAAAACCAGGTGAAAGGTTGCACAAAAAGAAATGTTATCTATGAGCAGCATTTGTGTCTGCCTCACCCAGTACCGCCTTATTTTGAAAGAAACACTGGATAGATATCTGCATGTGTTTCTCATTTTAAATGAATGTCACATACCATAGATGCAATTGTCAAGGGCGAAAATCTGGAATGAAACTGTGACTATGTTATCTTAGGATTCATAGATTCTCATTCAACATTACTTTGTAGCTATACTTTAGGAAAAGTATTTTACTTGCATACTTTAGTAATCAGTTAGCAGCATATAATGCTAAGATATGAGGGAATTCTGTGATATTGCCTCATTTGTCGTATATTTTCTTAGCCACATGGTGAAACACAATAGCAATAATTATAATAATAAAGCATATTTGATGATTTATGCCTGGTATGTTTGCATTCAGCTTGCTTCATCTGTCTATACATGTTGAATTTTTACTAAATCAATTAAGGGCAATTCAAATGTTACATTTTTTTTACTGTCATGGTACTATTTCTTTCTTTGTGTCTTTTGTAGTACATATAGTACATATACATGTACATATACTTCCGCATATATGGGAAGACATTTCTTTATATTTCTACTATTATTGCAAGCCTTTCATTATAATGTCCTGGGAAAGCGACCTGCCAATACCCAGATAACAGCAATACTCATGCACACACACAGAAACTTCCGTCACTGTGTTGCTCTCGGACTATGTCTCGTGCATGTGATGTATGTAATGCCCATCTGCTGCTGCTCCACAGGTTATTTCTCCTGCAACCAAATTCTTGCTTGTGTCCAAATTCCTGCCTCTACTACTGATTCACAGCACTTAGGTCAATAGTTCTAGATCTTGTGCTGCCAAGAAACATCAATTATTACAGGAAAGGACAAGTCTAAAAGGTCCTTGTCCATGTCACTATTATATGAAATAGATATATAGAACAAACTATTTTTCATTACTTTACTGACAGGTAACACCATACGTTTTATAATTCTATCAAATAGGACTTTGCTGGAGTTCTCTGGGCAGTACATAGCTACACGGTTTATTGTCACAAGACATGCATACTGACTCACTGCAAACCACCTCTTTGAAGGTAACAAATACCATTCTATTCTAAGTATTGTGAGGTTGGCAATAAAGGTGGTGTTATCTATCTCACCATCTTTATATCTCAGTCCTTTCGAAAACACTTAAATGGCTTCAAGGCTTTTATAGTGTAATATTAACATGCTTTAATGCTTCTGTTGAAATTGATAAATTGATAGCACAAATAAAATACTTCAATATTTTAGAGGTAGATGGGAAAATTGCATGGGTTTTGACACAGTAGTGGCTATTGGTTCTTCCACTCTACGACATGCTGTGAAAAGCAGCACATTTGCAGACATTACTGCATTAATTGCTCAATGACTGTGGCTGTTATCCATTATATCAGAAGGTTATCCATTACTGTACTGGACAGTACTGTTATCCATAATATTAAAAGAAGGGTAGCATTCCTGTCTGCTGCTGTTCACATAAGAACATTCAGTAGAAGGACTAATGTATTATAGTTCTGAAACCCCTGACTGTGCCTTTTAATGTCTGTGCCTTTACTGAAAGTTTGATAAAGCAATGCTGGTGGGCTGGTGTGGTTTATTTATATATTTATTTTGGCAGAAATGTCTTCAAGCTACTGTACAGCAGCGCAATTTGATCTTTGGTCTGACACCTACTCCCTCTGCCTCCTCTCCAGACGTGGGCCCGGCCGAGCAGGAGAAGCTGTTCATTCAGAAGCTGCGTCAGTGCTGCGTGCTCTTTGACTTCGTCTCGGACCCCCTGAGTGATCTGAAATGGAAGGAGGTGAAGCGTGCGGCGCTGAGCGAGATGGTGGAGTACATCACCCACAACCGCAACGTCATCACCGAGCCCATCTACCCAGAGGTGGTGCACATGGTGAGTCATGCGGCAGGAAGGTGGCGAGACTGAGCCCACATCAGCCCTGTTCGCTCAGACCTCTAACTGGGGTTAAGGAAGCATCATCCACCTCGGCGGCCCGACCTGGACCAGGACTTGAGAAGAAGACTTTGAAGTCTGGGCTCCTTACAATAGTTCTTTTTTGTTGTCTCACCCCCGGAGACGGCGTGGGTCCTTATCGGTCACATCTAAGGGTTCCTTTGCAATCTTGTGGTGTGCCAGCCACAACCATGGACCTCTACTTGTGTGAAACGAGAAGTATGATTGCAATGGAAAAGGTCAAAATGGGTTCATGCCACCACTACTGAGGGGACAAGGAGTTTCAGTACCCTTCTCAGTACTCAGTACTGTTTCATAGTGCATGAATGATGTATTCCTGATGTTCAACTTCAGGGACTTGTGTGTGTGTGTGTGTATATATATATATATATATATATATATATATATATATATATATATATATATATATATATATATATATATAGGAAATCCTGTAAATAATATTGATAAACCTTACATTGTTATAGTGCTATAAGACAAATATTACAAATATTCAGTTTTATTGAGGAGTAGTTTCACATGCACTAAACGTGTGAATGTTTACAATTTAGAGATTTTTAGACATTATGCAAGGTTAAAACTGTTGGTCACCGCAGGTCAAGTGGTGAAGCAGTATTAGAAGATATTAGGGTATTAGAGGGTATCCTACTTTGTCATCTCTATTGGACACAGACACACATTGTTGTCATTTGCACACATGATCAAAGTTGTAATGCTAACCGATATTGTCTTGATAATTTGCTGTTTACCTCTGTACCTCCTCTGTAGTTTGCTGTGAATATGTTCCGGACTTTACCCCCATCATCCAACCCGACTGGTGCAGAGTTCGACCCTGAGGAGGATGAGCCCACACTAGAAGCGGCTTGGCCGCATCTTCAAGTATGTCTCAACTTTTTTGGATTCATTTTAGAAGCAGGTACAGTGCCTAGGCGTATAGTCCAGAAGCTGTCTTGGCTATTCCTGAACAATTAGGAATAGTCTAAATGACGAAAAGTAAATTAGCTGAGTTGGTAATGGTAATGAAGAAAAACATACAGAAATCTAAAAACACTGATTGCTTTCTTTTTTCCTCTCTCTTAGCTCGTCTATGAATTCTTCCTAAGATTTTTAGAATCACCAGACTTTCAGCCAAATGTTGCAAAGAAATACATTGACCAGAAATTTGTCATGCAGGTAAGATATTTTCAAAGCAAATTTTAAATACAATAGTGTTTATTGAATACTATGGAGTGTTACATTGTTGTCTATTATTGTTCAATCTACTGTATGTGAACTGAATTGCAGCTTCTGGAGTTGTTTGACAGCGAGGACCCCCGAGAGAGAGACTTCCTAAAGACCACTTTGCACCGCATATATGGGAAATTT
The DNA here is from genome assembly GCF_052324685.1 of Brachyhypopomus gauderio. Taxonomy (NCBI): domain Eukaryota; kingdom Metazoa; phylum Chordata; class Actinopteri; order Gymnotiformes; family Hypopomidae; genus Brachyhypopomus; species Brachyhypopomus gauderio. The sequence continues at coordinate 12,442,845 of NC_135227.1, forward strand.
CTAGGCCTGCGGGCATACATTAGGAAGCAAATCAATAACATATTTTATAGGTTAGTGCTTTGGCACCCTGCATTTTTGTGCATGAAGACTTTAAAGCATGCTGTTTTCATTCAATATACTGCATGTTTCACAGGTTCATTTATGAAACGGAACACCACAATGGAATAGCTGAATTACTGGAGATTCTTGGAAGGTAAAGCCACTGTGTGAATTCATACTACTAAGAGCATTTATAATAATGTCTACAATGTCTACAATGTCTACATAAAGTCACATTTGTTTGTGTGTTTCCTTCAACAGTATAATCAATGGTTTTGCCTTACCATTAAAAGAAGAGCACAAGATTTTCCTGTTGAAGGTTTTACTGCCTTTACACAAAGTCAAGTCTCTTAGTGTTTATCACCCACAGGTGGGCATCCTCCATTCCAAATCACAACATTTATTTAGTAATTCCCCCACAAACATCCTGTATTTTGTCTTGACAATATTTCCTCTTGCACAATTGTTTTTCACAGCAGCCTAAGCTCCTAATGTTATTGTTGTGAGACGGGAAACAGACTGTTTCATATTAAAAAGAGACAGAAGTATAGCAGGCACAATGAAGTGGGTTGGAGTTATTATTAAATTCACTAACATATTGCACTGATCCACCGGTTGCTATAGTGACAGCCAGTGCAGTTTAAGGCCATCTTTCCTTCTGGGCTGTGTCACTGGGTGTAGCCTCAATATCTCAGCTCCACAAACAATGCAGACTGTGATGACTTGCATGCAAAGGCCCGGGCATGGAGACGTTTCCTGTATCACAGATGTATATCACAAATACGTTCTATGAACTGCCTCAGGGGAGACAGACTCCTGCAGGTATTTAGTGACTCACTCTTGGAATCTCAGCCATGTCCAAGTCGTATGTGCAGGATCAAGAGGTCACAGGTTTCATGACTTCACTAGGTGAATCTCGCATGCTTCTAAGACAGGTTCATTTTGGCAGTGAGCAAAATAGACCCAGCAGGCAATTGGCTCCATCTGCGCCATGTTTGCTACTGTGCAAGTGTCAGCATTTTTTAAATCAAACCAGGCAAATGAATACCGTACTCTTTTTATCTGTGTCTAGTTGGCATACTGTGTGGTGCAGTTTCTGGAGAAGGACAGCACACTCACTGAGCCAGTAAGTAATTTGACCTTACATGTTCAGATTTTGGCTGGAGGTAATATCTTTAATCACGCTGTCTGTTGATTGACACCAGGAACCTATTACCACTCCATTATTGTCCAGCTATTGCTTTAATTATTGCTAAATGTTTGGTTTGTAACTACATACACAGAAAAAAAACTGTTCTTTGCAGCATCAGAATACCATGCATGATTTTTGTAATCTAAAAATGTATTTTACATTTCTTTCAAGAGCATATGAACTTATGAGATTTGACATGCTACATACACTACTGGGATACTGCCAAAAGTTTTCGCTCATCTTCCTTGACTCACTTATGAGCTTAAGTGACATCCCATTCCTAATCCATAGGGTTCAGTATGACGTTTGTCCACCCTTTACAGCTAGAACAGTTTCAACTCTTCTGGGAAGGCTGTCCACAAGGTTTTGGAGTGTATTTATGGGGATTTTTGACCATTCTTTCAGAAGCGCATTTGTGAGGTCACATACTGATTTTGGACGAGAAGGCCTGGTTCTCAGTCTCTAATTCATCCCAAAGGTGTTCTATGCAGGCCAGTCAAGTTCATCCACACCAGACTCTGCCATCTATGTCTTTATGGATGTCATGTTGGAAGAGGAAGGGGCCAGCTCCAAACTGTTCCCACAAAGTTAGGAGCATGGAATTGTGCAACAGGTCTTGGTATGCTGAAGCATTCAGAGTCCCTTTCACTGGAACTAAGAGACCAAGCCCAGCTCCCGAAAAATAACCCCACACCATAATCCCCCCTCCACCAAACTTTACACTTGGCACAATTCAGACAAGTTCTGTTCTGGCAACTGCCAAACCCAGACTCCTCAGATTACCAGATGGATAAGCCTGATTCGTCACTCCAGAGAACCTGCCTCCACTGCTCTAGAGTCCAGTGGCGGTGTGCTTTACACCACTGCATGTGATGCTTTGAATTGCACTTGGTGATGTATGGCTTGGATGCAGATGTTCGACCATGGAAACCCATTCCATGAAGTTTGGATTCCATGTCTTTAGTGATTGACTCTGCAGAAAGTTGGCGACATCTTTGCACTATGCACTTCAGCATCCGCTGACCACGCTCCGTCAATTTACATGGCCTACAACTTCATGGCTCAGTTGCTGGAATTCACTGAGCTCCTGAGAGTGACCCATTCTTTCACAAATGTTTGTAAACAGTCTGCATGCCTAGGTGCTTAATTTTATACACCTCATTGATCATTTGGATGGGTGAGCGAATACTTTTAGCAATATAGTATATAGTGTATAATGTTTTTGGACAACTAGGGTCTAAAATGTAAGCTCATCTAACATCCCACATTTATAGGTAGTTATGGCCCTTTTGAAATACTGGCCAAAGACACACAGCCCTAAGGAGGTGATGTTCCTCAACGAGCTAGAGGAAATCCTGGATGTGATTGAGCCGTCCGAGTTTGTTAAAGTGATGGAACCTCTATTCCGGCAGCTGGCAAAGTGTGTGTCCAGCCCACACTTTCAGGTAGGAGCAAACCCAGAGCCCAGATGTACATGTCAGTTCAGCATAAGTGGGTACACAGGAAGCAATCATGAAATGATGAGGAAATTAATATCTGGCAGACATGATGAGGACAGTAGAAATGTAAAAACTCAGAACTTGGCCAAAGAAATCGGTAAGAACATGGCACTAAGAGTATTACTTGGCCCTCTGACATAATATCAATTCAGCTTTGTTTTTCAGCTCTGGTTTTATTTAGTTATCAATATGGCCTGATTTTAAAATCTTTGTTGATCTTTTTATGACTTTGTTTGAATAAATTGGTCTGATGAGTGCTGCTGTGCTGCAGGTGGCAGAACGAGCTCTTTACTACTGGAACAATGAGTATATAATGAGCCTCATCAGTGACAATGCAGCCAAAATCTTACCCATAATGTTCCCAGCTTTATACCGCAACTCCAAGACTCACTGGAACAAGTAAGATTACCTGTGTACATCTGTCAAAACCATGCAAACGTATTAAATAAAACGGGCAAGCTAATTTAACTCATATTGGATCATCGTACTAGAACTTATTTTTGAAATTTGTCTCCCTTCAGTGTCATTACTGAAGTAGAATGCTAAAAAAATTTAACTTACATTCCCTTCTACTGTTCAGCTGATGGCTTTAGAGAATATCAATGGAGAATACCAAGTCCAGTGAATTGGTTGAAATTGTTATTATTATCTAAATGTTCATTTGAACCAAAGCTTTTGACAGTCTTGTTTAAGTATCCTAAATACCCTCTCTACCCCATGTAGGACCATCCATGGCCTGATCTACAACGCTCTGAAGCTTTTCATGGAGATGAATCAGAAGCTCTTTGATGACTGCACACAACAATTTAGGGCTGAAAAGAATAAGTAAGTGTAGATTTTTAACCCATTAAAATACGATTAACGTTTTTTTTTTGGATGTTCAACAATTCTCTGAAGTAAACTAAATCACATACATGTATTTTTTAATATGGTTTAATTGCTGTATTGTTTTGTTTTCCTTTCCTGCAGAGAGAGAGCAAAGTTAAAAGAACGGGAAGAGGCCTGGATTAAGATTGAGAACCTTGCCAAATCAAACCCCCAGGTATCACTTGAATGGGGACATTTCTTAAGGCTCAGTGATGATCTGAAACTAATTGCACTTATACAATGCATCAAGTGTATTGTGGGCTTTTGGAGGAATTAAACAATAATTGGGCTACACATACACAGTGCTTGAGTACAATAAACTAAAATAGCTTGGGGGTAATTTAAGCTTTAAAGCATGGTTGGCAGCTACTGTACAGTATATTTCAGCACTAAAAGTGACTTTGTGTACAGCAATTATAACATGATCCTGATCATTGCCTGCAAGCGTGCTTTTGTACACTGAGAACAACATAATGACAGTTGGATTGATCCTTGCTTTTTAAAGCACTAGATGAGGTCATCAAAGTCTTCCAGCACAGGTTGTCAATGTTTTAGTTCTGTATGTCCACACAACAATGTAATATATATTCATCTTTCTTAAACTTATAACATCTTGCTAATGTAATTAGCAATTTTAATTTCATAATTCTCATACCTTGCTTCATTCTTTCTCTTTGATTAATCTTTATCCATCCTCCTCTGTGCCTGAAACTGACAGTCTTTTTAACTTTCATTCTTTTTTCATTTATCTTCTTCTCTTTTGTTTTGCACTAGTTCCTTATGTATGTTGATTCCTCTGGCCTAAATAGCCCTGTAGAAATGGAGACTGATGGGCCATTGATAGAAGATATTCAGATGTTAAAAAAGACTGTAGAGGAGGGAGCCATTCAGGTAACTGTGGGTTTTGTCTATCAATGAATCATCTAAATGAGAGTAACGTTTTGTGGCAAGGTAGCCCATAAGGAAATAACATGGAGTTTTATTTTATTTTTCACTGTACATTGTGTTAGTTCTGATGTGCTGAGAATACCTACTGATCTCTGTAGCAGTGGGTCTGGGTCCACAGAATTATAATTGACCAAATGTACAACAGTTATTGGTGGATGGTATAGCCATCAATCAGCATGGCACTCCCTATATAACATATAAAAGGATCTTGCAGGTATGTTGCTTCTGACAAACCTGGTCCTGGGATATTATCTTTGAGACAATGTTTATGGGACAAAACATATACTGCGTATACTGCCAATAAATGTAACACTGAATTTTTAATTATGTGGATACTTGGACAATTATCGTTATGTTTTAAAGTGTTCCATTCCTACAATCAAAAAAGGTATGATTTGAAACTGAATAGCAATGACCCCTTTGCATTACTACTTATTAATACACACACAAACACAGTATGCGTGTGTGTGTGTGCGTGTGTGTGTGTGTTATATATATATATATATATATATATATATATATATATATATATATATATGGAAAGCAATACATTGTTTTAGTTTGTTAATATTAACTGTCTAATGTTCACTGGTTGACTGAATTAACAGTTCTATTAATCTCTTCATTAACCACAATTTTACCAAGGTCTCTTTGATAGGTTAGCTTGCTGGTGACCTCATCATAATGAGTCTCTAGTAAATGTCCAACAAACAAAATGTAAAGTATGAAAGTGCTAAAAGTATGAGGTCCCATCCTAACAGAGGGCCTCTGCTGCAGTACAGGTGTTGTTGACACTAGTGCAGGGGTGTACGGATCAGGTCGTCAACACATTCTGACATGTCTGCGCGTGTTGCTTCTGTGCTTTGGCACATGTGCAGGTGCAGAGGGAGCAGCGGAAGGACCGGCCACTGGTGAGACGCAAGTCCGACCTGCCTCAGGACATGTACACCACGAAAGCCTTGGAGTCGCACCGTCGAGCTGAAGACATGATCGGCAACCACGACGGCCGCTAGCTTCACCCCCGCTCCCCACCCTTCCTCCGTCGTCTTCGTCCGCCTCTAAACACAGCTCATTCAGCAGACTGGTGCGCCTTGCTGTGGTGGGACACGCATCACTCCCCCCCAAGTCAAAAGTTTGGATTGCTCAGGTTTTTATTTGAGAGGCATAGGGCCAGCACTGAGGCTTTCTCCCTCCCTGTGCTCCCGTGTGGTTTTTTCTTTTCCGTTCTACAGTTTTTCAGGCCTATGTGTTCCTCTCCATCCTGTCTGGACGCCTTAGACCACGGTAGAAGCCCCTACAGCTTCTGGCTGGGTGAGGGCTGGCCGAGAAAATTAAGAACAGGAGAAGATGTGCCGCCTCGGCTTCGCTTGGCTGAATGCAGAATGTCTAGAGACTGCTTGCAAGGAGAGTACTCTGTCATTTTCTTTTCCCATCGACGGCTTCATCCTCGATTTTTCTTGGAAACCCAGGGACAGTTGCCAGTGCCAAGACCATCACGAACAGCTTTCTGTTACCATTTCTTATTTTTGTCCATCTTTATCATTGTGAGTCTATTTTTGTGCCATAAGAAAGTTTTAACATGATGTTCACCACATAACAGATCTCTTGTGGCAATATTAACCATTCACAATGGTATATTGATGGTTCAAACAATGGTACCATTTTTATTTTCAGAGATGTTTCCATCAGTTCAGCTTAGAATCAAAACAAACACAATCTATTCCAGGACTAACTTGTGTGTAAATAGGATTTAATCTCAATTCATTTTTGTTTGTATGGTGCACATTAGTCACCAACTTTTAAGTCAAAGTAAGCTGTCAGTGCAGCAGGGAATTGGCTTGTTTCCATGGTGATAGCTATACATCAGTGCTGCTTTATGCTGTACATTCCTCAAGTTATTGCACCTTAATCTCAAAGAGCACACCCCGATATGCCATTGCTTTTTATTGGATTGTTACCCAGCTAACAGCAGTACCTTAGACACACCTCCAGAGGAGAGGAAGCATCACCAACAAGTACATGCACAACATGTTTGGGAATTAGCCTGGGCCCAAAATTGCTGTAGCATTAAATAAATTGCCATTAATATTATAACATTAATAGGAAATAACATCTTAAACGTGATGATCATGTCACTGACATTGTGCAGCAGAGTCGTTGGGAGGCTTTACCCTTGTACATTGTTAAAATGTCAGTTACTAACTCAAAGGCTGTGTTCAAAGCAGCACCGCTGAGCTTTCTGAGAGCTCATGGAGCAACAATTTCTTCTCCATGGAGAACTGAGCAACAGTCAAAATGCCAATGACTAATATAAACTCACATACACCCATGTGTTTTGATTATCCCCTCCATCTCATTTAAATTTGGCCCCATTTTCTATCTTATTGGTCTGTTCTTAACTGTCCAGAACCGTAAGGACTGTTATTTCCATCAAGAGGTTGGAAACACACTTGTCCACCCCTTTTCAGAGACATCTGAGTGCCTTTGTGACTGGTGCGTAGGAGATGTATTTAGAGATCTGATGACAGGGAGTGAAGACTGTGAGTGAATTACTGCTGTTCTATAAGAGGTTTGAGATGTGGCATCCTTGGATGAATGCAAACATTCTACTGAAAAATGATAATAGACACACAGGCACATTCATGGAGACACATACCCATGTGAGGTTGACACACTGATTGTTGTGTGGGGGTTTTGTCTCTCTTTCAGAAGCGAATGAATTCCTGTTATTTTATAAATTGTATTCAACTACCTAGAAGCACTTCCTGAAAACTTGAAAGCTGTTCAGTTATTTTTGTGTGAGTGGGTGTGTGTGGGTGTGTATATAGGTAGTTAAGAGATGTGTGTGATCATAGCATGCTTAAGTATATTGTGGCAGTCTGTACATTTTTATGTAGAGGTCTTTCTGTACCATTGTTTGAACTTACATTATTTTCCCCCTTGTTGTCTTTAACGGTTCTCTTGATATATGCTTGAATACTGTAACTATAAACTGAAACGGCCCATCCAACACAATACAACACACACACACAGTTTTCTGCTGAGGATTAAAGATGTCAGTTCATGTTTTTATTTTGTGTTACTGTTGTGCTTTATTGTGTGTTGATGTTGAGACACAAATAGACTTTGTCATGTATAAAAACAGAACAGAATATTTCGGTTTTATTTATCTCTACTACTATGTCTTCTATTTACTGTACTATTAAAATAGCTTAACTTAAGCTTCCCAGAATATTATTTTAACATGGTAAGTGTCCTTTCATATGACCTGTACTATACTACTTCATTTAATATTGTACATATATTTTCCCTTATTTTATTTTTCTGTAGTATTATATATCTAGATTTATTTGTAAAAAATAGTCCTGTGTACAGAATTTGAAGGAAAAAAAGACTAGAATCTGCAGAGCATTGGAATGTGGCACAATCTTTTCTCTCCATTTTTGACTGTCAGCATCAGGAAAGTCATGATATTTTCTATCAGTTTGTATCTCCAAAAGGTTTGTTGAACCATTCTGATAACTGCAACAAAGTTGATTTAATTGCCATTAATTGTGAGCCTTTACCCGACTTAAGTGGTGTATATCTATATAGAATGAATAAAGAGTCTATGTGGATTTATATTTTCATCTGACAATGAGTTGTTCACTCTTCTGTACCTGTGTGCATGCACACAGCCTTGCCTTTACAGTTTCTAGCATAAAAGCTTCTTTATTTAGGCCATTTTCATTTATGATCCTGAATATCATACACTGGACACTAGAGGGCACTGTATAACCAGATATGTTGTGGAGCTCATTTCAATTTATAAAGGTTTTGCTTCGCAAACCTTCTGTTGCTGCAGTGATCCTCAAAGCGAAGAATGGGGCATGAAAAAGGCACTAAACAGATATAATAAATAAGACTCTGTGTTTATATGCACTGCTGGATAGGAATTTACAGTGCGAGTTGGATTGGTTTTGCTGTTGAAGACCTGAGGCCTAAGCACATACATGTAAACTAAAAATGCAAGCCTTACAAATACTTCCAGTGATATGTTGGCATTAGCTGTACTGACAGCTAATGCATTAAAATCCATTTTCTGTCACATCTAATGCAGTACATCCTACAGCCCAGTACAATTTAATCTTTTCTCTGCTCGAGCAAAAATCATGTACATTCATGTGTAAAAATAAAAGCATTGTACTAAAAACACATCTACTCAACCTTTCAACTGAAGACAGGATTATAGGTATATATCTTTCAACCGAAGACAGTATTAGAGGTATATATCTTTCAACTGAAGACAGGTGTATAGGTATTTCTAGGTATATATATATATATATATATATATATATATATATATATATATATATATATATATATATAGATAGATATATAGATATATAGATGTATAGGTGTATATATAGATCTGTATAGGTGTATATATAGATCTGTATAGGTATACATAGGTGTATGGGATCAGGTGTACATGTGTGCTGGATAAGGGCCCTACTGTAGACACTGTAAAACCAGCACTATTAATAACCACAGTCCTCACCTGGAAGATCTAACAAAAATATTTATTTTGTATATTAATATAAGGTGACTTCTTTAGTTAATTTAGTTAGTTTTCCTTTTTTGTTTTCCAGATGACTTATCCAGATGCTTGTTTTCTGGAGAACACTGTCATTGTTGCGGTATCTTGCATGCTCCCAAAATGCAAGTTGTCATTGCATCTACTGCAATGACTACATGTATAACCAAATTAATGGGGATGACCAGAACCATTTAAGTATTGGAACTGTGTGCAAAAGAACAATAACAAAAACATGACATGCATGACAATACATTACCAGATTCAAAGTTGGCCAGTAACACAGCCTTGCTGGTTCTACTAGACCTATAAAGGTGCTAGTGTTTCTGCTTTATGACCTTTAAAGACAATGGCATTGTCACTTTTTTCATTCTACGTAGCCTATTGTTCATTACATTGTTCATATAATTATTGGTTCATTTGTTGGTGCAACCATTACAGCTGATTCTTTTGGTGGAATGTCGAATGTCTGTAATCAACAATGTCATCTGGCACTAAATCTGGCATGGTAACACCTAATAGCCAAAACATAAACTATCCAGCTGCATGACAATGCAGGCTTTGTTCTACAGCATGAGGGCAAAACATATTTCTACTTTACCTGCTAGGCAGATTCATATGAACTGGTTCTGCATACAAACATTTTCAGAGGTCACTACCTTCAATATCTCGAGGGCAAGAGAGGAATCAGGGTCAAAGGGAAGAGAGATTAAAGAACAGAATGAGGACTGAGAAAAGGATTCAATAGAGGCTTTTAATCTTGCCCTCACTGAGTGACAGAGTTGTTGGATGGCTAAATTAGTCTATGTGGGTAAACAGCTAAATTCTTCACGTTCAAAGATGTGTTCTTGTTTGTGGCACCCCAAGCTACAAGAGGTGCGTCCATTGGCTACAATGGCAGTAGCAGTAACAGTTCCATGTCTGACATAAATGTCTGTCAAGCTCCAGATAACAGATGGCTATTGAAGCAAGCTTTAATATCTGCTTTGTCTGAAGGGATAAATGTCAATCTCCTTTATGCATTGGCAGGTGTAATCCCTTTTTCCTAAGAAGCACAGTATTTTAGATAGACTCACACAGTCTGAATTAGCATAGGAAGTTGAGATATTTCTGTGTTACATTTCAAAGGCCAACAATGAAAATGATTCATAATGCCAGTTTCACATTGGCAAATATATTTAAAAACGTCTGTATACAGAAACAAGAAAGAAATATATGAGGCCAACTTTGTGCAGTAAAAAGGCCTAGAACAGGTTGTGGCTAAGGCTAGTGGTTAATTGATGCTTGCTACCCATACGTCACAGCACTTTGGGTAGTATGAGCAGGGCCGTCAGAGTCCAGAGTCCGGCAAAGTTTTGTCATTGTTCTGCTCAGACACACCTGCTAAACTTGGCAACTGATTGATGAATTGAACCAGGTGTGTTTAAGGAGGTCAATCACCAAACCACACTGGACTCTGGTCCTCTGACCAGAGTTTGACACCACAGTGCTACATTGTCTAATACGTTATGAAACACAGTTTTAATACAATAACTGAAAATAAATAAAATGGAGGGTTTAATATTCGTTAGATAAGAATATATAATTGAAACTGAAATTAAACATGTTTAACTGCTTAAGAAATCTAAAAAATAGAACTGATCTAAATAGGTCTGAAAATAATTTCTAAAGATGATGCCATATATTTCATTCCAGTGATTAATTATACACATGCTGACATACAATGCTCATAGTTGTTCTCTGTCCATGACTAGTATTGATACACCTTGTATTGACTCAGTTAACATGCATTACTCCTGATACTTCTATAAACTAGAAGCTTGCCAAAGTCATACAGAAAGGCTACATGAGAGCTAACTAATTTTCTTAAACAATATGTATGAAGTCCAACATGTATGAAGTCCTACTGAAAAGCTTGTGTATTTCATGAATTATCAAAACCTAAAAAAGACAATCAGGGAAACATGCCAGTGTTTAAATGTTGCAAATGCTGGAAACCATGATTAATGAGGACAGTTCATTGATTGCACTGGAAATTGTAATAAAAGGTAAACATTTTAAAACAATGAATTGCAATGAGCTAATTATCCACAGGTGGTGAGCTAATTATCCACTAGATACCATGTCTACTAGGTGAATAAAAACAGTTTAATTAAGCTGTGAACCATGAGGTTTATTATTCATCCCAAACTGATCCGATCCGGAAGACAGTGGCATTCCTGATATGATGGTCAGGCACTTGTGGGACACTGCCTGACTGTTTTAAGTAGCTTGTGGTGGATTGTACTGACAAATGCTGGTGTGTGGCTTTACAGAGGGCAAACCTAAAGGGAACCTTTTAGCCTCTGTGTACCTGATGGATTACTTCCTGTCTGTTCATGGATGACTTAAAAGACTAGTGTTTCATCACAACACTCTCTTCATCTGTTGCCCATATGGGGGGAGGCATTAATGCTCTATTGAACACTGGGCCAGAGCCAGCGTGATCTGAGCCTAGCATGAGCCTACCACCACACATGGCTATATTTTGGCAGAGGAGATTATTTTGGAGAGGCCCTGGGGCCTGTCCTGATCAGACTGGTGCCTTCAGATAATGAAAGTGAATGGATTTTTTATTACATTTAATCTTTTTTCCAAAACAAAGGCTCCACTGGCTTAATTTCATCACGGGCTGAGTTATGGTCAGACCAGAAAATTAAAACATAAGAAAACGATCAGGAAAGTGCATAACTATGGCCCATTTCTCACATAGCAAAACCATCAGTAGTCCTTCACATAAACCTTGGCCTCAACAAAAGGACCACACAAGAGGGACAAGACATGATATATCCCAAACTTAAATGCAATTTATAAGAAAATTATATGCAAATTTAAGCTACAACAAATAAAATAATCCTGAATAGTAACAGATGAAATATGTTCAGGATGCTGTTTTCTAGGCTGTCCGTAAGGCATTGTAGCCTGTGGGAGACACAGCAGGACTGATCTTGCCCAAGCAGAGTGCATGCGAAGTGTGTTCTTTTTAATAGACTCTTGCCTCATGTGGGAGGAAATGTCATGGATTAGTGACCACTTATCCCCTTCACTCTCACCCACACATTCACTATGACTTGCCGTTGAGCACAACTTTTGTCTGCCCACCACAGGAGACATTGTACCTAGCCTATCATCGAGGAAATTCTAGAAATTATGGTTAGTGATCAACTAAAGAATATTAGACCTTTAGAAATCAGTTTTCTAAAATTCAAAACTACAACTAAGAATTCCTTACAGCTTAGGGAAAGGTATAATGTGTGTGCGACTTATGTTGACAATAGATGTAGTAAATGCAAAGCCATGACATAATTGTAAGGGTTGAAAGGGTGCACTCAAAACTGCTGGACAGAAATGGAAATACAGACTACTTCTATGCTATCTGATAAAAAAAATCTTGTCAAAGTGTTATTAATTCACTGAAGTAAGATTTTTAACACAAACCAAACCATGGTCTAACAAAAGGTACTCCCCAAGCGAAAGATGACTGGTCATTGACTATATCCTGGTGACATCCAAAGACTAACAAACCCATTGTCAAACAATGGCCACTGAAACTGAGAAGGCACACAACCCTTGCCTTTTCTTAACTGAATATATATTTAACAAAATGCTAAGAGCAATAGTTATCGATCTTCTTAGGCAAAGGCCATTTCTGATCATAGTTATTCATTGCTAACTTGCTACTGACTTTAAGACTTTTAGCTTACATACGTTTCCACATTTTGAACACCTTTCTGTTTTGGGTCACTGAGTAAACTGTAATAGTATGGAACCCCCCCTCCCCACCCACCCCCCTCAGGCTCCCTTGGTACAGTCCATTGTGTTTGTGTTGTGTTGATGTTGTTGTGGTCACCTCGCTCCCTTGTTAGCCAACTTTATGTTCCACCTGTCTCGTTTCCCCTTCATCCATGCGTGACATTACTGATTGGGAATATATATATATATATATATCAGTTATAAGTCTATAAGTCAGTTGCTCCAAGTTACCTACTTACCTTTCTAATTTAGTCCATAAATCCTTTCTCAAGTACAGAAAATAAACTTGTGCTAAATAAACCATTGTGAACTGGGGACAATATTCCGGAGTGTTTATAGGAGGGTGTTCAGTATGGCTTAAGAAAATATTTAATAAAACCTTACTTTTATTTTAAGAGTATCCAGGGGCATAAGGTGTTAAATGTTGGAAACATCCCTGCCCTTAAGGCAATTGAATTCTGTCAGTACTGCCAAATTTTAGGAAAACAAAATCAAATTGGATAAGGTATGGTACAAAGACAAATACATGCAATAGATTTTAGGTCACTAAGCCATATGGGTGATTTAGAAATGTGCTCCACCCAGCCAATCATACCTATTAATGATTTAACAATGTCTGTCTAGCTGGTGCCACTGGCTAGACAGGCCCTACATGGTGCCAATAACGTAATTATTTCTTCTATAGTATGTTGTTATATATACTATAGCCCAGAGTGAGCCAGCATTTGTGTAGTTAATTTAATAAGGGGTAGCTCTATACGACAATGGTTGATTGCAAATAAAGGAATAAGTTGGGGACCATTTGTGAGATCCAGAAAATAACAACGGGGAAACTCAACACCTGTAAACCATCTTGTAAACGCCTTTGTTGGCTGGTGCCCCTGATTAGACAGATGTGAATTCTCATTTTTTTCAATTGTCCCTAGTCCCATAATCTTTCCAATGCTATGCTAATGTTAGTACAAAACCAGTGTTTTAATTGTCTGCTGTTATATATATTTCTAACAGTATTAATCTCTTTGATTGTTCACCCAATGTATTTACCTACAAATGTAGATTAGAATGTGGAATTGCACACTTGAGTGGTTTTGATATTGTTTGCTTCAGTCTGATTCCAATTTTTGCCAAGCAGGGCTGGGAGTCAATTCTAAAAGAGTCAGTTCCAGGATCTGGGAATCACAAGCCAACTGCAAAGCTTTCCAGTCAATTTCCCACAGTGGACCAGATTTGGCTCAACTTTGCCTATCCCTGTATATGAAGAGCTGACACAGAATGGAGATTTGCTGTTGCTGTCTGACACATATCTCCCCCCACACCACAAACAGCTGTAGTCTGGCAATACTTTACCTTGGAAAAAATAGAAGACACTGTAAAGTTTCTAACAAATCAGTTGACTTTTGAAATCGGAATTTATATTCCCAAGTCACTAGTATGGTTTCATACCGTGTAATACTGGTGAGTTTCTCCCCGGTACTCTGATAAGTTGATGGTCCGCCACCAATGTTTGCACACTATATTAGCTCTTCAGGGGTTCACAGAAACACAAGGCATCAAGCTTATAAAATGAAATATAATCTAATGATTGAAGTATTAATTTTTTTTTATATATTTTTCCCCTTGTTGATCATGTTTTTTTCTTGTAAATCTTTTGTATTGTCAGAGGTGTATAATCCAGGTTCAGAAAGTAAAAGTCCTCACCAGGATTTTGCTGAAGCTTGCTAGATTTTCTAATTAGTGCAATCCAGGTAAAATGAGTGGAATCAACACAATCCAGGAAGCCTGAGCAAAATCCTGGTGAGGACATTTACTTTCTGAACCTGGATTATACACCTCTGTGTATTGTATTGCACGTTATCAACTTTATCATACCCTGGTTCACCCTTTCATAGCCTTGTCCACCATGTCATCATCATATGTGAGCAAAATAAACAAATCATTCCATAAATAATTCAAGATTAGCTATAAACACTAAGAGGACAAACTATATGATTTAAATGTTTTGATGAGATATTAGATTGTTACATTTATTAGACAAGAGAATGTACAACTTGTTTTTCTGGTTTTAGATTGAAAAGATATAATTTTCAGTATTTGTAAGGCCGGGAGCATGATAGGGAGGCAGACGTGTGCAGATTAGTGATAGAAGATTTTATTCTGACAACATAGACAAATAAAGATAAATCCTCCTGAATATAAGGGCAGAGGATCCGGAACATAAACTAAGTCTGCTCACGACTCAGGATTGTCCACTCAAAGCTTGAGATCCTTTAGAAGAAAATAAAGAATAATTAGTTCAGAATAGAAAGCCTTGGCATAATCAATACTTCACAACCACAGGCAAAGAGCAAGAGTCTTAAGTATCCTTATGCTAATGATGAACAGGTGAACAGGCAAGTGGGCATGGCGTCTAGAGCGCTGTGCCTGCTGGGAATTTAGGTCCATGCCCCTTGGTCACAGGGCATGACAGTATTTTTTTTTCATTCTAAAGATTTTAACAAGACTAATTAAGATATGGCTTATTCATCAAAAATGGATATGAATAAATCTAATCATATCTGATGATACAATACGCTTATGCAAATTCCATTGAACATTTTTGTCAATTTATTATTTGGCACATTTGAACATTTAAACTCATGTATGCTCAGAAAGCATGGAAATTTGAGTGTCTTCTTCTTTTGGCAATTCCCATTTAGGGGTCGCCACAGCGGATCAAACTCCTCCATCTGGGCCTGTCCTGAGTGTCCTCCACTGACACACCAGCCACTCTCATATCCTCTACCACTGCATCCATAAACCTCCTCATAGGTCTACCTCTCCTCTTGCCTGGAAGTTCCATCCTCAAGACCCTCCTACCAATATACCTCTCCTCCCTCCTCTGTACATGTCCAAACCATCTCAATCTCGCTTCTCTAACTTTATCTCCAAAACATGCTACATGTGCTGATCCTCTAATAAACTCATTTCTGATCCTATCCTTCCTTGTCACTCCAAATGAGAATCTCAACATCTTCATCTCAGACACCTCCATCTCCCTCACCTGTCTCTTTGTCAGTGCCACTGTCTCCAGTCCATACAACATAGCAGGTCTCACTACTGTCCTATAGATCTTTCCTTTCATTCTAGCCGACCCCCTTCTATCACAGATCACCCCAGACACTTTATGCCATCCACACCACCCTGCCTGCACTCTCTTCTTTACCTCTCTTTCACTTCCTCTCTTTCCATTACTCTGTACCCTCGACCCTAAGTAGGTAAACTCGTCAACCTTCACCAAATCAACTCCTTGTAACTGGACCTGTCCACCGTCTGCCCTCTCATTCACACACATGTACTCTGTTTTACTCCTGCTCACTTTCATTCCCCTGCTCTCTAAAGCATATCTCCATCTTTCCAAGCTCACCTCCACCTGCTCCCTACTCTCACTACAGATCACAATGTCATCAGCAAACATCATAGTCCAAGGGGACTCCTGCCTAACCTCGTCTGTCAGTCTGTCCATGACAATTGCAAACAGGAAGGGACTCGGGGCTGATCCCTGATGTAGTCCTACATCACAGTTCTCATACATATCCTGCACTACCCTCACATATTTTTCTGCTACTCCTGACTTCTTCATGCAATACCACAGCTCCTGTCTCGGTACTCTATCATAAGCTTTCTCTAAGTCAACATACACACAATGTAACTTTTTCTGTCCTTCCCTATACTTCTCCATTAACACTCTCAAAGCAAACGTAGCATCTGTGGTGCACTTAGCTGGCATGAAACCATACTGTTGCTCACAAATCTCTACCCCGCCTCTAAGCCTAGCTTCCACTACTCTTTCCCAGATTTTCAGGCTGTGACTGATCAACTTTATTCCCCTGTAATTACTACAGCTCTGAACGTCATCCTTATTCTTGAAAATCGGCACCATTATGCTTCGTCTCCACTCCTCAGGCATCTTCTGAGAAAGCATGGAAATTTGAGTGTTTGATTTGTGGTTAATCAAAATTGTCTGTATTAATACCAGTAATGTCATCACAATGGAGAGGCTACAGTTGTACTGTTGCTTTGTAATGGATAGTCCAGAGTGAAAAGAGCAGGCAGGGTACAGGAGGCACAGGTACAAAGCAATGCAGGAAAAGCTGACCCCTTGGATACAATGCAAATCACTTAGGACAACGTTGGTGCTCTAATCTCCCTGATCAGCATATTCTTCAGTGCCCCGAACCCACAATGATGGGCGGATCCGATGCGCTCAGTCCTGCGTCTGGGAGGTGACTGCCCTTGGCGAAGCGTCCGTCACGAATCGCCTAGCACATCCTCCCTGGGAAGACGGGGGAAAAGACGTTAGACACACTCAACGGAACATTCACAATCACACACACAGGCACACTTACACATAGTGGCACAAGAGGGAAAAACGGGTTAGGTACACAAAGGGAAAGATTAACAAACACTGGAACACACACACACGACATGGGCGCCAGGCTGCGCGCCAGGAGGAGAGCGAGTAGGGGAGAGAGATCCGGTGCTGCTGGCGCTGCGTTGGGCAGTCCCCCTCCTGCCTTCGCTGCGAACCCTCCGCTGGGTGCAGAGCGGTTAACGGACGCGCCAGGTGCAGCGCCGCGGGAGGACGCGCCAGGTGCAGCTCCGCGGGCGGACGCGCCAGGTGCAGCGTAGCTGGCGGACATGTCCGAGGCAGCGTAGCTGGCGGGCTTGCCAGGCGCAGCGCGAGGGAGCTCCTCCTCACAGTCCATCAGCTCCTCCTCGCCCTCCAGGACCCCTTCCATGGACTCAGCCGCGCTCTCACCCCGGGAATAGTCCATGGGGCTGGCCCTGGAAGATCTGGAGGACGCGGTCTCTCCAGGAGTCCTCCTCCCTTTGATGGTTCTCACGGAGGAGGGAAGGCTCTCCTCCTCGTCCTCCGTGTAGGAGTCGCTCTCGGGTATTCCCGGGCCCACAGACGGGGAATAGTCCTCTGCTCCGTACTCCACTGTGGACCTGTCGTCCTCCGATGGAGGGTAATGGTCCCGCTCCTCCTCACCCTCCTGGCCCTTGGGATAGAGACCCACAGGCGGAGGGAGGTAGTCCTCCTCCTCTGACTCCTCCTCCTCTTCGCCGTAGTCTACGGTGGTGTCGGTGTAGACGGAGGGAGGGTACTCCTCTTCCTCATCCCCCTCCCCAACATAGTCCACGGTGGGAGCGGAGTAGATGGATGGAGGGTAATCCTCCTCCTCCTCTGACTCCTCCTCGAAGACGCAGGAGTCCACCCTCAGAGGCGAGAGGGCGCGTGCTGGAGGGGGGGCGTCGCTGGCGCTCACGCCAAATCCGCACCACCCCCTCACGGAGCTCCTTGGCCAACTCAGGGTCCTGCGTCCTCCGTGCCGCGGCCAGCTGGAACGCGTCGGGGGGTCCTCCTCCTCTACAAGCTTGCCCTCTGGTGGCGATGCCTGGTAGAACTCCGGGACGCTCACTCTTATGGGCGAGCCTTCCCGGGAAGGTGCGGGGTGCCGCTCTCGCCACACTCGGACCACAGTCCGGTGGTACTCCTCCTTTAGCTAGGGAATAGTGGTCTCCATGAGCTGCGTCCGAGTTGGCGGAACTTCGCGGCGTGGGGGAGAAGACGAAGAGCGGTGATGCCGCTTACTGGGCGGCTTGCCCTTATAGCCTGGCATTTTGTTGGTGTCTCGAACGGCTCGTCGTTCTGTGACGTTCATGAGTCGGCGAAGGACGAGACACAGAATCCTTCCTTTATGACTGACGTCACTTTTAATTCAGACAATGATTGCGCAATAGCGCACAGATAACAAAAACTCTCACACAGCAACGTGTAGACTTTAGACAACGACGAGCACAGGACACTGCGCGAGCGCACATTAAATAGACAAACCACATTAGCCCCACGTGATTACGAGACGGTTCACAGGTGATACACATTATCACACGACATAGCCATCACCACGGAGTTCCACTGACGCAGACGAAGCACGTGGACCACGTATACACACGCCCAAAGGGGAGGGGCCGGGGTCCTCAACGTGACAGAGTCATGTCAAAAAGTACAGGAATATCTAATACAGCCATGACAGTCCTCCCCTTAATCTTGTCACAATACTAAATTCAGCTGACATGATATAATGAAATGCACATCAAGGTACTCATTGGCTGCCATCCCCCAAAACTTAATTCTCATTTGAATAAGGATGAGTACTGAAAATTAACCTGGCTTTGGTGCAATGTAAATGTACCATAAGATTTCATACAATAGCTAAAATACAAAACTGAAAGTTTGCAGAAGTAGCTTAGGTGTCCCTATCTCTATGAAAACATAATCTTGATTCCCACCTCTGAGGCATATGCCTCTATTACAAATTGCTTCTTGGGATTTGAGAAGTGGTGCTGTTATGAGCAGTGTTGCGAATAACGCCGTTAAAAATAACGTCGTCATTTTGTCAGTAACAGGATAATATAATTAGTTACTTTTCCTGTCGTTACAACGCAGTTTACGTTACTGGTCATTAAAAGAGGTGCGTTACTATATATTGATATACTAATGCGAGCGGACCGCTGCCCAGGCTAGTGAGGAGTAACAGATCCCTATAGGTCACAGTTCTCGGTGTAACACCTGTCTAACTTAACAAGTCAGTAAGCGTTTGGCTAAGGCAGCGTTATGATAGCCAATCAGAGCTAGTGTTTTTACACGCGCGCCGAAGCACGCGAGTGACACGACACAGAGGCCGAAGAGGCCGAAATGGCGTCAGGTGCAAGCCAAAGAAAACTAGAACTTTCAAGGCGATATAAACATTATTTAAGAAAATACTTGAAGTTCCTGAATGTCTACCAGACTGGGTATTTGATTTATTTAATTAAGAATAGAGGTTTTATTGTTAAGTTTACTTCTGTTGTAAACAAACCAGTTGTCTCAGGTTGAGAGAATTTAATTTAATTTCATAGATGTAAATGCACTTTATATAGTGTAACTGTTTACTTTTGCTTTTTTTTTTCCAAAGATTTTGGGATTTTAAAGGATTTTATCCTGCACTGGTCTGTGGATGTGCAATAAATATCAAAAGTTAAACAATTTTCTGATCTACTCATTTCAACTGACTGTGAAAACTGCTTTAAAAAAAAAATTTAATTGGCATATAACCTTTTTTTAACTGTAACGCAAATAGTTACTTTCCCTGGTAACAAGTTACTTTTATTATAGAGTAATTCAGTTACTAACTCAGTTACTTTTTTGAATAAGTAGTGAGTAACTATAACTAATTACTTTTTTAAAGTAACGTTCCCAACACTGGTTATGAGATAAGTGGATTGGTCCAATAACATCTGCCAGTATAAATGTGAGAACTGTAGGAAATGCTGGAGTTCCTTTATGGAACATGGGCAAGGAGCTTGGTTGATCAATGTTCCCTCTAATGGAACAGCATGGATGCTGGTGATTTCTTGGCTTTAACATATAGATGACTATCTAAAAGCTTGTGAATTTTCTTTACATGATAGATGTCATGTTAGCCAAACAGATGTGAATGTAAATGCTCTCACATTAAATTGTAACCATTTGAAACATCTAATTTAGTGAAATAATGGACACTCCTGAGTTGTTCTATGGCACTTGGGACCAGGGGTAGTGCATAGTGAAACTTGAGCATACAGTATAGTCATTAGGTGTTGTATGGTAATCAATACATGGCCATAGACCCCCTTCTTATGACTAAAAAACAGAGGTCACTTGTTAATTAAAACTCTGCCCAAATGTGTCCTCAACAAAACTCCTCCATGGCTTCGGTTTCAGGTGCTGATTGGGAAGAGACCTTTGCTCAAGATTGTATGGTACCAGTTTTTAGGTCAATAGCATAGATACTGTATATGGTCTGTAAGGAGGTAACTGATTAAACAGGTAAATGTATAAATGTCAGCTGGATTTTCTGACTTGGATCATCGGTCTAACAAGAATACAATGGCAAAAACCTTTAACTTAACATTTCAATTTCTCTTTTCCCATCTGGATTTACTTCATTCCTTCCGTTAGGCTTACCACTACTACACCTGCATGAACTAGGGTGTGTTTAAAGCAAATATTTATACGGTGGCAATTCAGGACATTGCAGTGAGCCAGCATTCATCTTCATGCAGGCAAAGCTAATTCATCACTAATTCAGCCTGTTTCGACATTGAAAGACTGCCTGCGTAAGTATGGGGTTTGATCCCTGGGTCTGGCTAATCTGAAGAAAACCCACTGGTAACATCAGTGAATCCTTGGGATGTCCTTGGGATATAGAATGACCTATAAACAATTTACATAATCTGAGTTTTCATTTGTCATGAATGTTTCTGGAGTAGTTTTTGTCTTTTTATAATTTTTATACTACAAAAATTACTAAGATATTAATCTTAGAAATTAGATTTTCATACATTGTGAAATACCTTAGTATAATAAATGTAACACTATATTGCAAATATGACCATATTGCAAATATGACCATCATAGAAAAAAAGATTTTTAAAGATTTACTTTAAAAAGAAATGTGTGTGGGGAGTGGGGGTGGAGGGTGTTCACAGACATCTAGAAATCTGAGCTCATAAGATTTTGTTACAATGCAGCAAGAGATACCCAGTAATTCACAAAATTCCACTTTACAGATATTCAAAGCTGTGGGATTTGAACATATCTCAAGGGTGTTGCATTCCCAGAGCATTTGAAGAGTATAAAAAGGACACACTATTAAGCAAGAAACATCAAGAAAAGTGTTTGGCTTTCTCCTAAATGTATGTATAATTTTTCCTTTAAAAGATAATTTGCAGTGATGTAATGAGGACTGGTTTGGATGGAGCTGATGTTATCATGGTTACCAGGAGAAAGTAATTTTTTATTGAAACAGCTGCATTGTAGTAGAGGTGTCATTGTACAGAATGTGGAAAAGGAAAAATCATTAAAGATGGAATTATAGGCCCTTTTCACATTGCTGATGTGGTCAAAATTAACTCGCAAGGATAGTGTGATACTGTGATACTGATATTTTCTGGACAGAAATGTTCAGCCTTAGTTGAAAAAGCCATCTGTATTTATAAAACTGGATAAACTTGTGCAGGACATCACATTGAAGACAAAGGGTTCACAGGCTTTAGGATTATGGCTAGCAAGTATTAGGCTAGCTAAGTTCTCCTGATCGTCAGAAACTTATAAAATACCATAAATAGAAGGCCAGTGCTGCTGGAAAACAAACTTCAAGATGGTGCATAAAGTTTCTTTTAGTGTGAAATCAAAGTTTTGACCAAACAGGTGGCCAGTGTAACATTGGTCGCTTCCCCACATGGTCCTGTGTTGCCACAGCCAAGGTGATTTCTGTTGTCCTCCTTACTCCAACCAACATTTCAGCCACTCCCATCCACCTGTACCCAGTTGGTCTCTACCTTGTCTAACCTGTGTTACCATCTCTGATTCACCCACATGCTTCACTGCATCACAGAATGATTGACCCAACTAAGGATGCAGCAAGTCTCCCAATGCACTGGCATGCTAGATTGGACTGTTCAGGACTGTCTACATAAAATGACTGGCTCGAGTCCAGTTCTAGGTGAATCTTGAGTGCATGGTGGTGGCTAGTTACCTTTTGGAACTCTCCCAGGAAGCATGATATGTCCCAGACCTCACTATGGTCCCTGCCTGGTCCCTGAAACTAGCCAAGAGCCCTGTCCTGGTTCTCCCAGCCAGTGACGGTGTTGACACTACAAGGTGATAAGCTGGACCTCCCCAAGAGCCTGAACCAGAGCCTGGTTCTCTCTCTTGTTCCAGGCTCCAGCATGTCAGATACTACCCAGTAGACAGAGGGCACCCATCCTGTACCCTGTTAGTCAAAGGGCGCAGTGAAGTCTTGCAGTAAGTGCTTCCTCTGCTGTGCCCATGATGACATGTCCTCTCCCACAGCCCACCCTAGCCTGATGTGGCCACATTGTCAATCACTGTGTTCCAGTGTGTAGTCATCCCTGTCTTTGTCCTTGTTTGCACATGTCACTCCAAGCTTCTTTGGTGGTCCTAATGCTTGCCCTGGTCCCTATTCTGGCTTGTGACCCATGCTTCAGGTTCCCCTTTCATCCTGCTCCCCTCTGTGAAGGGAATGGTCTCTGTAACATGCCTTCCTTGTCTGTCCTTGTCTTTCCCACACAGTCCTTTGTCACATGTTTTCAGTTGACCTTCTCACTGCTCCACCCGCCATTCTGGCTACAACCCAGTTGAAGTCCATCCACCTGTGTCCAGTTAGCCTCTGCCTCCTCTCACAAGTGCCTCATTCCCTGCCCTGACTCTTTCGTGTATGTATTCTTTCTGTTTCCAGTTCTTTGTGTCGATCATTGTTTTCATGTGCCTGAACATGTTTAGCATGTTTGCTTTACTTTTGCTTTCTATTAAACACCTTTTCCGAGTTTCTGGATGTGTGCCTGCACCCTCTTTGCACTCACATGCTTTGCAACATTAGGTTTATGTCAAGGATTAAGAAGGTTCTAAGCATTTTCAATATGATCAAGAATGTTAAATGGTCTATGAATCTGATCTAAGATAGTATATAGTATATATTTTTAAATATTAAGCAGTTTGATTTTAGTTCCATTCTTCTATATCAGGGCCTTGTACTTGGAGTGATTGATTTGTGGATCTGTAGCTTCCCTCCAACTTGAGAAATGGTTGCTGTACCTCTAAAAATAATCTAGTTGTATGCACGATGGTGAAAGAAGTTAGAAGCTAGTATTTTTGTCCGTTATATTAAAATAAAGAGTAAAAAAATCTCCTAGGGTTGAGTGGGTTAGGGACTGTGATCGATCTGTGTGGGGAAGAGCAGGGACAATGATAAAATACAGTACGGTGATATATACTTATTTATAAATAGTATTTATAAATACTAAATAGTACTTTACCCATTAAATAATGTAATCGCTATTTTCTATTCTCTTATGCTTTTCCTATTTTTGTGGTATTTTTTGTGTTACTGTGACGACACCACATTTTTGTGCTTGAATGGGGGACCTGGCTGACCTCTCTACACATTCAAGTACATGAATTAAGCTTCTCTTTAGTGCTTAAGTTTACAAAAGACGCTTGTGCTCAAAAGACATGATCACAGCACCTGACCAGAAGTTCCAGTTCTACACAAATAAGCACATGAAATGTACCCTTTAAAAAAAAGAATGAAACTGACCTTTCACTTGCTTTATGGTTCTCAAATTGACTAGAGAAAAACTGTTTGCAAAAGAACCACTTCTATCATGGCAAGCAAAGATGATTCCACTTTAATTTAGCAGGTTTTATGGTTTAGCTATAAAATAATAGACAAAGATATTTGATAGAAAATGTTTGTTGTATATAAAGATATTCTTAGCTGTTTACACTATCAAATTATTTACTTCAAAATGAGATAAGATGAGCAAAACATTCACAGACAGAAAAATGAACATAAGTTGCAAAAACAAGCACTTTTTTGTGTGTTTATCTTTAAAAAATGATCAGTACATGCAGAGGTATTAGGGGTGTTCTAGGGTATAATTTAACTCTGTTAAATCTCCAAAGTTCAAAAACAAGATAATCTCATAATAAGCACTTAACATTTAACCAAATCAGAATGCATGAACAAGACAGTACAGTAAAGAATACCCACATATTGTTGGATTCTTTTTTCAGTAATACTAGTCAAACCTTTGATGTCTCATATATTAGAACAAATATTACACTCTGTAGCAGTGCATCAAAATTTAGGATGTCATTGTATATCTTTGACAGCTGTCCCATTTATTCCTTCCTAGCTGCAATTTCTCCAGTCCTCTTGCAAAATGTGTAGTGTTTAGGCACTTTCTGGCACATTCATTTTATGCAGACGTGATCTTTATTTTGAGAAAGGGACTGAGTAAATATAATTACAGATCAGTTCATTTAGGGATCAAAAAAGGTGATCTCAACCCTCTTACCAAACATTTCTGGAGCCGGACACACTACCCAGGGAAGTGCAGGCTCAGTCACGTGAGCAGTCCATAGTGAGAACTGGGCACAAGACCGAGCGAAGCATGCTGTCATGGCGAGGGGAGGACAGGCTGTCAGAAATTAGCACAGAGCAGACAATCACTGACAGTCTCTGGTTATCTTGGAAGTGGATACGTCTCTGAATCTGGCTATATTTCCTTTAGATCCTAATCCATACCCTGCATTCACATGCCAGGATATAAGGGAAATACACAAGTCTGAGTCAAAAAGATTTACATAAACATAATAATAAAAAACAAACAAATACATTATTGCCAACGCAGAATATTAAATATAACAGAAATAGAAATGTGGTCAGTTCATTTTTATTTCCCAATGAGTAAATGATCAAACTGACCACTTAATAAACATGTCAGTCAAATAAGCCTATATTAACAGAATTCCTTTAATAAAAACCAAAGCAATGACTGGATTCTGTCAGATTACTGATTGTGGCAACAGTACAAAGAATGCAAATGTTTGTGTATATGTTTGTATTTCAGAAGAGGGGCTGTATGGTAATGTGTTTTGTGTGAATATAGTTGCACCACCATGCTGAAGAAAATAAGAATCACTCTTCATTGCATGAAAATACTGTCACTTCAATGGAGATCTACAAATGGACCTAACTGGTTGTCTCCCCAATGAGTGTTATCCACTGCTCCATTTTTGACTTTTAAATTGAAGTGCATTGGGCATACGGCCATGCACCTCTGACCTCATAAACTAACTGTACCGGCACCCCGGTATAATTCACTTAGCTGAATTGCTCAGATGAGATAAAGTGACCCTAACTTAATTCAAGTGCACTACCAAACATTTTATAAAGCAAAAGCCCAGAGTGAGAAAGCATAGGTTAGTTCACCTTTGTTTTAGCCAAAATAGAAAAGGTTCCTGGATGTTTGAAGAAATATGTTCTAAGAATAACTTATGGAATGTTGCAGGTTACCAATTAACAGGAACAAAATTAGGAATTCATTTTTCATGTTGCAGGTTGAATCAGACTAGAAGTTCTTTCCTACCTGATAAGACATGGCTGAACATTCTTCTTCCGTTATATTGGTACCATTTCAAATAAAAGGAGTTTTGTTAAATGTATCTGTTTTTGCTCATCTTCAAACATAAAAAATTCAAAATACAAAAATTCTGAAAATTTCTTTGCGTCCTTACACAATGTAGGAAACAATATCAGCATTCATTTATTTTAGCACAACACTGCAGGCAAATATATCTGGAGTCTCACCCTTTAACTGTTCCACTTGTGAGTAAATTTGACTGTGATTGTATTCAAACTTCGTATTCCAGGTACTGTGTTGAGAATTTGTTAATCATCAATGAAGGACCACTCAGAATAAAGTGTTACCGTTCTTTGCTTAAATGCATATTTGTTAAGGCATATATTCAGCAAATTAGTGGCTGAAGAGTCTATTAGCATCTTTGCCTGGTTCGAAACCAAAGGCAGTTATTACAATTTCTGACAAGGCTTTGCTCATCAAATGCACAGTGCTTTGTACCATAATCTGAAAATCATTGTCTGTTATACTGTGCATACGAAAGCACTTTTATTTGTCAGTGAATGATAACACAGCAGCTGGATTTGCCCTTTCTACTGGGAATAATCTTGTCTACAACTGCAGCAGATTAATTCTTCAGACTTTTTTCTCATCTACCATTTCATAAACCTTACCATGAACAGCATGCATGACTCTATACATTTGGTGGATTCTCCCTCTGAGTTATCTGTTAGTATTTAAATGCTATTGACTTGTTGATTACATAAAGGAGAGTTCCATGGACTGTGAATCCTTTTGCACTAGTAAACAGGCACAATCACTAGAGTGTACAGTAGCAACCATAGTAAAACCAGATTATTATGGGCTGTTTTTAGACTCTTTTAAGACTGAACCAATTGGGTAAATTTCTTTTCTGTACAAATACAAAATTATTATAAATCTTATGTTGCTTAGACTAATCATCCTACATTCATTAAAATAGGATATAACTATAAAAAACGCAAATTTTTTATTAGAGCCTGTTATACAAAGATATCCACTGGACCAACCTCATGGTGGTACAAACCACCGGCCATCTGAAATTGGGTTATTTAACTCCACCCTCTACTGTCTACATGACAAGAAAGCAGGTAAGTTAGTTAATGCAATTTTACATCTGATCACCATTCATACATATAGTGTTCAACCAATTAATTATCTACACATCCAGATGGCCATCCTGTAACACAATATAATTTATATTTGTTTTGCAGAGTTTGTAGGTGTGTTTGTACTGGATGCATGACAGTACAATATGGCTTGCCTTTTAATGTAATAAATACCTCCACATTTAGTAGAAAACAACTCCCACATTAGGTTTTCCTAGACAAGAAAGAAAAGGGAAAGTAACTGCATATAGAGCTGTAATGTACCTGGACAAACTTTAAAGTATCTTTGGAAAATGTTAATTTATGTCAAGATACACAGCACTGAGAAAATATAGAATTTGTACCTATGAGGATTCTTGCTGTTTTCAAGTGCACAATGTTTCTTCTTGAATACCTGACCAGAGCAAACTGCCTGACCAGAGTAAACTAACATGACCAGAGCAAACTAACATTACCAGAGTAAACTAACATTACCTTGCTAACACCCAAGGACCTAAAACTATCTGGGCCCATTTTATTCTTAAACATAAAAACACTTTGCATGTCCTGAAAACATTTAAAACATACAAAACCTGAAAAAAAAAATTGTTTTTCAAAAACCCTTAAAAAGTTTAACCTCCGTGATACTGCACACTAAACACTTAGCTTAATTTGACAAATTGAGCACTGCTTCTACTAAAATGTCCCAGTTAAACGTTTTTGCTTATGAGGCTCCTAAATCTAGTATGCAAATGATTTAGTTTGTGTTTTCCACCCCTTCATAAGCTGATATTAGGTCAGGAGAAGACAACCATGGCCTAGACTACAGGCATCATCTAATAAGAATCTTGTGCATTTATTTGGCTGTTTCCCAGTCCTACCTCAAAAACTAAAGAGTTTTATGAAACTGACAGGTCACATTTTGTGCTTCATGAACTGCTGAGAGGATTTAGCTTTACTGATCCATCAGACTGTACAGGCAAAAAAAGGTGTAAAAGGGCTACGCAATGCTTCATTGTTCTTGCGCAGTCATCGCAAGATTAAAATTTAGCACGTCTTGAGAATGCAGTGTCTAAGAAATATGAGACCTCAGTAGTGTGAGAGACAATTCATGGCCATTTCCTATGGAATTGCTTGAAGTGGTACACTTGTGGTACTTGCAATTCAAGGTTGTCTAATGATCAATCAGAAGAAAAAACTTCTTTCAGACACAGATTTCTATAACTAGGCCAGAAAAACTACTGTGAACTCCCTTGCTTGTGTTCTTTGCTTGGCCTATCTTAATCTGCAGAGCACCTGGTTTGGATTTTTTTTAACAGGCATCAATACAATCATCTGCATAATTTAGGATACAAAACTACTTGTTAAAGCTGCATGTCGGTTAATACTTATTAGCTTCAGTGGCTTTTCAGATGATTGCAAAAACAACAACATGTTGTCCTTCAGCACTGAATCTACCATATAAATACGATTCTGTTGTCTAATGTTTTCATTAGTGATTACTGTTTCTCCTGTATCTTTACCCTGGATAGCAGCAGGGATTCCTGGAAACTTGAACCCGAATCATACAGAGCTTTTATTGTGACCGGTTGTGATCAAAGAGAAAACCTAATTTACAGACTACGCAGTAAGCTAGGGTGCAGCTGATGGTTGGCTATTTGAGGAAAATTTAAAGGAATGCATTTGAAATGCACCAGAAGCTGGTGTTCTTTCAGAATGAGTCATCATACTGCGCCTTTATAAAGCATATAAATGTAAAATAACAATTTAAAACTGACATATAGTAGCATCAGATTTCACTGTCACAGATTTCAGATGTCAGTGCTTCATAACCTAGGTGACAAAATTATTTCACCTGTGTAGATTAGCTATTACCTTAAACATAATCCAAATGACCAGTATTACCAACAAAATGTATTAAAATCAGGTTGTGCATAGAATATTTGTGATAACACTCCTACACAAGAATCTCTAGACCTTACTAAAGTTTTGCAAATTAGCATGTGCCTCAAACTCTAAGAACCAAACCGGCTGGAAAAATAATTGGTGACATGTGTTCGCAGTATCCTCCCTGGTCTGGCCCACAAGCAAACTAGCATAGAGATGACATTGTTCGCTTGGTTTATGGATAGTTATCGTTTTCTGCACACTTCAGAGTTCTGAGGAGAAAAGGGCAAAGGGATCGGATACACAAGAAACCAAACAACAACATAAATTTAGTTGTCTCTCTATGTCTGTGGTAGCCCTTAGCTCATACGCTGTAACCTCAAGGAATCTTGAATTTTGCCTGCAGGGGGCATTGTGATGCTGCGGTTGAGAGCTGGCACGGCCGCTTGACTGGGTGATGTGGGTGAGAAGGGTTCAGGCGAGGTTAGCGCCTGGGTGGCAGAGCGAAGCCTCCCTGCAGCCCCAGCACGGTAATCGAATCAGCCGTTACAGAGAGCCTCCGTCCTTGCACGTCTGCGTCCCTGTGAACAAGCTGCAGCGCTGTGCAGTGTCCTCGGCTGACACGTTTATTTTTTTTTTGTTTTTTTTTTACTTTATCTTCAAGTTAGTTGTGATTCTACAAAGAATAAAAGATGGGCTTTAGAAACCTTGTGTTTTGACATGTGGTATTCAGAACATGTTCTCCAGTAGTTCTCCTTTCATTGGTGAATAGGAACAGAAATAGCTCTGCATATCAATCAGGGAGATGATCATTGTAATTCTTATCATATTATTCTGTTTCTGAAAAGTAATTGTAGATGAAGACAACATTTAAGACTAATCGGAGTGTCATTATTAATCAGTTCCTTTTGCAGTCGACTAAATTGTACCCATTGTGGAATGAATGATGAATCAGTAGGCATTATCCACCTTTAACATTTTTTGAATACCACCGGTCTTCAAACATTAAGTACTCTAAAAGAAAGTTGCAGAGAGCTTACATCACCCTAGGATAAAACATTTATCTAAAATCAACAGTAATTTAATCAAGTCTGGAATCTGAGGACTTGCATTCTGTGAACAGAAACGCCAAAGGGAGACTGCTTTGTGTTTCAATAAAGCAGACAATTGTTGTCGGAGCCCATCTACACTGTTGTTCTTTGGGAAGTGATGTTCATTAATGTGTCAGCAGTGATGACGCCAGTGCGCCAAAGCTCAGGGTGGATGGCAGCTCTTTTCTGAGGGCCACGTAATGGGGGTAATGTTTTAAAAACATTGCACTTGATTTCCTCAATGCTGCCTCTGTGGCTAATGCAACATGTATTAATTTAACAATCTCTTACATCAGTCTGAACACAATCTATCCCAGTTGTTTCAAGACACATTCAGGAACAAAAAGACCACAATTCGTTGTTGTTTTTTTCCCCCCTGGTAGTTACCAATTGCGGTCTCAAAACAATAAATAAATAAAAAGATGTAAACAAGCAAACAAAAACGTGGGTCATTTTACATATCATTCTGGTCTACCAAAGTAGAGCAGAATGCTAAAGGGTTAAGAGCAAGCATTATGCAAGCAATATTTAAATATTGCCAGGAGAATCCTGATTTAATGGGCACTTTACGGAACTTTTTATATACCCCAGTTCAAACATTTGACTCATTCATTTGTTTATACCAATACAAAGTACATTTTCTCTCCTTTAAATATCCTAAAAGGACTGCTAATGGATTCAACATAAAACACATTAAGACCATGAGTATCTGAAGCTGAAAATATTTGTTTACTTAGACATCAAGATGTCAACAACAAAAAAAAAAACTTGTGTAGGCCGGATACTAGTTTAATGTTGCAATACAATCACCCGTAACAATGTTGCCATTAAATCCACTGGCATGGCAGTGTTGTTCAGATGCTTAGGAAGATAATGACTCAAGACCAATCGGAGGTTTGTGCTAAATAAAAACAGACAAGACAATCCAAATATTGTGTACTCTGCTTTACACAATGTTCTCATTTGAACTGCTATCTCTCTTGTTCTCACTTACCCACCCACATACAGACACACACATGCGCCCACACACACATGCGCAATATGCAATCACAGGAAATAAAATAACACATGAACACATCAGCAAGTATATACATGTATTTTCACAAAACTGCAGACAGAAGATACCTTGGAAGCCAGTCTCTTTATGTTGGTAGGAAATAGAAATGAATGAAAAATATAAATTGATGGAATTCATAAGGAGGTGAATATCTCCTGGAGTTTCCTTGGCTTGTGAAGGAAAGAGTGAGTCAAAAAAGCTTTTCAATCTCACTAGGCAAAGAGTAACCAGGCAACAGGAAAAGTGATAGCTTTGGGTGCGAGACAGAACTGTGAAGTGCAGTGCTTTCTAAAAATGACTTCCCTTATACCCCTCTGACAGCACTGACATCTGCATGCATGCCAAATTGCACAAGCTAAATGACCTTGTAATAACTTACTAATGCCAGGGAAAGGACGGCTGGAGTGGTGGCAGTACTACAGACCAATCTGGCTACTGTTACGTCCATGATTAGTCATGGAACATGCTTTCTTCATCTGAATAACAGAGCTATAATATATTACATTTTGTGGTCAACACTTTGGTTAAGTATTTTGTCTAAATCATGACTATATACTTCAAAGAAAGTAAAATGCATCAGTATTCACGCCAAAGTGGTTCTACACACTGTTCATAATGTAGAACTACTTTGTAACTTGAGACAAATACCTTTTTATGATATTGTAAACATGTGTGCTTTCTATGACTACAATCAAAATAAACAAAAAGTCATTCATAATGTTAATAGCTTTATTTAAATTTTCATGCCATATTGCCAGTTGAGTTTAATTAGAGTTAAACACTAATTATATTGTAAGATTTTATAAAATTGCTGATTTACAAATAACGTTTAGTCAAAATTAACAGCAGGTTAAAATGCAAATTACATTTGACACTTCTCAAAAGTGAGTACCTTGTTTTGAAACCACGGACGTAATTTGGGGACGGGGGGGACGGGACGGGGGGGACGGGACGGGGGGGGGGGGGGGGGGGGGGGGGGGGGGTTATGTCCCCCCCACTTTTTCAAAAGCCGGTTTTGGTCCAGCCCAGTTTTTACGGTTAAAACCAAATATTTAAATAACGACGAAGCCATGTCCCCCCCACTTTTGAAATCAAAATTACGTCCATGTTTGAAACTGTACACACTGGTTAAGGTTTGCAAATTTTGAAGCTTCCAGACCACCTTTCAGCCTTTTTTGTACTATAATACAAAATAAAAGCATGAAATGTTATGTTCACAAACATTACATGGGTTTTGTATCCACTGAAATATGAGTAAAATAGCTTTGCGTGGGTTTAGTGAGGTCTCTTGAGTCAAAGTAAAACAACCTCCATCTCCCTCATCTCAGTCTACTTAGCTCTAACTGACATCATTTATTGAACTGTTAAATGACTTCTAATTGATCACTAATGGGTTTCTCAAATTTGACAAGGAAAAAGTCCCAGTCACAAGCTCAACAATATATGGAACATAAGTGCAGAGATGTGCAGCTCACCACATGACAAATGGTGATGAAAAGCACAGTTCATGAGTGGAAGAATGCAAGACCTTACAACAGTGACAGCTATAGGTGTGCTCACTTATTAAATATAGAGCAACCCTAACCAATAAACTGAAGGGTGGATAAATATTGACATAAGCTCATTTGCCATTAAAGGCTCAGCAAGCAGTTCCATGAAAACCTGACTCAAGAAAAAAATGGTAGAGCTATCGTTTAATTTCTGCAACAACGTTATGAATGCAACATCAGTTTGCTACAAAATGCAGCAGTTTTGTTCTGCAGACACGGAATCAGGTCGTAACAAGCCACGTGACCAGTAATATTAGTTCTGAGTACCCAGTAATTTTAAGCATGAAAATGAACAGGTATATGACTAAACCGGGGTGGCACACGAAGGTCCTTGATCGCTTTGATTGTCTGGAAAAGCTACTTCCGTCTCATAAATCTCATGAAATAAGTTTCACTATTTTTTGTAAAATAAGTTTTAGTATTGAACGTGCGCGCTCATGAGCGTGCGTGATGAGAGTAGGGTGCGTAGAATTTGCGATTATGGACAATCTTAAATTGGTAACCTGACGAATATTCTAATCATCATCGCGAAAAAATAACATCTATTATTGTAATGAAACCTCTTCCACACGATACTTCTATTAGATGATTTATTATAAATGTGCTTGATAAAAAGGAATCATTTACAATGGGGTTTGTGGGTGGGAACATACTTTAATCACTTCCATTTCCTCGCGTATTTAAAAATATCAGTGTCGGTTTTCTGGTTATAAACCTTTTAAAAACCGGCCTTCACGACAATACGAAAGGACAACAGAGTGAAGGTAACGCACTCGTGCGCTTTGGCTCACGCGCGTCCACAAGCACCATACTCAGAGATGACAACTAGCCCACATACACTTTTGTACACTATTCGCCACATTTGAGGCAAATGTTACATTAAGTAGAACAATAAAAAAAACTACGAATAGATGTCCAGGAGTTAAAAGAAAATCATTTTAAAAAAGAAAACTTTTTTTATGAAACTGTTGTCTTGAAAAAGAGCTGACCTGGTTTTTTTTTCCGAGATAGCAGCTTTCTCCCTACAATTTTTCAGAGTTACACATGAATAACAATGTCGCTTGAATCGTTTATATGGTTTCTGTACTGATCAAGCCAATTCTTCAGCTCAGAGATTCGATATCTCTCTGGTCCTCTGCCACCTTGGTAAACAATCTTTCCTTCTTGTAGGATGTAAAGTCTGTCGAAATAAGCTCCATATGCGGCATTAGACGAGTTATCCATGTTGTCGGCGACGACCAAACACCCTGGTACCTCTTGGTTCATTAGCTTCGCAGCTTTTAATCGGTCCTCAAGACAACGATGTTTGGGGATTTGGTAAGGGGCATCAGAACTCACCCATCCATCAGACGGATGCGCCTCTTCAATATACACAAGTAGGGAGTCTGCTACATCAGCGTACTGCTTTATAACCTGCTGAAACGCCTTCAGGCGCGTCATGAACGGCGGTCAGGTACAACTGCCAAAATTTAAAATCAATGGCCTCTTGCCTCTCACATAATCAAGAATTCGGTTCCCTTTTGCGTCTTCAAGCCGAACAACTTCACTGTTAGGCGCTTCATCGCCAAGGTGCGCCGATTTCAAAAAGTCCAGTTTGTGACCGTGCCAGACGG
This sequence comes from Brachyhypopomus gauderio, assembly GCF_052324685.1. NCBI lineage: Eukaryota > Metazoa > Chordata > Actinopteri > Gymnotiformes > Hypopomidae > Brachyhypopomus > Brachyhypopomus gauderio. The sequence goes on from NC_135227.1 coordinate 12,477,094, forward strand.
CTTGGAGCGACTCCCAGCTGAACATGCGGTTGGAGTCGGAGACGCAGAGTGGAGGGTCATCGATACTGTCTTCTTGTCCCCTTCTTTGAAGTAAGACCCTTTTCCTTACACACAAAAAATCTAGAAACCACAGCATGAGCGCCGCGACGAGGAAGCGTGGCAGCAAGATAAGACATACAAATGCGTTTTTCAGCGCCTTGAATGTATTCATGTTGTCTAATATGCTACCACGTACACGCGCCTGATCCAATCACTCCACTGTGCGTCCTGAGCCGGTCCAGATCCTCAGCTGTTTGGATCTAGTGTGCTGAACTTGCCTTTTTATAGGACCCGGTAAGGATTTGAATGAACCTCTCTCCGCCTCCGAATCCACAGCGACTCCTCTCTCATGGTGGGGATAAACTACTGCTAACTTCTGGTGGATTGATGGACGCGGACGTAAAGTTCAATGGCCGGGTGTGTTGTCAAAGGTACATATTAATACATTTCAGAACTCCACACTGCATTAGCTCATGCCTAAAACTAGGAAGGTCCAGGCACATCTGGAAAGAACATTCATTCACATATGTAAAAGGCACCTTCATTAAAACACTGACGTTTTACAGGGTGGGGGTCTTTGTAGTTACAAATAATCTAAATAATAAACAATCTACTTTATGTCGAAAATAGCACGTCTTAATGTCATTCAAACATACATTATTTCTTTAGACGAATGTTTGTCCATCTTTCCAGTCAAACTTGTTTGCTGGCCCATATTTACCAAAGGACAGCCCGACAGGCCTGTGCACATCTGGCATCAACAATACTGCTTCGATTTTAACGATCGACGAGAATTTTTGGTGACAATATTCAACTGTAAGTGAACGCGACTGACTCCACATAGCTTAATTCACCACAGAAATAGCAAATAAACGAAAAGATAATCTAATTTAACAGCCGTATAAAGTTTTTTATAGGGACCTGTAGAAATAGTTCAAATAATTTAAATATGTTTGCTTCGTATACGTATTTGTTTCTTTTTAGGCATTAATTTAGCAGCCTTTGGGTGATGGTAGGTCACTAGTCGGCGCTCTTGATTCTGACAAGTAAACCACTAATGAACATCTTGTTTAATTCCATACATCAGTTCGGAAAGATAATCTAAGGATGCGAATGAGACATAAATATCTGTTTTCACAACAGTTCACAAAAGTAAACAACACACAATAACTTTGTTACATAGCTTATATTAACACAATAGTTAAGGCATGCTTCACTTGAAATCGTTAATATAGCCGGCAATTCTTAACTTGAGCCAGGAAGTCCGCAGCTGCGTCACTGGAGATGTGAAACACGCACCAACTACATGGATGATCTGAATGGAAAGAAAAAATAAATCAAACTTAAACATATCGACATAGGTTTTAGCACAAGAGTAGACGTCAAACGGTTATTTATGCTTCATCTATCCTATTTAACATAATACTATTGATAGAAGAGGCGTTTAAAACAGCATCAGACACAAATAGTTTAGCTATACTGCATATACATTCTAAACCAGAATCATAATTTGTCGTAGGCATTATGAACATTTTAGGAAATAGTCGAGGTTAAAAAAGATTTGGTTTGTTAAACTTTCAATGTAGCATTTTAAGCAACCGTACAAAATAAACCGTCACCATGGTAAACAATTTTAAAAGTGCAAAATAGCATGTCCAGTTCTTTACACACAAGTAAAACTGCACGGATAAATGTGTAAATGTTTTAAAGACGATTCTCTAAGCATAAGCTCAACATGTGCACACAATTCCAGCCACAATAGAAACATTTCATTTTACTGAAATTTCAAACCCTCCAGGATTGACATGTGCATAACACAATGTGGATGTATTTATCCATACCATGCAACCCTATTTTGTGAGTATTAAATTGAGGTGAATATACAAACATATGAGTATACAAACAAAGTACACATAACAGAAATATCTAATTTTTACATTTGTGTGGTGTCCTATGCTTTGCAAACTGACTTATTGAACTGTGTGAAACAAGCATGACCTCTGGGATCTGTGCCCTGATAAAAGATGTCTTGACAGATTTTTACATTTTGTCTTGACAAAATTTTACAGACTCCCCCCACCCCCATATTTTATTTTATTTTTTTATGTCTAAGTAATTCAAAAATCTTACTTACACCAGTCAGGTCATACACAAACAGGTCATACACAAACTAGGGTATGGAATGTAAATCCAGCTTGCCCATTTTGATAAAAATGCATTATGTAAAGCACGTAAAGGAGTGAACAACGGTGTAAAGGAGTGAACAAAGGTGTGTGCCATCCAGTTTACCTGCAACATACAGAATTTAAGCCACAAATACATCTGAGGTGAAATAATCAGGAATAATATAACCACAGGTTACTACAGGTTTTAACAATGAACCAGACAGTTATTTAATTAATAAAGTTACTTTACTAAAGTTGACACAAATAAACAACCACTGGTTTTGGAACAATGGTTTATATTTTAGCAGATCAGGGTTTATAGTAGATTTTCTATGCACAAGTCCCCTTTTGTAATTCACAAGTGTTTCCATGATCTCCAAAATAGAATCAATGGTTTCTTGGGGGTTATCACTGTCAATGTATCAATGCAAAAGTAAATTAGGTAGACTGTGTGGGACACATAGGCCTCAGTGCACTCCATGATACAATTAATATCAAGAAGAGGAGACATAAAGTGCATATTCTAAGCTTCAGAAGAAGGAAAACCATTGTTTAAGGGGTGGGCCGAAATACTTTGTCTAAAATTAGTTTTAAAAGTTTAAAACATTTGATATGATCCTATTACCCCAAGACAATGCCTTGCAGAAAGGGGTTGTCTTGCAGACTATTAAGACATCATAGTCAAGCATGCTCAAGCTCAAGTCACTTTTACTTCACTATATAAATGTGATTATTGCCAAACCACCACACACAATATGTTCTTTTTGCTTTATAAATGAACAAATAAAATTAAAAGGAGTTGAGAGGTGCAAAGCTTGCAATGGGTAATTTATTTATGAAGAGAGAAACATCCATAACAGGAACTCAAAATAGGAAAATGGACACCTCGATAAAAAAACTGGTTACTCTCTTACTTTTATCAAAGCTTTACTTTCTTCCTATCTTAAAATCTTACATTACATAACACATTCGGTAATATCAAAGTAAAGTGTAGTTTTTGATAAGGAATTATTGGAATTCAGATTAATTCATGTTGATATGACAAAGCATATACATAACTCTGAAGCTCAAAGGGTCTTTAACATTATTAGAACACAATGTTTTAAAACTATTTTATTGAATATTACCATTACTAACCGTCGCTCATCATCTAAAATACATAACTAACTACTATTAGCTGACTAATAGAAATAAATCTACATCTGTACTTACAGAGTTCTATCACTTCAATGTTACAGCAGTCCATGTATAAATTAATTTCTTTTCAGTATTTTTTATCCACTTTATCCACAGCGATTACCACAGTTGATGTGTTTCATAGGAAGATGAGGAATAAGGTGTAATTTGTGTAGAAGTGTAGTGTAGAAGTAAATGTGTAGAAGTGCTAATCAAACAGTTAACAAGCTTGCTCAGAATCTGCCATCAGACAGGCCGTAAACAGAGCACAACTCCCAACAGAATTTAACGAGAAATGTTAAGAAACTCCATCATTCTTCAGTATAATGGGTTATGTAGAAATTCTGAAATAGAAGACTATCCACATCAATAGCAACATACCAAGAAGAGATAATTCCACCAAATCCTGTGACTGAAATATGTCCACTATTTTACAGGCATTTTACAGCTTTATTATGTATGGGTCACATGAACACTTAATTAATGCTTCATAAAAAGTTTTATGGATCAGCGTTCTCTGGTCAAACATATCAGAAACAGTTACATTTTCAAATACAAAAACTTTGAAAAGATCAATACATTTTCTAACAGTGCTTTGCAACTGCAAAGTTGCTTGCTATAATAAGTGAACAGTATAAATTGGGCAAAATGTCACCAACACACACCCACCCACACACACCCACACATGCGTGCGCACAGACACGTGCACACACACGCGCACACACAACTACCTACCTCAATGTTTCCTTATATCTGTGGAATTTTCCATAAACATTTAATACATTTTAATTAATTGTATAAATGGCTTAGACTAAAGGCAACCTGATTTTATTTAATTAATTCACCCTATTAAATTAAATAATGAATTGAAAACAGAAAAGCTACCCAAGTCACTATTAACTCTCAAATCAAATCAATAAAATCTTAATACAAGGGTTGCAGATGAAGAAAGGAAATCTATGATGTGTAGAATTTATTAAGTGTTAAACTAAAGCCATGCAGAGGTAACCAGTTTAATGTTAGGTTTTTATATATATTTTCAATTATTATAATTTATTTTTTTAAATTAAATAAATGATTTCCATGTGTTAGGATTTTAAAGTTATAAATAATAAACATATATTTCGATGATCAGTTTAAGAATCATTTGTATGTCTACTAATATTAAGTGTTATTAAGTGGGGTATAAATGAACATCATGGCATGTAAAACAGCATGCACACTATGTTTAGGCTGGTGAGTGATAAAGGGTGAGCTGGTGAATTATAGAAAGGGTCCAAATGGAATTGTAGGGGCCCCAGTCTTCAACCCCCTCCACCCCCTCAGTTATTTTGCTTTAGCTACTCTTTCAGTAACGGCAGACTTCCCACACTATTATATTTCTACTACCATGTTCTATCACTACTAGTATCATATTAATGCATGTCTGAAATGTTTGATTTTCACTCCACAACAGGGCTTATGTTGTTTAAAAACAGATATGTATTATTTAAGGCATCACCTTATCAATCAATCAGCAGATTCAGTGGTGATTACAAAGGTTGTCTTTGTTCCTGTCCCACTTTTTATGATTCTGCTGTTAACATGCAGAGCACACAGCAGCCAAGGTTTCAGGTTTCAAGAACAACTACTTTGTTTTTTGTCCAAGAATTAAAATTTTCAAGACAGGATAGGATTTATGCAAAATAATTACATTTTAAATAATATCATGTGTATTATAGGATAAACAACTTTCTCCAAAGAGATAGAGAGTGTATTCAAAAAGTAGAAACATGTTGTAAATCTTTATACCTTTTAAAAACTGGAACAGAAATGGTAAAAATGTGACCGTTTTCAGGTAGACCTCGAAAGTAGTGTGTACTTACTTGTGGTTAATCAATTTACATAAACTCTTTCATTGATTGAGACTGTCAAACAGGTGTGAAACTGTCCAACAGTTTTATTTATTTATTATTATTGCCTTTTCACTGTATGCAGTATTTCTGTAGGTCAGCAATACACACACACACACATACACACACACACACACACACACACACACACACACACACACACACACACACACACACACACACACACACACACAAACACCGGCCACTTTATTAGGTACACCTGTCCAACTGCTTATTAACACAAATGGCGAATCAGCCAATCACATGGCAGCAACGTAATGCATTTAGGTATGTAAACACAGCTAAGATGATCTGCTGCAGTTCAAACCCAGCATCAGAATGGGGAAGAAAGGTGATTTAAGTGACTTCGAACGTGGCATGGTTATTGGTGCTAGGCTGGTCTGAGTATTTCAGAAACTGCTGATCTACTGGGATTTTCACGCACAACCATCTCTAGGGTTTACAGAAAATGGTCCAAAAAAAGAGAAAATTTCCAGTGAGCTGCTGTTATGTGGGCACAAATGCCTTGTTGATGCTGGAGGTCAGAGGAGAATGGCCAGACTGGTTCAAGCTGATAGAACGGCAACAGTAACTCATTACAACCCGAGGCATGCAGAAGTGCATCTCTGAACGCACGACACAGAACAGGAAAGAGGCTACAATTTGCACAGGCTCACCAAAGTTGGACAATAGAAGATTGGAAAAACATTGCCTGGTCTAATGAGGCAATGAAACAACATGTTCCAACAACATGAAAGCATGGTTCCATCCTACCTTGTATCAACGGTTCAGGCTGGTGGTAGTGGTACAATGGTGCGGGGGATATTTTCTTGGGATAGTTTGGGCCCATTAGTACCAATCAAGCAACCCCACAGTCGACCTGAGTATTGTTGCTGACCATGTCCATCTCTTTATGACCACAGTGTACCCATCTTCTGATGGCTACTTTCAGAAGGATAACGCGCCATGTCTTAAAGCGCGAATCATCTCAGACTGGTTTCTTGAACACGACAATCAGTTCATTGTACTCGAAAGGCCTCCACAGTCACCAGATCTCAATCCAATAGAGCACCTTTGGGATGTGGTGGAACGGAAGATTCGTATCATGGATGTGCAGCCGACAAATCTGCAGCAACTGCGTGATGCTATCATGTCAATATGGACCAGACTCTCTGAGGAATGTTTCCAGTACCTTGTTGAATCTATGCCACAAAGGATTAAGGTGATTTTGAAGGCAAAAGGGGGTCCAACCCGGTACTAGCAAGAAGTACCTAATAAATTTGCCCATTGAGTGTGTGTATACACCACATATATATACACACACACACACACACACACACACACACACACATATATATATATATATATATATATATATATATATATATATATATATATATATATATATATATATATATATATATATATATATTGATCATCAGTGTTGCGAATAACGCCAAAAAAATAACGGCGTTAGGTAACGTCGTCATTTTGTCAGTAACGGGATAATATAATTAGTTACTATATATTGATATACTAATGCAAGCGGACCGCTGCCTAGGCTAGTGAGGAGTAACAGATCCCGATAGGTCACAGTTCTCGGTGTAACACCTGTTTAAACTTAACAAGTCAGTAAGCGATTGGCTAAGGAAGCATTATGATAGCCAATCAGAGCCAGTGTTTTTACACGCGCGCCGAAGCACGCGAGTGACATGACACAAACGGAGAAGAGGCCGAAATGGCATCAGGTGCAAGGCGAAGAAAACTAGAATTTTCAAGGCGATATAAACATTATTTAAGAAAATACTTGAAGTTCCTGAATGTGTACCAGACTGGGTATTTGATTTATTTAATTAAGAATAGAGGTTTTATTGTTAAGTTTACTTCTGTTGTAAACAAACCAGTTGTCTCAGGTTGAGAGAATTTAATTTAATTTCATAGATGTAAATGCACTTTATATAGTGTAACTGTTTACTTTTGGTTTTTTTTTTTCAAAGATTTGGGATTTTTTAACGATTTCTGATCTACTAATTTCAACTGACTGTGAAAACTGCTTTAAAAAAAAAAAACTTAATTAATTGGCATATAACCTTTTTTTAACTGTAACGCAAATAGTTACTTTCCCTGGTAATGAGTTACTTTTATTATAGAGTAATTCAGTTACTAACTCAGTTACTTTTTTGAACAAGTAGTGAGTAACTATAACTAATTACTTTTTTAAAGTAACGTTCCCAACACTGTTGATCATCCATACCCACCCTTATTGATAATCTTGCTAAGATTATTCAGGTCTATGCAGATCATCAGTGGAAACCACACTTTATGGTCAGCTGGGCAACTGTTTTTAAGTTGGCTTCTAGTGTTGTCCTTGTACTGGATGAAGGTGACACCATTTCATACAATCCTAGGCATTAGGTATGCATTTATGGCACTATATGTTATTGTAGTCAATCATGTTTGTATGTCTGGTCTTGGAATCAAGTTTCAAACACTACATCACAAGCTACTTCATAACAAGACACGTTGTGTTGGTAACCTGGCAACAGTTGTACAGATTCATGGAGCTATGGTTTTGACCATCAGAAGGCTTTAGTCATCTAGCAGCCTACCTCAGCTGAAGCCAAACCTTTATTTCTTTCTTTTTTAACACATTTGCTAGCAAACTAGCTAGAATGCTTAAATGCCTTAAAAAAACCATCCTGAATTTTTTATCTTTCAGAGATTTTTCAAAGAAATGGGGAAGTCCACATGCCATATTCATTAACCAACGAACTGTCAATACTTGTGACAAAACTAAAATTTGAGAACAAAACTACAATTTCTCAATAAATATCTATTTTCTTTGAGCAGTTTTATAATAATTATGTTAATGGTGCATTTAGGGAATATAGAACAACTAAGCTTTGAAGCTATATTAAATCTTAACAGTCAACAGACAAGAACAATTATTTTTGTTGGGGTGTGGTTTATCCTTGGAGGTGGCTGCAGACAGATGTGCTTCCACAAGAAATTATATCATAATTTGTGTCAGGTGTGCGTCCTGTGAATTATTGTGTTGCTGTGTCTTAAGAATGTGTGGGTTAAATGTACTGGGTTAAATAAAATGATTTTTGTAAGTCTCCTGAACATCTACTAGTAAGTTGCTCTTATTACCTAGTCACTCTCTTTCTCTTGTATAAGTGTAAACCCCTATCCCCTGATGTAAAACCTAATAACACAGCATATAATACAGGGCCGGCGCCACGGGGGGGCGAATGGGGGCGTCGCCCCCTCAGGCGAGGTGTCCCGCCCCCTCAATGTAAAAAATAAGACCCATTTATTTTACAACAATCGCTACATGGTGCCCCATCGGCCGCTCGACAATCGTTACACGCCATCCCCCGATCAAGAACTTACGTTCGCCACCCCCCCCCCACCCCCGCTCAACAACTTACGTTCGCACCCCTGAAATTTTCTGACGCCCCCTCACTGTATATGTTCTGGCGCCGGCCCTGATATAATATATAATTATATAATATAATTATAATATGTATACAATATACTGTTTAACTTTCAATACTCACAACTGTCTATTTTCAGTGAAGAAGTCAAATCATAGCCAAAGGTACAGTGACTTGGCACTGCTGAAATTCTCTTGAAAATGAAATGTTAAATTTAGCACACATATAGCTCCCAGAATGAAGAGACGCGAGTAATTTTGTCCTCAAGACAATTACAGATAAATAAGATTATTACATAAGATATGTAATAATCAATCCCAGGGATACTGTTGTGACCTTTGGTGAATGTTGCAAGAAAATACTGAAAAGCTTTTGGAATTTCTCAAAGATTCCAAGATGGTGATTTTGTAATAAATTTTTAGGTCAAATGAAATCACAGAATTTAAGATGGAAATCTGCATAAACTATACTAAATTGTACTTATTTGTACATATTCAAATATTTCTAACCAACCAATAGACATTTGATGATGTAATTGGCACAAAACTGCAGTAAGTCAAAAGCCAAGCCATATTCAGAGCTCTTCTTTCACAAGAAGGGAAGCATAATTTTCCATTCATCATAGGATTAGTATCTCTGCCGCTGTGTTTCCATGGAAGCAGTCTCAATGTAACAGGTTGAACACTATTTTGCCTCTCAAGCCATCATCGAGTATTAATTCATTCTTAAATATAAGATTTTCAACATGCAGCAAAACACTCATGTTTAATAACTGTATTTTCAGTGCAATTATTGTCATGTAAATGATCTCTTCATGAGAATAGACATGTAGAGAGATGCATCAGCAATACTGCATATACAGAGGAAATGTTTATTCCCCATCTAACGAGACTGAAAATTTTCAGCAATCACACTATTCATCACAGAAACAAAATCTCCAGTTCTGAATGTTTTAGGTGTTACGTGATAGTTACACAATGGGGAGTTTTTATTAGGATGGTGGAATTTATAACTGCTACTGTGAGTTTGCTCCTAATTACTATTCTACAAACAGCAAGTTATGTAATTGTGAAAAATGAAAATAGATTAGTAATATTTATTCAGAACAAGGAACTTTGAATTCTAGATATAATCAGGCTAAATTTCATTTCATTTATATATATATATATATATTATAGGATATATATTCTTCATAGTGTCTTTTAAAACATCTCAATTCCTATATCAGTAATCCACACTGTGACAGATTAGGAGAACAACTCATTTTGAACTTCAATAGAACTTAAGCCTTACACAAACAACAACTTATTTTGCACTTCAATTGAACTTTTGCCTTGCACAAAGTGGAGATATTTTGTAATTTACAATGTTTGTCATTTACAATGCACATCCTTTCTAGAACATGGTAGTTCTCAAAAGTCTGTTGTACCACAATGTGAATGTCTTGCACACTGTCTGCTCCAACACACCCCCTTCTAGAGGGCATTTGAGGACCCTGTCTGTAAAACTGTGAGTAATCCCTCCGTTTTCTCTTGCCTAATATGCTTTCCTCCTTTCACCACCCCTTTACTCCCCTTTCCTCTTTCCTCCTTTCACCTGCTTTGCACCTTTCCTCTTTACTCTACTTTCCCACAGAAACAGAACAAAGGTTTATTGAGGAAAAATTGCTTACCTTTGATTGTGTTCTCCCCCCCCCCCTCCTCTCTTTCTGGTGGCTGAAATTCATCATTGGCTTCTAACCCAGTTACCTTCTATAAACTGTGCTTCATTCTTGGCAGCAGTGCATGGTTCATCTGAGGACAATGCAGAACCGGGTGAGTGGGTGGAGGGCTGGGGGGGTGCAGTGCCTCCCGCATACTTATTTTGATGGCAGACATCCAGAAGACACTACTGATGGAGCACCATAAAGAGTGTCATGTATTTTATAATAACCACCAATGCTGCCTCCTCCCCTGGAGATTCCTCCCCCAGATAGTTCACTCGTACACTATTAAATAAAAATACTTTAATTCTCCCCATCCCCCCCAGTTCACCTTTGAATCAAAGCCATGCAGAGCTCCTGTTCAACTTAGATGAACTACACAGCAGGCTTCCTGTTTCTGAGCAACCACCATGTCACACAAAGGACGAACGCGTTATCTTTCCTCCCATTCCTCTTTCTCATCTGATAATTCTAGAGTCAGGCAATGCTGTGCTACAAGATGTTTTAGGCACAATTCATATTCAGCACAATTACAAATATCATTGCTGTATTTTCTCATAGTGAGGTGTTCATTTAAAGTATAGTACATAGTTAATATGGAGTGATAAAATGTGCAAAATATCTTGACAAATGTATAGTTGCTGCAAGAATTTAGGTACCAGTATCAGTTTCACAGGGCAAAAAGCCAATCTTGGTATAGCAGTTGAGGCTGTACATCAGTAGATTTAATGCTGGTCTATCAATCTACTGTCATTTCCCTCTGGCATTTTGCAATTTCAATTTTTTGTTTTCTACCAGTTTAGTCTGGTAACCTGTAAGAAGCTATAAATCCCTGATAAATAATTTAAATTCTTACTTTTGCAAATGCTTTTATATGAGACCTCATGAAGTATCCGACAAAGTAGAATGGATGTCAGGCGAAGTTCAGGCGATGTCCAAGACAGTGAGCAAGTGAAATCAGTCTGGGAGGCTGTACATGCCCCCTTTGATGGTCTGGAAGCCTCCCACTAAAACACTGGACTGCCTTGTTGAATACCTAACCACAACTTAAGTTACAAAATACATCTGACAACGTTCAGATCAAATTATTGCTTCCTGATGGCTGCAAGATTGCAAAATGCCATATAGTATCCGAAAGCACATAAGCAAATCCCTATGAGATTATTTTTGAGATTATGTTTGATGATTTCATCATGTAGTTTAGATTGTACTCATTTGCTGGCATAACCATCCTTAACCTGTTAGCCCTATTAACGTCAGAGCTCCAGTGCAGAAACTTTAAAAGTAAAAAGAAGATATTTGACAACATTTGGATTGAGGAGTTTTGTGTGACATAGATATTTAACTGCTTAGATCCAACTAAATCCATACAATTCAACAGAGGATTCTTCACCTTGCTTCAGGACAATGACCTAAAAATACAGCTGAAATAACTAGTTTTACAGGACCAACCAGTGGAATATGCCTTGCTGGTAACTTTAATCACCAGTCTAAATAAATTGGCATGAATTAAGCATGGATAATAACCAGTGTGTAGTTTTGTCTGCACTATTCTTTAATATTTATTTCTTAAAATAATGTGATATACCAATGACAGTGTCAGCCCAGTAACACTTATTCTGTAGACCTTGTGGTGCATGTACATTTGCTAAAGATGGTATGTCTTCATTCTGCTGTTTTGGTATGTAGGTCATGTTGATTATAACCATTTGTTATTTCTCACAACAAATAAAGGCTGATGTCATAGTACAGAAACATGACATGGCTGCACAAATGATTACATAATGGTATAAAACAGGCATTGTGACTCTGTTTTATACCATTCCCCCATGGCATCATTTTATATTATTTCCCTGCTGAACTCAAGGCATATTTTGGTATTTTTGCAAGAATACTCCAAAAACCTCCAAGACATGTAGCTACATTCAGTTCAATAACTTCACTGCACAAAGATACCAAAAGAAGACAATCTTTGCGCAGTGCTTCCGAATTTATATTGTTTTGCACTGGATTAAAATACATGCATTGTCTTTATATAGCTTCATTTCTTCACTGCTTGTTAATTAACTGATATACCAAATAAATCTCACCCTATGCACAAAATTCATGCCTTTCACTCTCCACTCGGTCACTGCTCCAGTCCAATACTGCTCCTGACAGCCTTCTACACACTACTGATCTTTATATTGTGTTTACTCCAGTACATTATGTAATCGTCATACATTAATGGAGATATTTTTTTCAATATTTTAAACTGGGAAAAAAATACATGAATTGCCAGTGTATTAGGCACATCCCCCATCTTCTCACAATAACAGGTCGTGTGTCGATTATGTGTCAGGTCATGTATCAGTTAGCTGAATGCTAGAATGGGCTGAATGGAGTTTTCATGCATGATGTTAACAGTGCAGTGGGATGGTGGCAGTATGTTGATGGTGGAAGAAATATTCTGGCAAATATTTCTGATGACTGTACAGTTTGCTTACACTGCATGTATCATTGCCAAATGGTTCCCGAAACATGAATCAGAGGATTAAAAAAATTCTTTTAGTTGCCTGCACCACATCTCAACTATCAAATATGTTTTTAATGAGGTGGATAGGGCTATGTGCAGTAACATATTGCAGCCATTTAATTCACAAGAAATGCACAATGCAGTTTATTCCTCTTGATACACTATTCATACATAATATATTTAGGATTTTGTAGAATCCAGGCCAAAGTGATTTCATGATTGTGACGATGGGGTCGTGGTGAAGGATGAGACACAGGATCCCTCTTGAACGACGTCACTTTTAATTTATTGGACAACGATTGCGCAATAGCGCACGACAAACATCCAAACACGCACACAAAAACGTGTAGACTTAGACAACGACGAGCACAGGACACTGCGCGAGCGCACATTAAATAGACAAACCACATTAGCCCCACGTGATTACGAGACAAGTCACAGGTGAGACTTATTAATCACTCGACATAACCCCCACCACGGATATCCACAGACGCAGACAAAGCACGTGGACAACGTCTACACACGCCCAAAAGGGAGGGGCCGGGGTCCTCAACGTGACAATGATGTTCTAAAGGCCAAAAAATATGTAAGATATTTCTAGATAGTAGTGCTGCTTTAGACTACAGCCCACTTCTGATGGCAACTTACCAACTGTGGCAACTGTTGCCAATGTTACTATTTACCTTTATGTTTACTAGTAAGAAATGTATAATTGTTATAAAACAAAAACCCACTCACCTGCATGCTATCTCCAGAGCATATACTCTTGATGCCTAACTGTTAATTATCTGTTAAAATGTCAGCTTCCAAATAGACAGAAAATTGGTTTTCTAGGGCAGCACAGCATAACCAATGACTGGCCTAAATGAATACGTTTTCTTTGGTTGGGATGGATACTTCTGCCTGTATCAGTACAGCAATGTTTATTACTTGAGTAAAATGTAGTCATGTAGTCAGTGAGGTCTTATAGGAATATAAAAAATGAGCAGTTAGTGATCCAAACATGCCCACTGGGGATTTCAGAGAACTCCAGATCTGCTCACCCAGAGTCACTATAGCAACATACACTGTGATGATAATGTGCTCCCTAGGAGCAAATCATGTGACAAAACAAATCTTCAGTGCAAATATGGATTCATTTTCCTAGGGCATATAATTGACATTATGAGTCATCATACTGATTAAATTACAAGAAGTCATTAAATTATAAAAAGTGATTGAATCCCACTATCTTCTCAAATCATTTGTAGTGGTCAGTTTTCAGATTGATGTTTAACATGTATGTTCAATGCTGCATTTATATCATTGGCTGTATTCTGATACACGTTTAAATACAAATGTTATGTACCAGCCTACGTCATTTTATCAATAGAAGCTTAATTTTGTAACCAAGGGCAAAGAATATAATAGAGCATATTGTTGGTGCACCAGCATGTGGGTACATTCAAAATGTAGGCCATGGATCAAAAATCTATTATAGTAAAATATAAAACATTTACCGGTACTTCAGACATTTGGCAGTTTAGCACCATTATTTAAATATCATGAATCACATTCCTTATAGCCTGTGTACACCCACATACACTTATGACTGCTCCTTCAGTAAATGAAAGATTTTGTGAACTGATATCTGTCCATTGATGTGCAGGTAATGGCAAAATATTCATGGCCTCATGTACTCGCTCCGCATCATTGTGAAGATAACAAGCTGTGGCATGCTGCTTGTCACCAATGTTGAGTGCAAAAATGGATGCTGTAATGGGCCTGTTGTGAGGTTACTTTGTAGGCAAAAACAAGCTTGCACAGGATACATCAATTTTGAAATGAACTGTGTAAAATTAAGCTGTTTCTTGCTACATGATTATAGGCCAGTTAGATGGCTGCCTTGTTGACAGAGGGTACCTCTGACTTCTGTTATGACACTTTAACCTGCCCCTGTGCCTGGACCACAGTGAAGCTACAATCTGGCCCACAGCAGGCCTACAGCCACCACTGAGATATGAAAACAGGAATCTGCAAGGCAAGATTCCAATGCCTGAGTGGACTTAGGATCACCCCTGAGAAGGCATGTGTCTTTTATTGTGGTACTGAAACCACCCTGCCATACCACACAATTACCCAGAAGATGACGACTGCCTGCACACAACCATCCCCGTCTCCTGTCATGTATGTTTTCAAAGGTCAGTAAACAATGTTTTAACATACATGTTGGAGGATGGGTGCGATTTTGAGCACTTTAAAGTATGTTCCACTATTTATTTTTATTACCTTTAAATAAAAATTAAAACACACGATTTCACTACGCAAAATACCTGTAAAAATCCTAAATGATTACGAATGATCACAGTGGACCTTGTATAGTGCCTTTACATGCAGCTAGGATGAGGCAAAAATGAAATTTATTTGAGTATGAGTTAGACATTTTACTATTTGAGTAGGACAACTATAAAATAATTCTTGATGGGCAAGGATATGCACTGCAGATGTACTGGCCCTTCTCCAGTTATGCCCTGCTGGAGGTAAATGTAAAGTTGTATTTTTAAGACCAAATAATTAGTCTTCATTGTCTAATAATTATATGATGGCTACTCTGACATATACAGCCAAAACTGTGAAAATGAGCAATTCTCCTGTTGTGTCCAGAATGAATCTTAAGTATAAGACTACAATTCTAACATGATCACAAGGGAAATAAAAACATATGATCATTGTGTTTTATGCTTCCATATACAAATGTACAATTTTATTAACTTGTTAGCCTACTGAATCACTGATGTTCCATTGCAAATATTGACTTTTTTAAAGTATGTTTAAGATCTTCATATACACGTTATGTTTTGACAGACTGGAATAAGAAGTTCCACAGTTTTGATGTTTGTGACCATGTTGAATCCTATTATCAGCATTCACCGATTATGGCTTTTAAAGTGTACAGTTAATGGTAAACAGCTTCACTTAACTTTACTTCACCTCATACAGTTGATTGACCTCGACTGCCAAAATGCGAATGAATTATTCTGGAACTGATAACACTGGAAATATCAGTAAGTCAACTCAAGAGTTCAATGTTATTTTAAGCTTCATTAATGTCACTTTCGGGAACACTCCCAGCCATCCTGACTGCAATGATTGGCTACATGTAAAGCCGCACCACCTCAGGCTGGCAAATTAAATTCATGGATTACATACCAATTGGCTAAACCTGTATGTCTACAATGATAATGCAACATCTTTTGCTTGGTTAAACGTGGTTAAAAGCAAGAAGAGGTGCACATTTATAAAAAAAAAAGAAAGCAGCACACAATGGAAACAGTTAATGGGAGAAATTAAAGGTCTATCACAGGGGTACTCAAATAGAAATGATGACGGGCCACATTTTATTTTTTTAATCACTGAATCACTGGGGCCGGTTATGGGGGGCGAACGTTAACTGTCGACCGGGGGGGGTTTGGCGAACGAATTTGGGCGTCTGCTACCTGTTTGTTGTTGCCGTAAAGGCAATCCCCGGCATCGTCTTGAGATCGCGGTGCGCGATTTCAAAATAAGAGCGGATAAAAAGCGGATTTTTTTGAAAAAAAAGATTCCTAAAAAAATAAAATAACACTTTTCAAAACAGCTCGTGGGCCAGGGCCGCTATTTGAGTATGGGTGGTCTATCATGACAACCACAATCTTCTTCATGGTGTCACAGTCACAGCTCCGGACCCTTCCCTGTGGGCGTGCCGCTACGTTGTCTGCGTGTCGTTATGTCCATGTATGTAGTTCCGTGGGTGTGGGTTGTTTGTGAGCGTGTTCGTAGTCGCACCTGTGCCTTGTCTCGAGATCATGAGGGTCTGTGTTAATCACCTATTTAATGTGCGTTCGCGCAGTGTCTTGTCTAAAGTTTCGTGCCTGTGTGAGAAGTGTTGTCTGTTTGCACTCCGCACGGAGCTTCACGTGTGTGTTTGTTCGTAATAAACACTACTGCACTACCAGGGGTGGAAAGTAACTAATTACATTTACTCACGTTACTGTAATTCAGTACTTTTTACGAGTAATTTGTAATTTTCTGAGTAGTTTTTGAAATATGTAATTTTTACTTTTACTCGAGTACATTTTGACCCAAGTAGTTTTACTTCACTACATTTGAACACCCTCACATTACTGAGTAAAAAAATATTGATGGTGGAAAATTAAATGCGGGCAGAAATTTAAACTTCTGAGTCCCAGAACTGAAGGCCAATTGCGTGGCCTTGCCTTGCGCGCGCCCTTTCCATTGTCTCATAATCAAGTCGTAATCTGGTGCACTTTTTTTCCAAAAGGATGAGATTGTTCTATCTTTAAATCTTCTATCTATCAGGTTCTGTGGGATCCTGTGGACATTTTATTGTGAAAAGTGGAATCCTGTGGGCACTGTATTTTGAATAGTTGGATCCTGTGAGCGTTTTAAATAGTGGAATCCTGTGCGCATTTTGTTTTATTTTGAGATGTGGGATCCTGTGGTCATTTTATATTTTATTTTGAGCTGTGGCAACCTGTAGGCATTTTATTGTGAATAGTGGGATCCGGTGGGCACTGTATTTTGAATAGTTGGATCCTGTGAGCACTTACTTTTAAATTTTGGGATCCTATGAGCATTTTTTAATTTTTGATGTGGGATCCTGTGGGGATTTTATTGTGAGTAGTGGAATCCTGTTGCATTTTAGTTTGATTTGTGGCATCTTGTGGGCACTTAATTTTGTGTGCATTTTGTTTTTTGAATAATTTGTAATTTAAATGTCTTTATTCTTATCATCTTGTTGTCCATTGGACAATAGGACTGAAAATTGTTTGGACTTTATGGTACAGGTTGTGACTGTCCTTGTGCTGTGAGGAAGTACAGTATGTTCCTGAGCCCAGCTGATCTTTTCGCAAGTGAGGATGTGCACTTAAATACGCTTTGAAATCGATTAAAACAACTTGTGCTGAATTTGGTTCATGATTCATCCATTCATTAAATAACTGAAAGTAACTAAGTAACTTTTACTCAAATTACATTTTAAATGAAGTAATTTTGTACTTTTACTCGAGTAAATTTTGAGATGGGTAATTTCACTTTTACTCTGAGTAGATTTTAGGCAAAGTAATGATACTTTTACTCAATTACAATTTTTCAGTACTCTTTCCACCTCTGTGCACTATGTCTGCACTACTTGACGCTCGTTGTGCCTCCTCCGTCCAGCGTCACAGAAAGACGAGCCTAAAAGAGAAGCATGCCAGGATACGCCTCCCGTGCACCAAGGGAGAAGAGAAAGATCCGGCGTCACCACGGCTCTTCCCCGGTCCGGCGCCGCGAAGCCCCGTCACCGAGCAGACTATGCAGCAGGACCCTGTCTGTGCGTATATGCTCGGCGCGGCTCGAGAGACGGAGGACGAAGAGATGGCAGAAAGCTTCCGCCACTCTGCGGTACGCATATGGAGGGAGAAGCATCCTCCCGCGTCCCTAGAGCTGCCACCCATTGCTGTGGGCAGCAGCGTATTGGAGGAGAGGAGAGCAATGCTCCTGGTACTCCCCGAGGAGGAGGAGACCAGTGAGCCCCTAGTGGTGAGTGCAGGCGCCTTTGCCCTCACCCCTCCCGAATATGAGTTCGGGAGCGAGGACTCCGGAGAAGAGGAGAGTCCCCCTCTCTCTGTGTGTTCGGACGAGGAGAGTGAGGGCGAAGTCAGCTGCCCTTCCCCCACGTCAACGGCTCCCATTGAGAGAGAGAGACCAGCCCCTCTCCACCGGTCTACGCCGACGCCTACGAGCTCCCCGAGGAGAAGAAGGAAGACGTCAGCCCTCCTCCATCCATACACTCTGACTCTATGGTGTGTTACGGAGAGGGGGAGAACGTTAGTCCCCATCCGTCCCTGTACTCCGCATCTACGGTGTATTACGGAGAGGGGGAGAACGTTGGTCCCCCTTCGTCCCTGTACTCCGGGTCCGGCAGCGGGAGCGAGGAAGAGGACAGCGTCTCGGTGGGCTCAGCAGACACCATGCGAAAGGAGAAAGGGTGTCCGCTAGGCATGGAGGTCTCTCGTGCCCCGTCGGAGAGGAGCAGCATGAGCTGGTCGCGCTGCCCTTCTGCGGAAGAGCCCATGTCCCAGGACCGGAGTGTCTCGGAGGAGGAGGAGGAGGAGCCGATGGAGAGTTCGAGGGCTGAAGCGCCGGTGATCCCGGTAGCGTGAAAGGGATCCGGCGCGGTCAGTGGTCCGAGGCGGCGCAGAGTCCCGGCTCCGGCGGCGCACCAGAGGGAGGTCAAGGCTCCTCAGAGGAGGCTCCCGGGCGCAAGGACCAAGGGCGCATCAGGAGGAGCAACGCGTGCTGGAAGCGCGGCACCGGGGACCGGAGGAACTCCGCCGTATGTTCCGCCTGCTCCGCCTGCTTTCCCTGGAGGGACAGCGCCACCACTAGCGCCCTGGCAGGCAGCCCAAACACTGTCGTGGCTGCCTGTTCCTGTTTGTGTGTC
Source organism: Brachyhypopomus gauderio (assembly GCF_052324685.1). Classification (NCBI taxonomy): domain Eukaryota; kingdom Metazoa; phylum Chordata; class Actinopteri; order Gymnotiformes; family Hypopomidae; genus Brachyhypopomus; species Brachyhypopomus gauderio. The sequence continues at coordinate 12,496,489 of NC_135227.1, forward strand.
AGCCCCCGTGTTTCTCCCGAACCCCCTGTTCCCTTTTGTGCCCTTTGTGTTCAATGTTCCTGTGTGCGTGTTTGTGCTTGTGCCCGTGTTTAATGTTTTCTCCCCTGTCTTCCCAGGGAGGGTGTACTAGAGCTGTTTGCACTCCGCACGGAGCTTCACGTGTGTGTTTGTTCGTAATAAACGTTGTTGTCTGCACTACTTGACGCTCGTCGTGCCTCCTCCGTCCAGCGTCACACATGGCAGTAAATAGTTTCTTTGGCTGCAAAATTATGTTTTTTTTGTCAACAGTAGTCTAAGGTAAGGTGAGGATATGTTTGCCAAACAGACAAATGGGTTAGGTTTAGGGTTTTCAAGATGATATTATATAGTTTAAATCTAGGTAATATGTGTTATAAACATTCAGCACACTTTTATGTAAATTACATATAAAAGAGTACTGAAAGAAGTACATGTAAGGAACAAAATGATTAAAACTCAACATTACCCTAAACTACTGGTCACACTAGTTTAAAAAAAGAAAGGTTTTAAGAAAAGTTAGTTTAACCAACTAACTTTTCAAGTACACCAATATGGAACAGAGGGAATGAACTGAAAATAATGTTGATAATTATTAGCAATTGTAATATAAATAAAATATAGCCTAATATTTATATTTTACAGCTGTGATCAATGGTTACAACAATCCTGACCTGAAGTATACTAACCACAGCATAATAAGATAATAATAATGCCTCCTCCCTTATATATTTCACAATTCCACTTCCCTTATATATGTCACTGGCTTACTGTAACAATATATTAAACAACCCATTGCAAGCATCATGTGTACATGCATCTGTATGCCAGCCCATTCACTGTCCAACTAAGGTCAGATAGCACTGTGAGAACTTTTTAAGATATAATACAGTATATATAACTGCACCAGTAAAGCCTTATTAAAGAGCTGAATAATGTGGTCCCGAGTTCTCCACTGTGACATTTTGACAATCGCAGAGTGAGACACAAGTGTGAAAACAGAACACTATTAGTAAAGCAAATAGTGAAAATACAAAAAGCAAAAGCTAGAAATAAGAGAGAAATATCAAGTCTAAAAGGAGTTCCACCACCTGAAGCAGGCTTGTCAAGCAACCCAACAGCTCAAATGTGAAGCACTGGAGTGAGACACCTGTGGGACTTCAGTGTGTGAGTGACAAATGAGACACGGGTGAACAGAATGACTAGTAATCTGGGATTGGGTTGGGATTTGATAAGTGAATGTGAATGGTTATTGGTGGGTATGATTGGTGACTGATGCATGACATCTGCTAAGTTAAAATGTTTTTTTTTTTTTTAGAGATTAAGGTCTACTCATACTAATCTTGCACAAATCAATACCTTACACATTTTGGAGCAAAGCGTATCACATTAGGTGGTAGAACACAATGTGCAATATGAAAGCACAGGCCAGTAAATGTGTACAAGAGTGTTGGTGAGAAGAAAGAACCCGTTGATGGAGTAAATTGATGGGTCACATTTTTAAAACCAGATTCCCTGCCTGCGTTTCCTTGCAGATACCTCAGGGTGACATCTATCAGCCCATCTCTCAGCTCAGTAGGCAATAACATTCCTTCCAGGTATGTTCATCAGTGCAGGGTAGTTCCAGCCTGTCCTTTGCCATTACCATTGAGCCGATTCATCTGTGCAATCTCTCAGTAGCGTCAGTTAATGAAACAGAATACTCCCTAAAATTCCACACACACACACACACATATATATATATATATATATTAGTGCTGTCAATTCCAGGTGCCGCGATTAAAAGTCCTCACCAGGATTTTGCTCAGGCTTCCTGGATTGTGTTGATTCCACTAATTTTACCTGGATTGCTAATTAGAAAATCTAGCAAGCTTGAGCAAAATCCTGGTGAAGACTTTTAATCGCGGCACCTGGAATTGACAGGACAGCACTAATATATATATATATATATATATATATATATATATATATATATATATATATATATATATATATATATATATAAAACATTCCATACCTTCTCTTTATGGTGAGGGACGTAAGCCCTTTGACTTGCTTGACTCCTCCTGTCAAAAGCAGACAAGTAGAATCAACACTGTATTGCAGTTTACTGGACATCCAGAAGATTGAGCATGCAGTCTACAACTCCATATTTTTCGATATTGGGTCGACACACCAGACTGCTAGCACTAAATGTTTCAGTTCACAGTAGTAGATTTCTTAGTAGTAGTAGTAGTAGTAGTAGTAGTAGTAACATATACATTGTTCCCTCCACAGTGAGTGAATAGGGAGCAATCAACAGGTGACAGTGCCCTATACAGTATTTTGATTGAAATATACTGATAGCTGTGGACTCTGCACACAATCACTTTAACCAATGGGCTTGTCTGAAATTATTATCAGAATACAGTAGTGATTTTACGGTACAAGGTGTAGTAACCCTGTAAATTTTGTGCTAGAAGTCTAGCTTTACTGAAAAAAAAGCCTTTAGCAGTAGCTGGAAAATGCCTTTGGCTAATAGCATACAGAGATTTGTACAGAATTTGCATGCTAATATGACATTCAGCTATCAGTAAGGCTATCAGATAAATGAGAGCTATTATTTCTTCACAATAAAACATTTGACAAATGTCAATACTGGATTCTTCATAGCCTAGTTTCTTTTTTTATACATATCTTCATATATTTCAATATATTTTTGTTCTTTCCTTAAAATTATTAGTTTCTTTATTAATTAATTTAAGACAATTCACATTGTAAAAAATATTTTGAAGAAAGAAATCCAACCTCACACCACAACAAGTGATTGCCAGTGTTCTCCAGCTGATAACTGACACAAGGCCAGTATTGATGGGAGTGCATGACAGAAAAATGGTTCACATCTTCCACCTTAGCTGCCGTCTTTTCTCAAGGACACATTTTAGAAGCTTACTGAGAGTAGACACCAAGAAACATTCCATGCTGCAAAGAGCGCTTTCAAGTTCTCAGAAGGCTACTTGGTCTGTACACTGACAAATAGACTAATGCAAGCACTGAAGCATACATGGTGTGACATGCCATTACACATGAGATGACTGTGACCCTCCTGTCACACAAAGGAGCAAACATTGCCATGACCTCAAAACTGACCAGTAAAGCCTGCTTCTGGAACTGTGCTATGTGAAGCCTTTAAATCCTTTGAATGTGCCATTGTGTTTACAAATGAAGAGAAATATGTTACAATATCTACAGTTAATTCACTTTTAAAGGATCTCTTGGAGACTACTGGTCCTGCCAGCCCCATTCAGGTCACTGCAGAGCTGACAACTATTTTCTTAGACAAAGCATCAGACCAGGAATTCTCTCCTTTTAGAAAGAATGGATTCAGGAAGGTACTTACACCTAAGCAAATCTTTCATGTGCAACATACAGTGCAAATATTAAGACTCCAAATGAGATGGGGAGGGGGCCAGCAGCATTTACAAATTCTTCATAATCAGACTAGTGTAATTGCTGCATCTAAAAGCCCTTCTGTCTACTTGACATGCTTCTTGGCTCTGAAAGTTGTGATGAAAAAGAGGCCTGGGATGGAGGAGGCTTTCTGTTGTGAAGTTGTGAAAAATGAAGCTGAAAGGCACAAATGAGATAACCTCCTACTAGATGAGCACTGCAGACTCCAGAGGCCTGCACCATGTCCCCTCCCTGCACTTATATGCTCCATTCTGCATTCACCTCAGACTGATCAGATACAAGAGGACAGAGTTTGCCTTTTGTCTGAGGAGTTTATTCACAAGAGTTAAGCATTCCTGAGTTTGTACAGCTACCATTGTGGTCAATTCCTATGAAACTGCCCAACTGGACCAGTTAGAAACCATGTCATGTCAACCAGAAACATGGTAATACAGTGAGAGTATTCTTTGGTCTGCAGTACCAACATTGATCCATTCTGATGCAGCTAAGAATTTCAGTGATTAAAACCTGGTGGTTTGGCTGAGACTCACTTGTCATGACACACTGCCCCGGCCTCTGGGTCCACACCTTAAGTGAGAGATCCCATGGCACTGGGCAAATCTCTCACCTCACCTCACTCGTCTCGCACCCACATCTGCAGTGCATCTCAAAGAGAGGAGTTGTCGTTATATACAAACTCATGGTAACACTTCTCACTATTTTGTTGTCACATTCTGGAATGATCTATAAGAAATGGCTTCAGCCTCATCCAATACCACTAGCAATGGAGGGCTCCAATGTCCAATGTTGTCGCTTGGTACCATGCCCAGTCCCAGAACCCCCCCCCGGTCCCACATTACCCTGGACTTTGTTACAGACCATAAGCTTTTAAATGTAAATACTACCATATTTATAGTTTTGAATTGGTTTTCCAAATCAGTGTTTTTATTCGTACTGGTTACTTTCTTACTGACAGAGGTCCCCAGTTACTGTTGCATGTTTGGCAAGAATTATTTGAGAGATTAATGTTAACCATCAGTAATCAGTCATTAATGTCAGGCCAGCACCTTCAGTCTAATTGACAGATTGAAAGGGTGAACATGAGCTTGGTAAATTTCTCTAGTTCTAATCCCAATAAGTAAGAGAGGCTCAACCAACCCCAATGAGATCATGCCAGGAAAAGTGAACACAAAAGCACTGTTAGATCAAACTCCCACTATACACCTCTGAAACGTCCAGCAAAAGTTCCCCTGATGAACAAGATTTGCAGTGAGAACCCAGGTGAATGTGCAGGGTTTATTCTGCTTCACAGCCAGAGCTCCCATCTTTACCACCATGGTTGACAGATTTCCTGACCATCTTTGACTCAATGTCTTCAGTTCTGGCAGTCCCTTATCTGCTGATCATGGCTCTGACTATGTTTGCCTGGCTGCCCAACATACCAGCTGTTCTTGCCCCACTGAAGACCATCTGAGCCTTATTTAATCTGCTATTTGTGCTCTTGACGTCCCTTGTTTGGTCCCTCACTGTGCAAGCTACCCTATCTCCACTGCCTATAGTCCTGGACACTCCTGCTCTACACTCCATGTGTCATCCCCAGGCTCTGCTCCAAAGAGGTCAATAAACTCCCCGAAACCTTGGGAACTAGGCCTGGAATAGACAAAGCGGCCCGTCAGGAAATCCCAGTCCCCATGTGCTCAATGTGCTAGTTTCCTCAACCTTTATGGACTAGCCATCTTATGGTCTCCTGGACTTGTCTGCCTTCTTTATGAATTTACTACATTTCAGCCTCTTTGACAGAATCCCTCTAAACCTTTGTCCCAGACCAAAGTGTCCAAAGTTTTGCTTGAAATCCCAGAGCAAACACAGCTATACCTAAGATTAGAGGTATTTAAAAATGCTGGAGTAAACAAGTGGATTTTTAATAGGAAAAGGCCCTGTGGTAGACTTGGTAGACTTACTTGACGTACTAATAAAGAGTCTGCATATTTTCATCTAAGCAGACATGGATCATACTGCACATAGAGCTTACTAAGGTACTGTGGGGCAAGACGGTCCAGTGCTATGTGGGTCATTGCAAGTATTTTTTAATCAGAATGTTTTTAGTTTAGTGTCATTTGTATTCTGTCTTTTAAGTTGTCTGGTTTAATTGAAAATGTGATCATTATGCCACTGTAGTCATTTTTCCCTCTTTTTTAATTCTTGTTTGGGGCACATTCTTAAAAGTGTGCAGCAGAATGCGGATTCTGTCACTTGATAGAAATGTATGCCCATTCAATGAAAAGAGCATTTGTGAGTTCAGGCATTAATGTTGGATGAGATGGCCTGGCTTGCAATCAACGTACCAGTTCATTCCATAGGTGTTTTAATGAAGTTGCAATTAAGGTTTTGTGCAAGCCACTGGAGTTATTCCACACCAAACAATCCGTGTCTTTACGGGCCTTGCTTTTTTGTAGAAGGGTGCAGTCATGCTAGAACTGTAAATGGTCATTCCCAAACTGTTGCCACAAAGTTGGTCTTTGTATGCTGTACAAGTAACATTAGTCTTCACATAGACATTTGTAATACTAATATATTTCTATTTTAAACTTCCATACATTTGGAAATTCAGTTTTTGGCACTCGATTTATTTTAGAGACTAATCTAATTTAACCATAAAAAATTCACTGTGTGGTAGAATGGAGCAACTGTGTAGAAGCCCCTGGATTATATGCTAGAGGGTGGCCCAATGCTGTTGGTCTAGATTTCCTGATCCAAGCAACACTTTTATTTCTTTTTATTTAGTTTTATTTATTTATTTCCGTGTGTATATTTGTGTTTGGTGCTACATGGAGATGTGGTATTACACATTTGAAACATTACATCAAATTTGAAATCAAATTACATCAAAGAAATAAATGTATTTAGGTCAATGTTTTCTGAACTTGATGTTTTAATCAATTTTATGAGTTCTGTCTGTTTTTATCACTAATACTACAGAAGCAGAGCAGTGAAGTTCATTGATTGATTGCTTCTCACCCCATGTGATATGTGATCTTTGTGTTGGAGGCAATGATCTAATTTAAACATAGTATTTAATTACCAGAAACCTAACCACTTCTAAGTTTACTTTCATGAATCCAGCATATGCTGGCTAAAGTCCTGGGAACTATTGAGAACATTCAGTGTGGCTCATCACAGCCTTATATGGTGGATGTTCTACTTGTGACCGCAAGAACTTATAGAAAGTGGTGAGGTCAGCTGAGCTCCTCATTAACAAGGAACTTTCATCTCCTCAGGACATTTATAGGAAATGGTGCCTGAGTAAGGCCTGGAAAACCACAAGGAACAATGGCTCCCAGGACATTCTGGTTCAGTTGCTTCCATTCAGGAAGTGCTATTGAAGCATTCCATTATGCATAAGACTTCAGAATAGCCATCATCCTCAAGCCATCAGACTGATGAACAGCCAATTGACACACTAAACAATTTATTTCTCCATCTAACCATTAGGCATTTAAACTGCCATGTTTTCACTACTGATACTTCAATGGCCACCTGCCACTTATCACATGTCAATTTCATACACTGGTAATTATACTCTTAGCTTGCACAACCCTACTGCATAAGTTCTTACTTGTGCTGCTGTTTTAGTTTTTTGTTTTACTGCGACTACCTTCATTACTTTAACTGCCACTTTACACACACTACCTGTATATTTTTGTTAGACTTGTTATTTACTATATATGATAATATTTTATATGCACAACAGAGCTATTTTAAGAAGGTTAGTGCTTGTGAACTCAGTATCACCTGTGCAAAAGTTTTGATCTTCTCAAATTACAAATATAAAAATATACTAGTAATTTTTAAATAATAAGCTGAAATAGATGAAATTGCAGAACATATGGAGGCTACTACACTCTTATGGTCTAGCAGAACCATGGAGCCATACATCAGTTTTAACAGTCCATGTTATCAGGGCAGATTTTACGAAGAGAAGAGAAGCCATTGTCTGCAAACTGCATTCTTTCCTAAGGACCACATGGATGAGGCTATTGCACAAGGAGTGAAAAGAAGCTCTTAATTCATTTGCATTTGTAAGAGGAAATGAGCCGCATAACAACAGATAATGGGTTCAGATAGGTAGGTTACAATTTGCTTCATAGCCTGAATTTGTGAATTTTTATTTTCCTTAATTTAGACAATTTATCAGTTTTAACACGTTTTGTTATACATCGTTCTGTTATGTTAAAGGTAGCACAAATGTAATGACTGAAATTAAACGACAGAAATGATTATTGTTTGTATTCAAACAGTTTTATTATTCTGTCTGGTGCACAAAAAAATGTTATTACATTTTTCAAGGAATGTAATGAAACATAAGAATCAATTATGCTGTGGGTCAATGCAAGGAGTTTATGAGCTGTTTTCATTACAACTGGAAGAGAAAGAAGGAAAGAAGGAATTCGTTGTGGCTCAAAAGGAGTTGAAGTTGAGTGAATAAACTTTGACAACAGCACCCCATAAAACAGGTCTGACAACTGGCCATGGAGCCATCAAGAGACTGCCTTAGCAACAGACTGCCAAAAAGATCAAAAAGCTAGACACCTGCTTCTCACATGGCAGGACACTGACATTTTGGAGGCAATTACCACGACACTCACGTCCAGTGACAGAATTTACAGATGTCCTTTCAGGAGAACAGTATGTTATCATTTGCCCTGTGAGACCAGTCCTCCATGTAGTATCAGTGTAAGAAAATTATTCAGACTTCACATCAATAAAGATAATGATTCTGCATTATCTTAATGAATTACAATGATTCTGAGACAGAAGAACGACTTGACATAGCCATAACACTGGATCCAACATATAAAATTCAACAATGAGAAAGTAGCCTAGATCAAGGCCAGACTGACCACTGAGATTGCCAGGGCAACCTCAGTGACAGCCAAGTCTGGTCAAGACAGCTGTAGTCACAAAGATGTCCTTTAGATGTCTCAGTCCAAGCCCCCAGTGAGCAAGCCAAAGGTGATAGTGGCAAGGGAAAAGCACCTAAGAGCATAAGGGAGAGACCTCGAGAGGAACTCAAAGACTCAAAGCAGGATCCCACACCCCTCTAGCTGATACCACACACTAGGAACTCTGAAAGGAACTCTGAATGCTTCAGTATACCAATACAATGTGGACAATTACATGCTCCTAAACCTTCCCAGAAGAGTTGAAGCTGTTCTAGCTGCAAAGCTGCAAACGTCATATTGAATCCTATGGATTAGGAATGGGATGTCACTTAAGCTCATATGTGAGTCAAGGAAGTTGAACGAATAATTTTGGCAATATAGTGTATTTGATACTTGGTTCTATTCGATTTCTGGATTTGTTCACTTGCCATTAAAGATTTAGTTCTACAGTATATGTTGTCTGGTTTTATGAATGTGGCAGCATAAATACAATAATAGCATTCTATCTCAGTGACACATCAATCTTTAATACTCACCAGCAGACATCTGATGTCTCTTCTGCGATGGTTACAGTGATTCCTGATATTGCAAAGGCATACATTGCACAAAAAAACAGCCAGAAACATGATTTTCAGTATAACAAAGGTCAACATCGATGTGATGTACAAATGTTTGTATCTGCAGGGTAAGAAGAACTACCTCTATTTCGCAAAACTGATCAGATTCTGACTGTTAAATATCAAGTCATTTTACTTTGCAGAGAACATAATCATACCAAACTGAACACCTGCACTCCTATGAACCTTCACCAGTGAATCGGACAGTTCACACTAGTGCAAAGGTCAGTGACACAACCTCTCTCTTTGCATACAACAGACAAAGAAGACTGATCAGAACACTGGACAATACATATTACTCCACTGAAACATAATATGTATTCTTACATATTCTGACAAGTAGATTACAAGTTCAAGGATAATGTTTGAGGAGACTACTGTAGCTCTTTCTCTTGTCAAAATGTATATAAATTAATGTATAAATGTTTAATCAAACCACATTAACCTTTTTGGTTAATCAACACTGCCATGACAAAGGAAATGGCTGCTCCACAAAGATTTGTGCTGCATGTTTATGTTGCCACAGATGTCATCATGAAACTCTAAATGAGCGACAAAGGTCAGTAGAACTTACGTCTCGATCACTCACTGCTGACATCACAGAATGTGCCGCCACCTGATGGGAGCACAGTGAGTGCTCTGTACTGGGCCAAGCTTCTGTCTGTCCAGATGGCTGGTCTGGGTAAGCAGCACCAGGAGCTCAGTGAGTTCCCGTGGGTGGTTGACCATCTTGCTCCTTGTGTGGTGGGCCTTTCTGTGGCTCTGGCCACCTGGGCTGCTGAGTGCACCAGTGTCTTGGTAGCTAAGGGGATGTGTTGCCATATGTCAACCTTCAGAGATTATGGTGGGGATCCTGACAGTTGTGAGGGGTTCATGGTCAAATGCAAACTCTGTTTTACTTGCAAGCTCTTCCACTTTAATCATGTGTCTGCAAGATGGCACCATGGATGGGTGCCTCGGTACTGTGCTCTCTAGTACTTTCTAGTGATTCAGTTTTGTTTACTATCCTTGGGTTTGGATATTCCAATCCGATGTCTTACACCAAGGAAGAACATCAGGCAGGTCACTTCAGACAAATTTTTACCAGTTTTTACAAAACCAGAATGTTTTTTGGTTAGGAGATGGAGAAGGGGAAATCACGCCAGTGCGCTAGTTAAGCTTCGCCAGTGGGGATTCCAAACTGCTCTCCCATGGATTCATCTGGAGAATCTCCGCTCACTTGGGGCATTCTGATCATTGCTTGGTTCATCTCATACCCATTTACAGGCAGAGACTAAAATCTGCAAAGCCTGAGGTGAAAACAGCCAAGAAATGGACCAGAGAGGCAAAGGAAGAACTACAGGATTGCACTGATTGGAGTGTATTCAAGGCTGCAACAGACAATCTGGACAAACTGACTGATACTATGACTTCTAGGGGTGTCACGATTTCGATATTTAATCAAAATCAATTGAAATTATGTCACAATCTCAAGCCTCCAAGTCAAAAAGAGGATCGACGATCCCTTCCTCTAAGCTACGCAAGCACCCACGCTACGCAAAGTGACGCAGCACGCTACGCAAAGTGGCACAGCGCACTGTAGCCGACGCCGCTAGTTAGCTAACCTGCAGAGTATGGCACCATGGCAAGTGCAGAGCCAGAGCTGGAGGCCGCTCCTGCTTCTCTTAAATCAGCAGCAGAGCCGGCCCTGACCAATGTGGTGCCCTAGGCGAGATTTTGGTTGGCGCCCCCTGCATCATCAATCATCTGGTCACACAGACACTGCAAAGCTTTATGTTTTAACGAAAACAACAGTAAAACAGTAAAATCAGTATTAAAGAAACAAATAAAAACCAAATGAATTATAAATATTACAGTATATGTCACGTTGTGGGGGGGGGGGGGCCCTGCCGATCACCCCCGTCTACAGCGGCAGCTGTCCTGTATTGGTCATGTGATGTTCGTCCCTCAGGTGGGCGGGACCCGTGATCCGTCTCACCTAAGGGTCGTTTGTTCGTCTATATATGTCTTGTCTTTGTACCAGTTGACTGCTGGTTATTATTTCCTTAATCTGGAACTATGTCACGGGTTTTTGGTTTGCGCACTTTCAATTAAACCATCCTCTTTCCCGGAGACTTGGCGTGATCGCTTCCTTTTTAGTTGCTCACCCTGCCCGTCACAGTATAACAATAAATATATTGCTCAAAAAAAATATTTTAAAACTATTTTAGATAAAGTGCAGAGAACAACTTTTAAATATTAATAATAAATAAATATTGGTGTAGTGAGGTGGAGGGATATGATGGTGTAATGCTGCTTCACTGGAAGGTGATAAGGTTGAGAATGTGTCTTCTGGTGGCCCAGGATGTGTAGAAACAGGATTTAAATATATTTCAAAAGTGCATCTGAAAGGAACAGAGGAGTAAACCTGTGTTTTAATATATATTTATTTTAAAACTTGCTGAGCTAAGCTAATAATAGCACCTACTAGGATTGGGCAGTATGATGACAGTATTGTAACATTGTACCAGTATATTAACCATGTGACGTGACGCAACATGCCAAATCTGTACTTTGAAAAATTTGGCGCATTCATTAAAAAGATCTGTGGGAGGGGTCAGCAGTTGGAGCTCACTGATTGGTTATGGAGTGGCGGTTTTCACTAGGATCATACAGAGGGGAAAAAGTCAAGCGAACTGCTTTCAAAGAAAAACACCACTGCTACAGATTGGCTGCATTTTGGATTTGTTTCAAATTAAAAGGGAGAGTCAGTAAACCTATATGAGTCAGTGTGTAAGATCTGCTTATAAAAATTCTCCGCCAAAGATAGAAACACATCAACATGCATTCTCATATTAAAACGAAGCACCCTTCAAGTACAACATACAGTATAGTGTAATTCACCATATTATATTACCTTTGGTTTCTTCATCCTCTTTTCTCATTTTTCTCCCCTGAGCACCAGAGAACTTCGGTCTTTTGCATTGTTTTTTTCCATACAGAGAAACAGTAACGAGGTGGGTAGAGCGAGCAGGGGGAGGGGGCTGCGCGGGTGATGGTTATCGTGTGCTATTATAATTATTAATTTGACTAATATTATTAAACAATGAACGCAAGCGCCCCCCTGGACAGCCGGTGCCCCTAGCATTTGCCTATATCGCCTAATGGAAGGGCGATATGTCGTATGTCAGAACAAAAATGAGCACAATCCTAATATCCCACTTTCCTCTATCCTAATATCATGTATACAGCATATCAAAAATTGGCTTTCTGAAACGGAACCCCGCTAAAATTCTAGAAGTATTGATATGGTATCAAAATTCTCTAACTTTATACTAATATATCATTAATTTTATTGATTTACTAATAACAATTTGTCATTCTCAGGGACCTGGATATTTTGTAGGATAGAATTTAGTTTGTTAAGGCTCTATTTGTTCTATTATTTTGTACATGACTGTTCTTTTTTAAAAATTATTATTTATTTTGTTATGTTGCACATTTGTCACATTGAGGACCCTGGCCCCTCCCTTTTGGGCGTGTGTCAACGTTGTTTACGTGCTTTGTCTGCGTCAGTGTATATACGTGGTTAGGGTTTTGTTGTGTGATTAATAAGTCTCACCTGTGAATCGTCTTGTGATCACGTGGGGCTAATGTGGTTTGTCTATTTAATGTGCGCTCGCGCAGTGTCCTGTGCTCGTCGTTGTCTAAAGTCTACACGTCTCTGTAGTACACGTTATATGTTTCTCGTGCGCTATTGCGCAATCTCCGTGTTACCAAATAAAAGTGACGTCTACAGCAAGGATCCGGTGTCTCGTCCTTCGCTCACCCCGTATCGTCACAACATTGCTGTTTTAATAGTGCACATTGCCGCTACCAAAAAAAGCCACTAGATAGCAGGTACCCTCTGTGACCTCTCATTTTTGTTATTATTATTTGTTTGTTTTTGTTGTTTTCCACTGAGAACAAGATTGTTACATTTATTTAAATTATTGAAATTTGACCATTAGTGCCTAATGATGGTGTATTACACTTATCACTTATATCAAACCCAACTTTTCAAATAAGATATTGTAAATTTAGACTAAAACTGGCATAGGCCTCTCTGCTGTAAAAAAAAAAAGAAAAGAAAAGAAAATCTAGAGTCGAATCGAATTGTGACCCTAAAAATTGGAAATAAAATCGAATCGAGAATTTAAAGAATCGTGACACCAAAACCTTTTGTGCATGCATTAACAACAAGCCATGGTTCATTGCCAAACTGAGTCAGCTTCATCAGGCCAAGGAGGAGGCCTACAGGAGTGGGGACAGAGCCCTATATAAGCAGGCCAGGAACACAGTGACTAAAGAGAAAGAAGCTACTCTGAGAAACAAAACAAACCTGCATCAGTGTGAGGGGGCCTGCAAGACATTACAAACTACAGGAGACCAAATCCCCCTGCTGCAACAAACAAAGACCTGGCTGATCTGAATAACGTTTATTGTAGGTTTGAGAGGGACAAATTCACACCTCTCACCCAACCCAGCCAGACAACAATTGCCCCCATCATCACTCCCCCAGCAAACCCCCCACCATCTCTTCCTATTCAAGAAACAAAAGCCAAGTAAAGCACCAGGACCAGACGATGTCTCCCCATACTGTCTCAAATCCTCGCATCAGCTTTCAATCTGATCTTCAATCTCCATCACAGCTCTAAATGACTACAGGCCTGTTGCCCTGACATCTGTGGTCATGAAGTCGTTTGAGCGACTGGTGTTGACCTACCTGAAAAATGCCGCAGGTCCCTGCTGGACCCCCTGCAGTTTGCCTGTAGAGCAAACAGATCAGTGGATGCAATCAACATGCGTCTGCCCTATATCCTACAACACTTTGAATGTCCAGGGACATATGCTAGGATCCTGTTTGTGGACGTTAGTTCAGCGTTAAACACCATTAATCCAATAATCCTGCACAACAAGCTCTGCCATCTCACCATATCTCCTGCCATCTCTAAGTGGATCTCTAGCTTTCTGACAAACAGAACACAGCAGTTAAAGCTTGAGGAACTGACCTCTAATACTCAGATGATCAGCACTGGGGTCCCCCAAGGATGTGTCGTCTCCCCACTGCTCTTCTCCACCTACATAAACAACTGCACCTCAAAGCACCCAGGTGGTAAACTCCTGAAGTTTGCAGACAACATCATTGATCACTGGTCATTGATCTCATTCAAGATGGTAACAAATGGAAGTTTGAGCAGCTGGTGCTTTGGTGCAGCCAGAACTACCTGGAGCTGAACACGCTCAAAACTATGGAGATGACAGTGGACTTTAGAAGACACCCCTTTCTACTGCCCCCCTTGCAATATATAATATCTCCATGTCAACTGTGGAGTCCGTCAAGTTCCTGGGAACAATTATTTCCCAGGATCTAAAATGGGAGTTGAACCTCAACTCAATTCTCAAGAAGGCCCAGCAAATGATGTATTTTCTGCAGCAACTCAGGAATCATGGTCTGCAACAGGAGTTGCTGAGACTGTTCTACACAGCAGTCACTGAACCCGTCGTGTGCTCTTTCATCACAGTCTGGTTAGGAACTGCCAGAAAACAAGACAGGGACAGACTGCAGAGAACAGTACAGACAGCCGAAAAGATCATTGGTGTCCCCCTGCCCAGCCTCCAGGACTTATACACCTCAAGGACCAGCAGAGAAAATCATTACAGATTCCGTTCACTCGGCACACTTCCTTTTCCAACTTCACCATTCCGGCAGGCACTACATATCCATTCACACAAAAACCAACAGACACTCAAACGACTTCTTCCCTAGTTCCACCAGACTCATAAATCACATAACATAACATTCGCGACATGCTGGCCATTTCAATCAATCAATCAATCAAATTTTATTTATATAGCGCTTTTTACAACAGTTGTTGTCACAAAGCAGCTTTACAAGTGCCGAGTCCTAGCCCCCAGTGAGCAAGCCAAGGGCGACAGTGGCAAGGAAAAACTCCCTAGTTTTTTGCATGAGGAAGAAACCTTGAGAGGAACCAAGACTCAGGGGGGGAACCCATCCTCCTCTGGCCGACACCGGTCACCATGACAACAACAACAACAATTTAGACAGAAAGAAGAGAAAGAAAATGAAAAATATGTAATAATGTCCATCATGATGTATGCATCCGGTTAGGCAGGAGGTGGCTGGCTCAGGATGGATCGCTGGTCTCCTCATCTCATTATTCCTCAAACAGGCGGGCAGCCATGTGGAGAAATGAAACAGGGAAAATTAGCTCTGTATGAGGACATATACAGGACAGGTAAAATTATAAACATTTCCAGAGTGTGGCAGCAACTCCGGCATTTAGTTAAATTATTACAGCCTAGCTAAAAAGGCAGAACCAGAAGGTAACATAGGCTTGGGGGTATTCTGAGACAATGGCATCCGTCCACTGCACTGTCAACAAACTTGAGTGACCACGAGCAGTGACAGGACGACAGCACCAGCGCCCCAGTCTACCATAAAACCCTTTGTCTATGAACCCCTGGATCTGTACTTTTATCTAAGGGGGATATTAATTATCAAACGCTAAACTAAATAAGTGGGTTTTCAACCTAGACTTAAAGATTGTGACTGTGTCGGAGTCCCGGACGCATTTAGGAAGATTATTCCAAAGCTGGGGGGCCTTACAAGAAAAGGCTCTTCCCCCTGCTGTTACCTTATTAATTTTTGGAACTAATAAAAGACCAGCACCCTTTGATCTTAGTGGGCGTGGGGGTTCGTAATAGGAAATAAGTTCCTGAAGGTACTCAGGAGCAAGCCCGTGCAATGCTTTATAAGTTAATAAAAGAATTTTAAAGTCAATACGGAATTTAACTGGGAGCCAATGCAGGGCTGATAGGACTGGACTGATATGCTGAAATTTTCTAGTTCTGGTCAGAACCCTGGCTGCGGCATTTTGAACTATTTGAAGTTTATTTAGATTCCTATTTGAACATCCTGACAGTAGTGCATTGCAGTAGTCTAATCTAGAGCTAACAAAGGCGTGCACCAATTTTTCCGCATCATCCTGTGATAATGCATTTCTTAATTTAGCAATGTTACGGAGATGTAGAAAAGCTATCCTAGTAGTATTATCTATGTATTTATCAAATGATAGGTCAGAGTCGAGTATGACGCCTAGGTTTTTGGCTACTGTGCCAGGTGTAATGGGGTAGTCTGCGAGATTAAGCATTAGATCTGGAATTTTCTGTTTTGAGGCCTTAGGGCCCAGAAGAAGAACTTCTGTTTTGTCCTCATTAAGTTGGAGGAAGTTTAGAGACATCCAGCATTTAATATCTTTTACACAGGCCTCAATTTTTCTTAAACTGAGTTTGTCATCAGGTTTGGCTGATATGTAAAGTTGAGTGTCATCTGCATAGCAGTGAAAG
Organism: Brachyhypopomus gauderio; assembly: GCF_052324685.1. Classification (NCBI taxonomy): domain Eukaryota; kingdom Metazoa; phylum Chordata; class Actinopteri; order Gymnotiformes; family Hypopomidae; genus Brachyhypopomus; species Brachyhypopomus gauderio. The sequence continues at coordinate 12,512,882 of NC_135227.1, forward strand.
TTGACACCATGTTTGTTTATAACTGTGGCCAATGGTAGCATATATAATGTAAATAATAGTGGTCCTAGAATGGAGCCTTGCGGGATCCCATATTTAACTTTTGTACGTTTGGATGGAATATTATTGAGCTCTACAAACTGATAGCGATTTGTTAAGTAAGAATGAAACCATGAAAGGGCTGTGCCAGAGACTCCAACCCAGCGTTCTAACCTTTCTAGCAAGATCCTATGATCAATTGTGTCGAAAGCTGCACTAAGATCAAGAAGCACTAACAGCGATACATAACCTTGATCTGAAGCAAGGAGGAGGTCATTTGTTACTTTAACTAATGCTGTTTCAGTACTGTGATGGGGCCTAAAACCAGATTGGAACTTTTCAAATATGTGATGCCTATGCAGATATAGGCATAATTGCTGGGCAACAGCTTTTTCTATGATCTTAGATATAAATGATGTGTTTGAAATGGGTCTATAATTAGATAGTACAGTAGGATCAAGATTTGGTTTCTTAATCAGAGGTTTAATAACTGCTAATTTACATGATTTGGGCATGTGACCTATTGTAATAGATGAGTTAACTATAGTTAGAAGAGGTTCAGTTACCGCTGGTAATACCTCTTTTAATAACTTTGATGGAACAGAGTCTAGTGTGCAGGTAGCACAATTTAAGGAAGAAATTATTTTCTCTAATTCTGATTGTGGGAGTGGATGAAAAGCACCAAGTTTTTCTCCCATTTGCATATATCTGTTTTACACTAAAACACTCCCACATTTCTGCACTTTATGTATATTGTCTGTGAATTGTTGATTGTTTTTGTATATTGTCTGTAAATTGTACATAGCCCTAAATTATATGCTCACTACTTTCTTCATTACTACCATATTTTCTGGACTACAGAGCGCATCTCAATATTAGCCGCACCTACAAAGTAAAAAAAAAAAAAAAAAAGGAAAATGTTGTATACGCTGCACCAGGCTAAAAGCCGCATATATCTACTGAACTGAATACATTTAACTGAACTGATCAGTTTCCAAACGGTGCCTGTAGCATTTCACATGCGACAGATTTGGCTTTCAGCTGGTGTTGTGCCGAATCCGACTCCCCTCGTTTATCCACGCATAAAGATGCTACAGATTATATTGTCTATTGTATATTGTATTTACGTTTCTATGCATAAATAAGAGCTAGACTTTAGTTTTCCATCACAGCAAATGGCACGGCATTATCTATGTCCAAAGCCAAAGCCAATTATTAAAAATAAATAAATACACTGGCTATACCGAAGTTCACCTCTGACCACATGACTTCGCAGTATTACAGCAGTATTATGTCTAAATATCTAGTTAGGACAAAACTAGAGTGCTCAATGAAGTAAGTTGTAATCACTGTAACTCCCGAATATCATCTGTAGCATCTTTATGTGTGTGCAAACGAGGGGAGTAGGATTCTGCCGATGAGTCGGAATTTGGCACAACACATGTTGGTTTGAAAACAATTATCCATCGTGCCTGCTGCTTGCATGTGCTAAATGAAAATGAGCACTTTCTTCTTTGAATTACAACTTTGACCTACCACCTGATTAACTTTCTGCTCCGCCCCCTGACAGGTGAAAAAGAATCTACAGAGAAGCCACATCTAATTATAAGCCACATGGTTCAAAGCGTGGGGACAAAAGTAAAATAAAATAAAGTCTGGAAAATATGGTATACCTAGAGAGTCACCAACTACTGGAAGCAAATTCCTTGTGTGTGCAAACGAAATAAACCTGATCCTGATTTTGACTGATTCTCTAACATCTTGTCAGAGGGCTAAGGCCTGGGACACAGTCTGTCTATCCTGATTCCATGCAAGAACTGAAGGCAGTGTTCTACCATCTGCATTGGGATGGACACTGGTCGGCTCTACATGATGGAATGAACTAGCACTCATGGACATCTTCATCAAGGCACTGCAGCAGGAGGCAGCATCCCAGAATGACATCATCTACCACTTGATCACCTTCATGTGCATGCATCTGGGTGGTGTTTCAGCCCTGATCTACTCCATAGCTTATTTAGATTCATACACCCTGGCAATTCCAAGTGCTTTACACAAAAAAATGTGGAAACGTATTAAAACCAGAGATCTATCACTTTGAGAGAGTCACTACTACGTTGTGGCAAGGAAGCTCATAGATCAAAACATTCCCATGAACCTGGGGATTGAACCTCTCCCTCTGCTAATCCTGCGGTGTGTGCATGCACTCTATGGAGATGTTGCACATAAGGACACACTGACACAGAGAGAGTGAACAAGGAACTAAGGAAATTCCTTTGGCTCTACTGCTAGGAGCTCCCAGAAATCTGGTGTTCTTATCTTTCCTTGGTGGAGTATGACCAGAACTCTCTCCACCATGTGGGCATGGAGCCCGCCAGGCAGTAGCCACTCATTGTTGGCCTTCCATATCTCTTCCCTAAAGCCTGTGGTAGCCATCGAAGGGAGCAGCGCCGCTTTCAAATTTCCAATGTAACTGTCCAAATGTCGCTCAAGGTCATGGGTACTGGAGGCACCCGAGGGACTGGAGGTACTCAAGGGACACACCCCCAGCCACACACACACACACACACACACACACACACACACACACACACACACACACACACACACACACACACACACACACACACACACTGCCCCTGCCACACTAACCTAATCATTAACCATGTGCACCTGTGCCTAGTTTTCCTCATTTTTATTTCTCCCCTTATTTAAAGCCCACAGGTACACTTGTGCAGTGCTGTGCATTGCTAGACTACCATACTCATCAAGATGCCCCACGGATTGCTGCTACTCTGCTGTGTCTCAGAGGCTCCATTCTCACTGCCAGTGATTACCTGATGCTGTTATTTTAGGGAGCTAACCGCTGTGCTCTTTTTTGTTTATTCCTTTATTCTGTGATGGAGAATAAAGACAGTCCTTGTGTCTTGCTCACCTTAAAATGGCTTGCTTAAAATGTTGCATTTTAAATGTATATACATTAGTTCTGTATATAATTATATACATTAGCTTCAAATAGTATTTGAATTAAACACACATCAATCTTTGAGAAAATCAAGATGTGTATTATAGAAATTATTGGGTTAAGGTTAGGTTGTTGAAAGATGGTACAGCCCCTGACTACTACCTTCAGGTGTGTTTGTGTGCGTGTGTACATTTGTCTATGTATGTTTCACTTCAGTGTTTGTTTTGTTGTGTGTGCATGACTCGGATCACCTGTTCCTTGTCTTGTTGTCATTATGTTTCAGTTGTTGCTTGTTATCGTCTGTGTATTTAAGTGTCTTGTCTATGTTCATCGTCAGTCGTCTTTGTGATGTTGGTGTAGTCTATACATATGATAGCACTAAAAAGCACTATTGCTAATAGCTAATTTTTTTTGTTTTCTTGAAAGTCGTAATATTTGAAATACCATTGAAGATCTTGGGAAGCTACTAAAACAACAAACAAACAAAAAACACCCTGTAACTAATGCTGGTCAGATTTAGTTCTTAAACTGAAAATGACTTTTTTAAAACTTGGTTTTAAACCATAGCATTAAATCTTCCGCAGATGATTGATGCAGATCTGAATGCAAACCCAAAGGGTGAAAGATCTTCATGAAGTACAATAAAACAAACACTAATAGATGCAAAGCTTAAACAGATGGCAAATGTCCTGACTACAGATATCATTGAAACTGTCACGCTACAGCCCCGAACCCCTCCCTTCGGGCGTGTGTTAATGTTGTCCATGTCTTTATATGTATGTCTGTGGGTGTGGCTGGGTGTGTGTGTGTGTGTCTTCACTTGTCTTGTTAGACTAATGTGCTTCATGCGGTGCTTGTTAGGCTATGTGTATATAGTGTGTGTGTGTTTGTATCGTTTGGTGCTCGTCTTTAATGTGAAACTGTTGTGTGTTGGACTGTGGTTCCCGCACGCTGTGATCGTGTACTGTATTGTTCAAGTGTGATCACCAGTTGTTTCGATACACTGTGAGCGTGTCCTGTGTCAAGCCTTGTTGATTGCTGTTCCAAACACGCCATGAGCGTGTTCTGAGTCAAGCCAAATAAACGTAGCCTATTTGTGAACGCACCTCGTCTTCGCATCCTCGACTCCCTCGCACTCATTACAGAAACATGTGTTACAAATTGAATTTCAATTATTAAAATAAATCAAGCAATCAGATGCCACGAAAAAGAGATCTTTAATATATCTGTATTCTAGCCATGAGTATCTGATCAGTGAGGATGCTCAGTCTACTCTGTGTGCACATTCTAAATAAAATATTTATGTAAGGTTCTCTATTGGTTTCAATTAACTGGGAGGTCAGATCCCATGTCATACAGATTGTTTCTATTTTGATCATGGGATTTGGGCAATAATTGTGTTCAGTTATTGTTTAAACCTAAAGTCATTACTTCCTCTCATCCAAATGAGTATGAGAGGAACTTGAAGATATCTATGGTTTCAATCATATAAAATCATTAAAATCATTAACATATTCTATCATTGCTTTAGTTGCCTTTCAAATACGTACGAAGGCTAAACTACACAGTTTATACTCTTGGATGGGACAGTGATATTTAGGCAGTTATCCTCTTCTCCAAACCCCTGGAGGCCATTAGAAACAGAGAAGAGTATATGTGCATATACTGTGTAGACCCATGTGTACAGTGCTGAGGTGCTGATATTCATCTGATAGTTTGTGTTTGCCCCTGGGCAGCCCAAATCATTTAGCTGCCTTTCTACAGGCACATCCTTCAGGGACTCTACTTTTGGTCATTGGCCAAAGAGATGAATCAAGACATATGGTTAGCATATATGTTGACAGGTCTGTAAAAAAATGTAACAATTTATGCAATTGTAACGTTGGCAGGGGACAGGTGTGACGCACATGCAAGTTTAGGGGTTTTAATAAAGACCACAAGAATAAACCAACACCAGACAGTACTCTTAAGGGAAACACTCAAGGAGAACAAAATCATAAAGACCACAACGGAACAGGATACAGCGTAACACACAAACAAATGCTACTTGAAACTCTAGGGAGGGGATACAACAAAACGGGTATGCTAAACAACAGGGAACATGAATACATGAGGACGTACAACTAATAAACCGTGAACACACGAGCAACATTGAATACAGGGGCAAAGAGATATAAGAACAACAGGAACACGACAGAATAACCAAACAGAGAACGAATACATTAACTACGTATACATACTGAGGACGGGGAACACACCAACAAACACACAGGCGAAACATATAAGGAACAAAACCAACACAAGAGTAGAGGGAGCAAAACCGGACGAGAACCAGAGAAGGGAAGCAAGACAGAGGAGAGACTAGGAACTCACGCACAAGGAATGACCGACACGGGGGTAAAACACTAGGGGGTTTTTATGCACTGAAAACAAGACGGTGAAACGAGAGTCAGGTGTGTGAGACTGACGAGGAGGGCGTGACAGACAGACGGATGGACGAATGGGAGCGGGGCTAGGCGGGACCAGGGAGGAGGGAGGGGCTAGACGTGACAGCAATGTTAATATTTGGACACTATACACATCCTTTCATGCACATGAATCCCCCCATCATCCATGTGATGTGATAGAAAAGTTACTACAACAAATTGTGAATAGTTTTTATCTTTCTTTCTCTTTTCCCTTCTTCTTCTCTTAGATTTAACTGCCACATTTTATACTGTAATCCATGACTCACCATCTGTCTTCTACTGGTATTACAGGCACTGCTTTCAACTGGTTCAACTCTTGTATTACTTATAGATTTCAGTTTGGTACCCTTGGGAAACAAAAATCTGCCAGACTGCTTTACAAGGCATCCTTCAGGGATAAATTCTTGGCCTGCTACTTTTTATGGGTTTTTTGGTTTTTTATTTATTTGTCCATTGGTCAGATAATTCATGGCTATGATCTTCATTTTTGTTCTTACACTGATTATACTTAGATTTACTGTATGTCAGAACAAAAATGAGCATAATCCTAATATCCTACTTTCCTCTATCCTAATATCATGTATACAGGATATCAAAAATTGGCTTTCTGAAACGGAACCCCACTAAAAGTCTAGAAGTATTAATATAGTATCAAAATTCTCTAACTTTATACTAATATATCATTAATTTTATTGTTTTACTATTAACAATTTGATTATTTGACATTGATTTTTACATGTCTTTGTACATTGACATTGGGTATGGAGAAATCACTACATAAACATTTATTAAAACTTTTTATTACCAAACTTTGCAAAACGTTTATTTGGAAATTGGACTAAATAATTGTGATTGCATGGTATCACCAGAAAGATTGGCAACTTTAATGCTCTCAAGGTGCCAAACTCTTTTATGAAGACCTCAGTCCTGACTTCTTTAGCACATGCCGTCCACTTTAACATTTTAATATTGCTTCCTTTGCTTGATCTTGTTTACCTGTACCTCTTCTTCCTCTGCCAAGTGGGTTTGGCCCTTCACTATTCACTACCGAAAGAGTTACTGCCTAGTTTTGGTAAGGACATGTTTTACACTTATACCTCAATAAGCAGTGTGCTTGGTGGGCTTTTCTGTGCATCTGAATTTTCTTATTAATTATAAGAAAGTAAGACTGCAGTTTGTGTTAACTCACATTCATGATGCTTCCTTTTCAACAGTACACACTATATAATGCAAACCAGTACAAATGCCTCCTTCTATTGCTTTCTTGCTCATCCACTGTACATCAATGGTAATGCAAACCACACCCCTTTCTGGTTTGCAGAAGAATAAATCAGAAGGTTTACTGTGACAGGCCTTTTCAGTTGTGACAGCCCTTTACAATGTGCCTCACTTTTCCACATGCAGCACTTTTTGTGTGTGAATCTACATTCAGACACTGTGGGCTTTATTTACCCCAATACTGTTCTTTCTTTTAGGTGTCATCACACTATTCCAACTGCCACTCTCAATCTTTTCTTGCACTATGACCAGTGGCAGAAATAAACAGAAGAAAATGATAAAACCATTCAACAGTATATCCCTGAAACAAAAAGAAAAGCAATAAACACATCTAAAACAGTGTAATAAAGGTACTAAATCAAAACAATACTTACATGTCACTGTCTGTTTTTGACCGGCAGCATAGACACTAATCTGCTCATCTGTAGATAAAATAAACAGCTATATTACACAAGAAGCTGCTGCAAATGGAAATGTAATCGTAATGGTAATTACTGATGAATAGGTAAACAACAATATTTGAACTTTGAACTTTAATATTTAAAAAAATATATAATTGAGTAATTGTAGCATGTACTTAAGGGTGTATAATGTAAATCCATTAATCATGTTCAATACACCGCAACATTTTAAATAAATTAATCTATGACAGATTGATCTGGAATTAATATATTAATAGTTGAGTTCTCTGCATGTCCCTGAGTGGCACCATAATTCCAATCCTTCAGCACACTTGGCCCAAATGTTTTCATTTTTAAATTACATGGTTTTAAGAAACAACAATATGCCACTAACATAGGATTATAACAATAAGGCTATTTTAGAATTTCATTTTATTGTTTGTTTTAAATCAGAAGGTTTATAATACAGATTTGGCTTACATTTCTACATCATCAGACATGCTGGAAAATGTCAAACTTGCAGCTGGTGTAAACTAAATGACAATTTGACAATTAAATTACCCTGAAAAAAAGTTTAGCATTTATTTTATATATCCTATGTCATTAATATAGTAAAACCAGTACAAAATATGTTCAGTAGCTAATTCATAATGTGAATTAAGAAGGAGGTAAAATAATACAAAACTATACAATATGGTAAGGGGTTAATATATAAAAATAAATAAATAATGACTTCATAGATGATTGATGGTTTGTTTTCTGACATGGCACATGTCACTGGGTTCAAGAGAAAGGAATATTTTAGTGTTGGTTTTGTGTGCAATTTGTCCAGTGTGAGTGCACAACAGCCAGATTTATGCATGTGTAGTCATGTGAGACACCAGTGCCAAATGGCTAATCAGAACCAAATCTTTCCAGTTTATTCAGGTATTTGGTAATCAGTAGACAGTAAAATCTTTTGGCCACAGACAAGCCTTCTCAAATACCCTTGGAACACATTCATTCAGAGCATACATTTTTCAATACATTATGACAAGTCAGCTAAAATCCACACAGCAATCTCCAAAGCTCCAAAGATTTCTATTTCAGAGTTATAAAGAAACTTCAAGCTTTGAAGCACATTAGTTACCTGACATGGTATGTTTATCCAGGCATGTAGTAATCAGTAGATAGTACAATCTTTTGGCCTTAAGCACATTGTTCTCAAATGTCCCTGGAACATATCCACTTACAGCACACATTTCCTGAGGCTTTATAAGAAAAAGCCTGCACAAGTTCCTCTATGCTGGATTTTATTATTTTTTCTGTACTATCAGGACATATCAGGATTTGATGCATGTGTGTTTAGGTACCAGATATGATAAGAGTGTTACTTGGTAAAAGCACTTCCAATTACTCCTTCCACTGTCTCTGTAATCATGTGTTTTGTGAAAACAGTTATACAACAAATAATTTGCCAACTGAAGTAATGACCCTTTTCTCAGAATGGTTACCAGACAATTGTACTTTTTGTTTGTTTGTACACAGATTTTATCTCTCATTGGTTTAAATCATCACATATCGCTTATGCTTCAACTTTAACAAGATTTATAAAATTTACAAAGTTCTCTAAATGTCACAAAAAATGATACCCCTGATGATGTGACTTCCAGAATTCTGCTTTGTGCAATTTTTCAAGTCGGTGTAAATAGAGGCATAATGTAAAACAAGCAGTCAGCAGAGTTTGGTTTATACCACTAAACCTTCATTCTTCTTTCCAGATGAAGACAAATGAAGATCCTCACATGATCAGCCACGCTGATCACTTTTTTCTAAGAAAATGCAAATCCTATGGAACAAAATTATTTGGAAGGGAAATTCAATTTACCCAGAAATTATACTTGAATTATTACAGTATTATCTGTAATGACCTGTAATGATCA